>NC_081568.1:101193383-101378352 GCF_022355385.1 Mustela nigripes
ATAAGATTTTATTTATTTATTTGACAGAGATCACAAGTAGGCAGAGAGGCAGGCAGAGAGAGAGAGGAGGAAGCAGGCTCCCCACCAAGCAGAGAGCCCGATGCAGGGCTCGATCCCAGGACCCTGGGATCATGACCTGAGCTGAAGGCAGAGGCTTTAACCCACTGAGCCACCCAGGCGCCCTCCAAAGATCAATTCTTAGTCATCTTTATAATCTCCATGGTACCAGAACACCATTACTGGCCCAGACTAGCTCACAATGAATGTTTTGTTGAACTGAGTCACCAAATGACCTGGGGAGGGATGTTAGACCCCTCTTCGCATCTGATCTAACATAACCACTTAGTTCTACTTAGTTTGGTTAAATAAGCTTGTGCTATGAGGTGTTTTGTTTTTGTTTTTGTTTTTGTTTTCCTTCATGAATCAATGTCTTAGGAACAAGTTCCCATCTTTGTGATGGTTGGGGCTGATGCGGTTTAAAGGGGAGAAACTGGCTGCTGTCATCCTGGTTCACTCTTTCTGAGCCCCTGCAGGAGCAATGGCTTAGAACAGGGAGATGAGAAATAGCTCTCTGTTACCTAAAGTTCTGTCACTTAGCTGCTGCTAAGTTACTGGAACTTACAGTGGTTCCCGGACTTCTGGGTTGTTTTTACACACACCCCCCACCCCTGCTCCTCTCCTTTTATCTTCTGGCCTCTGACGCATGTTTGGATTCTAAAGGACTATCTCAGTAGCCTTTGCCGGCTGCTCAGGGGATCCATACTGTTGGGTTTATTTACGGCATCAGACACTCATTATGCACCACACTGTCTGGGAGATTTTCCCTGCTATTAACAATCCACTCTAGTCAAATCAGGTCCACTTGGGCGTTTCTTAAAGAAAAGCCTGTGCATGTGGTCATGGTTTGAAGAGCAGGGAGAGCCTGATTGAGGGGTGACAGAGCAGAAGATGTGCTACGCTGACCTGAGAGTTTGCAGCTCTCAGCAGGGGCATGTCACAGTGGAGATGCTTTGGAAAATGAGAAATGGGACTGTCACACTAAGGAGAGTTGGTTTGTTCTGCATTCCAGGAAGAGTTGGCAGGATAAGTGGAGAGCATGGAAAAATCCAGAACAAAGCTGCTAGAAAGTTAAGGCATGAAAACTGTTTGCCCTTTTCCTGCTAAGAGAGGGTGAAATGACGCCCCCCGGAGGAGTGAGGATGTATGTCAATAGTGGTGCACGTGGACAGTCCCCATATTCCTGTAGGGATCAGAGACTAAGGCCTTCCTTGTGCAGGAGACAGAGCCTTCCTTAAACCTCAAGCCCATGCTGAGGTGGGGTCTCAGTGACTAAAAACTGAAAGCAAGGGAAAACAGGAGGTTTGGAGTGGGAGGGCCTTGAACTGAGAGTCTTCTAACCTAGGTAAGGAAGTGTACTCTGGTATAGGCATTCTGGAGAGTGGTCAGATGATGCTTGTCAAAATGTATAAATAAATACCTTCTGACATAGCATACTCCATCCCTGGTATATACCCTGAGGAATGCATACATACATCCATCAGGGGCCATACCAAAGGATGGTCACAGCAGTACTGTTTGTGAAAGGAGTAAATTGGGGCAATCTGTCCATCCATCACTAGAGGGTGGGTTAGTGAAAGTTGGTGGCACTCTTGGCATCAATTAGAAGCAGTAATGGCGACATGATACCACAGTGAGTGAAAAGTAAGAAAAAATTGAAGAACCTAGCATGTTGCCATTTTCTAAGTTAAGGGACCTCCGACTTGTTTTACAAGGATTTTATTCAAATTTGAGTCAACATTGGCTTTATCTTTTTGAATTACAGTTTTCAGGGTGATTTTTTTTAAAAAATAAATTCCCAGAGTGGAATTACTGGATCATTTAGTGTATCTATTTTTTTTTTTAGTGTATCTATTTTTAATTTATTAAGGAACCTCCATACTGTTTTCTAGAGTCGTTGTACCAATTTACATTAATGGATAAAGAAGATACTGTATGTGTGTGTGTGTGTGTGTGTGTGTATACAATTCGATATTACTCAGGCATAAAAAAATGAAATCTTCCTATTTGGACAATGTGGATAGATCTAGAAGGTACTTTGCTAAGTGATAAGTGAGTCAGAGAAGGACAAATACCATTTGATTTCATTTGTATGTGGAATCTAAAAAACAAAACAAATGAACAAATAAAAATAGAAATAGACTCAAATATAGAGGGTAAACTGGTGGTTGCCAGAAGGTAAGGGGATGGGGGGAGGGGATGAGTGAATTAGATGAAGGGGATTAAGAGATGCAAACCTCCACTTATCAAATCACCAGTAGGAAAAGGAAAGCATGAGGAATATTGTCAATAATACTGTAATAATGTTGTATGGTGATGGATGGTAACCACATTTATTGTGGTGATATACAATATATACATATTGTATACAATTGTCGAATGATTACATTGTGCTCCTGAAGCTGGTGCAGCATGGTAAGTCAACTGTATTTCAATAAGAAAAATTTCTTTTAAAAAAAAAACCATAGAGACATGGGGGTATTAGGGGAATCATAAGAGAGTGGGGAATGTTGATAAAAGGGGGAAATAAATACGCACATGATTCCCATAATCCTGTTGAGACTGTGGTAGTTGGGAGGTGCAACCCCCTGCACCTAAGATTTAAAAAATGTCAAGGGTTTTACTGGAGTTTATTTAGTAAATAAATTAAAACGTTTTCCGAGCATAAGCTAAGTGGGGAGCAGAGCTAAAGTAGCAGAGAGTCCCGGAATAAGAATCAGATGACCTCTTTTCTTTTCTTTTTTAAGATTTTATTTATTTGACAGAGAGAAATCACAAGTAGATGGAGAGGCAGGCAGAGAGAGAAAGGGAAGCAGGCTCCCCATGGAGCAGAGAGTCCGATGCGGGACTTGATCCCAGGACCCTGAGATCATGACCTGAGCCGAAGGCAGCGGCTTAACCCACTGAGCCACCCAGGCGCCCCAGATGACCTCTTTTCTTACTTAAACTAACATGCCCTTTGGTTCTCCAAGCCTCAGTCTCTAACACCCGTGCACTAGAAAGTGTGCACCTTGTTATTAATTCCAATTTCCTATTCTGAGGAGCTATCACAGGTCATTTGTAAAGGCTGAGGAGTGATAAGGAGATCTCCAAGGGAAATCTCTGTCCAGTGCAGGAATCTGCAGGATTCATTAGCACCTGTGAATATCCTAGAGTCAGAATGATTGCCAGGGTTCCAAAACACCTGCCTTCTGGTCTGCAAAGACACCCGTGTTTGTGAGCTGGTGCTGTTGCTGCTCACGGCTGCTGTTTTCTGGTCTTAGGAAGGTTGTTACCGAAATCGTTTTTATGTCACAACAGTGAAACTGCATTAATGCACCATAAAGAGGGACAAGTTTTATTAGGAAGGCTTCCATATGTATAATTCTTCTAAACAAATGCTGTTTTGTTTAAAGTGTTGGGCACTGTTATAAGCTGGGATGTAAATGGGCCTATCAGTTTGATTTGTGTGACCATAGCAGGCTAGTCAATAAATATTTAAATTTAATGGAGCTAGTAGTTTAGAACCACCTACTCTGTTTCTAGAACTGCCTAGCCATAGTAATTTGTTATGTGTCCTTTTTGCCACCAATGAAATTAGGTGTGTATATCAAAAATTCACAATGAGTGAGTCTTTATTATACATATTTCTTTAGAAAATTATTAAAATTTTAAAGCCCAATTCCAAGTGACTCACCCTTTAACCAAACCCAGGACAGCATATTTCAAGGTCTGCCTGCAATGGTCTTACATGAAAAATGCAGTAAATTTTCAGAGGAAAACTAATTGGGGGTTTTAACTCAAAGAACCAAATGCTTTGTGGCCATGGTCCTGTGATTTCCAAATTGGAGGGATCCAAAGAAACAAGGTTTGTTACGATACATCATCTGCTTCCTCAACAATGCAGCATTTTGAGCAGCAAGTAGCAACCTCATTTCAGGCTTCTGTTTTCCGCGGTTGCCCAAGTGAGGCTGTGGCCCCTGCCCTAAAAATACAAGCATCCTGGCATTCTGTAAGAGCATTATAGATCATAGTTTTATTTCAGGGAAAAGATTATTGATTTGCTCATTTATTCCCTTCTCCCTCTGGTTCAGACTTCAGTGGGAAATTGAAACTTCCTTTATGCAGTATAATATGGCCAATCATAAGGGCAGCCTGCGCTTACCTGATTTGTAATGGAAGGTGACACGGGTGAGCGATTTCACATGGCTCCTCCTGCAGTAACTGTAATCAAGAGATAAAAGCTGAAGAAACTACACAGGCTGGCCAGACTTTGTCAGAATTACATACTGCATTTCCTCAGACCGAGATGTTTGATCAGTTGAGATGGAAGAATGAACGTAGGTAAATGGCAAGACATTCGTTTTTCATTTTTTCATTTGGCTTTTATAGCCGGCCAATGTTCTCATTTTCCTGTGGTTATTAATTTGGCCTTTCAGGATCAAATCACCTAGTGAGATTAATTTAAATGATATTTTTCCATATGAGAGTCAGAAAAAAAGACAAAACAAAGGGAGTTTGGTCCAAGGAGAAAGGGGAAGAAAAAGTAAATAAGAAAATGGTGATGAGACATTCTATGATATTTTAAAAGACACAGACTCAAGGAATAAATGAATATCCTTAGTGAAATGCAGAGAAGCCATAAAATGTTTCGGCAAGGCAAACAAGGCTTTGGTAGATTTTTTTTTCCCTGTTACACTGTGGATTTTTCCAAGACGTGATATACATATTTGGTAAAGGGAAACACATCTTTCTGTGTACCGTGCTGAGTGAAAACATTTCTAAGTTGGGACAATTGTAATATGCTAAACATATATGGAAGAAAAGATAGAAATTATAAAGAAAAATAATAAAAATCCCATCAGTATAAAATCCTATATATAAACAGTACTGCAGTGCCACTGTTTGCAACATGGCAGAGACTCAGGACATAAAATCTTGGCTTTGAAGTGTATTGTGAATGCTTATATTGGAAATCTCAGGGTATCAATTTCACATGGGATTTGCTTAGTGCAAAAGATGAATCAAGATTAAAAAATAATAAACATAATAAAATGGCATCTGACCCATTTTCAAATCCAGAGAGAAATATCATTTTACAAAATCCACATTTGTTCCTTTTGTCCTTAACTTACAGATACACTTAGTGTATTTCATTAATTGTGCCTGCTATAGATGACTCTGCTGGTGTCTAAATTGATGAAAGTGTCGAAAAACAGGGTGATGTGAGCAATCTCCCCCAGTCCCATCCTATACAAAATCAAAAGATGCATGTATTTTAAAAGATGGGTCTTAATCTAGAAATTGCATGCTGTGGAGTTGAGCAGGAAGACCCTTGTCTTTTTCCTACAGAGAAACAAATCCCTTGTCTCAGCTGAGCCATTTTTTTCTCTAGGATGAAATGGATCACTTTTGGTAGCAGATGTTCCACTCACCATGTCAGCAGTGTGTCCAAAAACGTTTAATGTAACACCTGGTAATCCAACAAAATGGGTTCTAATGGATGATAATAAAAAATTGTTCTATGTCCTGCCCTCCCCACCCTCCATTCCTTCCCTTCAGGAACAACTACTTTAACAATGAGAGTCGTTTCCTCAGAGTTGTTGTATCTGCCTCATTTTTTTCCCCCCAAATTATGTGGATACACTGTTTTCCCCTTAATGTGCCTGTTACACATTATCTGTTGACTAGCATGGAAATAGACAATTTGTGTTTTTACTCCCCACCTCCAAATTCTTTTTCTCCTATGCTGTCAACATAGTAAACTCATAATGTTTGTTTAAATCAGGAATCAGAATTTATATCATTATGAGTTCTGCAAATCCTAGTAGTATGCTATGATTTCTTTCTTGCATACCTTTTACTTTTCCTGGAGTCAATAATTACATTGCATTTATTTGCCTGGCATTCTATGTGTTTGATGAAATCTTTGTACATGTACAACCTCTCAATGTGGTTTTCAACATAATTAAATGTATCAGATAACCTATCATTTCCACTACTTAATGCTGAAGGCCTTTCTTCTGGGGTTCTTTGGTTGTTGTGTTTCTTGGGTCAGCTACATACTTGTCATCCTGGGACATCCTTTCACAGCTCTCCTTAATTGATTCCCAATTTCTGGGACCCATAGACTTCTGGATGTACACAATTTTTTTTAAACATATAAAATCTTTTTACCTTCTTTCTTCCTCTCCCCTCCCTTGCCTCTCCCCTTCCCTTGCCTTCCCCTTATCATTCCATATACCAGGTTGATAGTATGGCTGATAATAAAATTCTAGGTTGAAAATCATTTAGTCTTAGAATTTTTGATGATGCTGCTCCACTGTCCTCCAGCATCCAGAATTATTGATAAATCTGATGCCTTTCTGATTCCCTTTGCTCTATATACAACCTGTATTTTCTCTCTCTAAGTTCTCTTTATTCTTGGTGTCAAGGTCATAATATGCCTTCATGTGTCTCTTTTTCTCTTTTTCTCACTTTCCTGGGACTTACAGAGCCATTTCAATTTAAACACTTAAGTCCTTCAGTTTGGAGTAATTCCCCCATGAGATTTTTCACCCAATAATTACTTTCCACCACTTTTTGTGTTCTAACATTCTAGAATGTCTGTATATTGGGTGTTGAACTACCTAGACTGATTGTCTAATATTTTGATTTCCCCTTTTGTTCATCTTTTTTGTCTTTTTGTTCTATTTTCTAGGCACCTTTTCAACTCTACCCTCCAACCATTCTATTGAGTTTTCATGTCTTATCTTACCTTTTTTTTTTTTTTTTTAACTAAGAGATTGGCATGTTCTTTACCCTTTTCTGTGCAACCTTTCCATACTGCATGGCTACATTATGTTCTCTTACATCTCTGAGGGCATTGGCAAGGGATTTGAGGGATTGGAGTGGGCAGTGTTTCTCCTTACATTACCTGTTTTTCTAAGTTTCTTCTGTTCTGGTCTCTCTGATGTTGGAACTTTTCTTAAGTATCTGGTGATCTTTAGCTCTCTGTTCCTACTGAAGAGTGAAGCACCAGAAACCTGACTGAATATTTTGTATGCAAGAGGAGCTTATTGATCAAGGGTGATGCGTGCAGGTGGCTTGGCATAGCATATCCTGGAAAAGGGTAGTCTTTTTCATCAGAAGACCCCCCTAAATCTTAGAATCTATTTGTCTTTTTTCTTTAAGACTGTTTTTGCAGAGATGCTCTGTTGCTCCATTGCAGCACAGAAGTGTAGCACGTGTGGGAAGGAATATGCTTTTGTTTCTGTGCCAACCCCAGTGGATTTCCTGGTCTTCCACCCCAAACTGAGCAATTAAGTGGCAGTTGCATAATGAATTCTGCCTGAAGCAGATGTATTTTGTTCCCGGTCCACATCCCCAGTACCCTTACATCAGTGCCATGTAGACAGTAGGTAGACATTACCTACTGTCAGTAGGTGTCCTGCCACAAGCACTTGCTATGGGGCCTTCTAATTTTGGGGCTCAGTGCTCTTTTCAAAGACCTCTAGGTCTGTAAAATGCAGCTGTAAAATGCAAGGGAGTTTATTCTCAGAGGTCAGCCCTCAACTAGTAGGCAAAAGGAGGTGGTGGATAATTGCCTTAACTTCACCTCCTGTGGAGGGACCATTCTGTGACACATTCTACATGGTGCCTTAGAGAACCCCCAGTGGGCCTGAGCTCCTGTTGCCCTAGGAAAAACCACTCCAGCAAGGCATCCTTTATACATGATTTCTTTCCTTCCCTCTCAGTCTGCCTTCCTTCATATCAAGGAAGGAAAGTATACCTCCCAAATAAATTACCTGTACTTAAGTCCTTATCTCACGCTCTTTTCAGGTGACACCAAACCGTGACACTACCTCTAAACACAGGAAGCTTTTTTGAAGTTCCATGTACCCCAGAGAAGTAATATATAAGTGTAAAATGACCAATTTTTTAAAGTATATTAATTCTACCCTATAAGTAGATGCTAAATAAATAATATGCTGATTAAATATTTGTACTTCTTATTGAAAATGCAGACTCCAGACCAATTCCAGTCTGTGCTTTTATAAGGACTGCTGGGCATTCTGATATAGGTAGATCCTAGACCATATTTTAAGAAACACTGGACCTTGTGGCTTCAAGTTGGACCCTCTTTTTCTTTTTTTTTAACTGATGTGAAACAGTGCTCTGGGGTCATGCAGATAGTAGGTGTGGAGCTGGAATTCAAATCCAGGTGTTTTTTTCCTTGAAGCCATTCTGCAACTGACCATTTGCGATACCTTGGAACATTTTGTTTCTTCAAGAAAATCAAGATGGTAGCATCTACTCATTGGGTAATTAATAGAATTTAAGATGACTCCTATAAAATGCTTGGTGAGGAGGAAGTCACCTTAGCAAGTGTTCAGAGAATGGTAACAGTGTGTATATGTAGGTATGTTTGCACTACAGAAAAGCATTGAATTGAAAAAAAAATACATGTCTTCTAAAACCGGAATGAGTCTGTCAGCCATTGGCAAACATCCATTGAAGGGTTCCACAAGGACTCCCAAGTCAGTTCTATAGTCAATATAATACTAAAGGGATCTTACTACCTGATGTAGCTGAAAGTCTTCCTCTAACACTTCCTCAGCTGAGGTGAAGACAAGGCTAGTAGCAAAGAGACATTCCTGCATGATCATACTGTGGGCTCACCGTGACATTGTTGGCTGAAGAATGACTTCTTAAAAAGATGGCTTTTAAAGTGATTGTTTTCAATTTGTAGTAAGATACTAAGCAGATTTAACTTGTCCTCATTTCCTGTTGCATGTACCTCGAGATGTTCAATAAATTGCTATTGATCAGTGCCAGAGTCTCCTAATGGCTCCACTTCCCCTTTGTGCTCTCTAGTCTATTCTCAGTAAGGCAACCAGAATGATCCTAAAAATGTGGGGCCATTTTCCTTTTCCTGCTTTCAACCTGCAGTGTCTTCCCATCACACTTGGAAGTCCTTGCCTTGGCCTCCCTGACCTACCTGGCTGAGTCCCTGGCCTACCTCCTATCCTACTGCTCTCTCTTGCTCATAGTGCTCCAGCCACACTAGCCTTGCTCAGCTCTGTACATGCCAAACATGTTTCCTTCTCAGTGTGTTTGTATGTGCCATCCCCCTCTTCTGGAATGTACTTCCTTCAGATAGGGACTGGCTTCTTGCCACACTTAGGAGATTTACAGTTGAAAAAAGTAGATTCACACTCAAGTTCCTTGAAACATACTTAACAGTTTTCTAATAACAGAGTCAAGCATCAGTTTCTACATTTAAGTTTATTAAAATTAAGTAAAACTCCTAATTCAGTTCCTTAGGCACATTAGCCAATTTCAAAGGCCTAATAGCCATATGTGGTTACTGGTGCCATATTGGCCGGCATAGGTCTAGCGGGGTATGTAAGGCATCTAAACATACAATGTGAATATACTTGTGAAGAGTTCATGTAAAGAACAAATGCAAGGTCTGAACACTGTCTTTGCACATACCTGTTTCCTAATGAGCATTTGTCATTCTTAGGACTTAACTGATATATCAACTTTTCCAGGAAGCCTTGTCATGACTCTCAAATGGAAACGAGTCCTCTCAACTGTAAGCTATAAGAGCACCCTATATGTCTCTGTCTTCATTTTGTCATGCCTTGTTCTAACCGCTATCTATATCATTAGATTTTTATATCTCCCTAATTTGTCCATTTCCATGTGGCCAGGAAGCTGTCGTCATTGATTCTCCAGGGCTTGGCCCTCAATAGATATTTGTGGAACAATTAAATTAATTATGAATTAATTAATTAAATAGCCAAAACTTGAAAGAAAAGGAAGTAGGGCTAACCCTGTTGGAACAGAGATGCCAGGGCGTCAAAGGGGAACCAGGATGGTGCGGTGGTGGGGCAAAGACAGAAGATTAGTTCCTGCAGGATCTGGGGAGTCAAAGAGGATAAGCTAAGAAAAGTACCAGGTTTAGTCACCAGAGGATCATTTCATGGGAATCCACAGAATCATTTAGACAGACCTAAGTTCACGGACAGCCCTGATTTAAGAATGGTCGATGCTTCAGATGTTGTGAGTAGGATTGGAATCTAGGGCCATTGCCCAGTCTTAAATGTTGGGTCAGCTGTGCTCCTTCTACTGACTGTAGTTCCCTCTAATGGCAGCTGTTAAATCTGTATGCTAATTGAAACTGTGAGTTTGGGGTGCTGTGTGATTGATGGGCATCTGATCTAAAGATACTTAAAGGATGGAATTATTGGAGCCAGGAAGAGATGTGATTAATCAGACCAGACTGTTTACTAAGTGGCCCCACTAAAACACTACAGTGAAAAGCAGCAAAGAACTTTGGTTCCATCCATGAGGCAAGAGGGGTGTGTGTGTCAACATGTACACACAGGATGTTAAAGGGTGATTTTCTAGCCTATAAGAGATTGGGGTTGGGGGATTTTTCAGGACATCATCGTATATTTATCTTTTAAGTTTGTTGACACTCCCCATCACCATTAGCAGATGTAGAGGGCCTTGCTCCTTGTTTGCATTACAGGAGTCCTGGGGGTTGGGAGAATGACTGTAAAAAACAATACAATGAGTAGTTCTTTTATTTATATTCTTAAGGCCCCAGTGTGAGTCTAAGCCTTTCTGTTTCCCTGAAGATTCCTTTCCTTTTGTTGCACTACAAGGGGCTATGGTTCCCTTTGCCAATATGACTATACCAAGAAACCAGGATACAAGTCAAAAATTCCTAATATTTACATTGAAAAATGACAATAACATAATTGTCTTGAATAATTGTTAATTTATTAACAGCAGAGTTAATTGAGTCTTGTGTCTGGCCTACCCAGTGGACAGTCTTATTCATTGTTGAACACTTGGCCCCAACAGACACCTTAGACGTAAGTCTAAGCTTAGATAGCTGTAGACTGTCTGAAGACCTGGTCAGGATTGTTCCTTTCAAGAGAAAAATTGGACTCATTGTTGAGACTGTGGAAACAGACTTCTTCTGGGTGCATGTTCCCTGAATCCTAAACGCTAACACCCCTCACCCCCAACCGTTACATGGGTACCTTAACTGCAGCTTGGGCAGGGTGGAAACACTTCTACAATGCAGAAGGGACACTCTGCTTGAAAAATCAGGGTAGTAGGGGAGGGGAAAGAGGGAGTGCTTTGAAAGTACTCTGTAGGGACCCCATACACCCAACTAAGAAAGATGTAGTGGTTCTTCTCCCCTCTCATGAAGACTTAGTATCCCCACCATTTTCTCGGCTTCCTCACCCAAGGATATACACATGGATGAACAAACACTTCTGTTTTCTTCTCTAATGTCACCTACTTGTGCAAGCAAAATGGTTTTAAGAAATGGATCCCAAGTTCATGAAATACTCACAGAATTAGAACCCATGGATAATAGTTAAGGGCAGAAGCCTCAGGGAGCATCAAGTGACATCCTTACTTTTCCTTTGAAACTATCTAGCCAGGAAATGATTCAAAATGATTTATTTGCTGAGAGGTATAGCTGTGACCTTTACAGAGTAGAAATTGAAGAACCAGTCTTGAAAAATAATAAACTCACAATCTTTAAGTGCTACTGTCCCAGTTTCCTCAAGGGTAAGATAAGAGCCTGAGTTGTAGTCACGCCCTAAAAAGGGATTCACTCATTGTCAGAGTGCTGAGTGACCTAAGAACATGCTATGCGATGAGAGGAAATAGCCGAGTCAGAACAATGACTGACACCTTTAATTGTCAGCAGATGGGACCCTGAATTATAGGTAAGTATTTTAATGGAGTCCTAGTGTTTCGTGGGCATATCGTGATTATTTGTAGGCTCCTTTTCACTCACCATGTTCACTCCTTTCCAGTCGGTAATTATTGCTCAAAACCAGCTTCCCTTTTCACATGTAAGGATAGAAGTGTTTACTGTGAACTGTGGACAGAAGTAGAAAAAAAATTACCTTTATTGAGCACAACTCATTTTTTCTTGTGAGTTGATTATTATCTGTATGCTTATTTCAGATAATGAGTTATTACTGCTGGTAATGCCCATTCCTTCTTCTATCTGCTGTGCCTTGGCGCACGGAAGTTGATTTTTTTTTTAATTGCTACATATCGGGGTGCCTGGGTGGCTCAGTGGGTTAAAGCCTCTGCCTTCAGCTCAGGTCATGATCCCAGGGTCCTGGGATCGAGCCCCATATTGGGCTCTCTGCTTGGCGGGGAGCCTGCTTCCTCCTCTCTCTCTCTCTCTCCCTGCCTCTCTGCCTACTTGTGATCTCTGTCTTTCAAATAAATAATGAAAAATAAAATCTTAAAAAAAAAAAAGAAACAAAAATCAAGTTAAAGAGCACGTTGGCCATTTTATTTTGTTTTATTTTTTTAGAGACAGCATGCAGGGGAGGTGCAGAGGGAGAGCGAGAATTTTAAGCAGACTCTATGCAGCACACAGCCTGATGTGGGGCTCATTCCCACCATGCTGAGATCATGACTTGAGCCAAAATCGAGAGTCAGACACTTAACTGACTAAGCCTCTTAGGTGCCACACCATTTTATTTTTAATACTAGTTAAGTTTCGATTTTTCTTAATATTGTAAAAAAAGCAGGACATGAAACAAAAGAACAGCCACAAGAACATGGAATAGAGAGTGAGACAAAGATGAGGCATCTGTAGATTTTTCTTTACCAATGAGGGACCATCTGAGATAAGGATGGGGTGTGTAAAGAGAATTAAAGTTATCAACCACTCGGTTTTCTCAGCTGACTTCTGCAATTTAGAGAGAGTGCCTTTGAAAGAGAACGAAGGGGCCACACCATAAACCAAGTATTCAGAATAAAAGCCTTCAGTTGTGTAGCAAATGGGACAGTAACCCACTGAGGATTAATAGTAAGGCGATTCCATTGAAAAGTATCTCATTACAAGGATTGTGACAAAAAATTGAGCAGCTGTATGGTTGTCTGATTGAACTGATAAGGAGACTACAAAAATTTATATGCCCCAAGGTTCTGCAGGGTCTTTGACTGGGTCTAGCACAGTGCTACCAGGGACACTGTACAAAAACCCAGCCATGTGCTTCATTGACACACCTGTAACAGCAGAGTAAGGCAGTAGTAACATCCCCGCGCTATCTTATCACATCAAAGAGAAATTTGTACAAACGGACATCTTAATAACCACATGAATATATTTTCATTAAAAATAGTATTTATAGGGGCGCCTCGGTGGCTCAGTGGGTTAAAGCCTCTGCCTTCGGCTCGGGTCATGATCTCAGGGTCCTGGGATCGAGTCCCACGTCAGGCTCTCTGCTCGGCGGGGAGCCTGCTTCCCTCCCACCTCTCTGCCTGCCTCTCTGTCTACTTGTGATCTCTGTCAAATAAATAAAATCTTCAAAAAAATAAAATAAAATAAAATAAAATAAAATAAATAAAAATAAAAATAGTATTTATAAAATGAATCACTTTTCCAACCAAATAAAAGCAGCTGCTGGTATTAACACAATTACTTAAAAGTCTCAGATCATATTAAAATGCTACCCAAATTGGATTTAAGTTATGTTACAATATTTTTCAAAACCAACATTGAATATTTAATGGGTAATGGGACCGCATCATACATCTTTTCAATTTATTTCCTGTGTTATTTTCTTTTTTAACTTGGTGACTAGAAGGAGAGCGTAAAATTGATAAATGTTTTGCATCTGGCATAAGACATTTCCTGTTGGTGTGAGTGCATTAAAAATAACAACGGACTCCAGAGTAGACAGCATCCACTAAAGGGGCTTCCAACCTCATGTTTCATAAACTCCGAACAGCTATTAATTGCTTACATCAGCTCAGAATTCTAATGCACAATGGAAGTCATCTTAGAGATTTCCTGTGTCCCTCTGAGAGAGGCTCTCCAGGTCGCTTCTCCTTGTCTCTTCAGAGCTGATCCCAAATTTTATTTTTCTTCAGGTCAAACCATGGTATACATATTTTTAAAAGCTGATAGCAATTTTCTCAGTGACCCGGTTGCAGCCTCAACATTGCTACGCTTTGTCTCCTAACACTTGCTCCCTCCTCTCAGCACAGGGACTTGGGGCTCACAGTTCTTTGTTTCAGTCATTCAACAATTACTGACTGCATGTCTGCCATGGGCAGGGCACCAGGCTGGAAAGATGGCCGCTGCTCCTGGTTGACGGGGTGTTGCCCACAAATCCCTATGTTGAAGCCCTAACACCCAGTACCCCAGAATGTGATCGTGTTTGGACATAGGACCTTTAAAGAGGTAACAGAGTTACATGAGGTTACTGAGGTGGGTGCTGACATCCTTAGAAGAAAAGGAGATTAGGACACAGAAAACACAGAGGGATAACCATGTGAAGACAGAGAAGTAGGCCATCTAGAAACCATGGAAGTAGGCCTCTGAAGAAACCAAACCTCCCAAGACCTTGACCTCAGATATTTAGCCTCCACAATCGTGAGGAAATAACTTTGTTACTTAAGGCCAGACTGTGGCATCTTGTTATGGCAGCCCTAGGAAACTAATTCAGCTGCTATATGTATATGTATGCTAGGCTCCTGAATTACCACAGATGATTACTCCACACAGCCTGAATGTGGAAGGCCAGAGCACATAATGACGTGTTCTTCTCTTAAGAATATTACCAGTTCTGGGGTGCCTGGGTGGCTCAGTCATTAAGCAACTGCCTTCAGCTCAGGTCATGATCCCAGGATCCTGGGATCAAGTCCCACATCAGGCTCCCTGCTCAGCAAGGAGCCTGCTTCTCCCTCTGCCACTGTCCCTGCTTATGTTCCCTCTCCCGCTGTCTGTGTCTCTCTCAAATAAATAAAATATTTAAAAAAAAAAGAAAGAAAGAAAATTACCAGTTCTGAAACCTTTTTTAAGGTCAATACAACATGTATGTAACTTGGTCATTAGAAGTCCTAGACCAAGAACCTTCCACATTGTGGGCAATTTTCTCTCTTCAGTATGGCCTTGCTTGTCTTCCTTCAGGCATTTAATAATCACTGGCATCAAATATCTCTGCAGGTAGGGAGGGACTGGCTGAGCCCTGCTTTGATTTTTTGCTTTGCCATCTACTTATTTATAAAGTACCAACATACATGTACTGGTAGATTTTCAAATTTAGTCTTAAAAGCTAATGATAATGGCATTGTCGGTACTTTGGGTAATTTAGCAGTTTTCAGATTTAATAGAAAAAAGAAAGACCACTTTAGGTGCACAATTTTATAAGACTCAAATTTATATTGAGAATTCAAATGTTTTCTCTATTTTTCATAGATTGTTAGAATAGAACTATCTCCTAGATGCTGTTCCTGTTCTTCCTTGGTATGCAGCAAATTTATTTTTTGTTTTTCTTTTTTTTTTTTAAAGATTTATTTATTTATTTATTTATTTATTTATTTATTTATTTGACAGACAGAGAACACAAGTAGGTGGAGAGGCAGGCAGAGAGAGGGAGGAAGGGAAGCAGGCTCCCTGCCAATCAGAGAGCCCAATGTGGGACTTGATCCCAGAACCCTAGGATCATGACCTGATCTGAAGGCAGAGGCTTTAACCCACTGAGCCACCCAGGTGCCCCTTGATTTTTGTTTTTTATATATGCTGTCAACAAAAACACTCCTTGTATTTTTAGTCCTGTATCTTTTTTCCCCATTTAAAAAACAAAAACAAAACAAAAAACAGAGAACAAAAAACAAATTGTTCAGGGCTTTCTTCCCAAACAAACCAAAGTCCTATATCAAAGACAACCTATTAGAGATATTCTGACTGAAAGCTTGCATATCTTCTTGAGTACACTGTGGTTTAGAGTTGTTGCTGCTGATTTACCTTTTCATTTGTGCTAAATAAGCAACCTATGCAAACAGCATCCAAAACCCATTAGCATCAGGAGTTCTGAACCACTTCTTCCCATCCATTTTCTAGATGCATTAAATACTCTGTATTGGAAGAAGACAGGTATATGTCTACTTGTCCAGCTGCATCATTCTTCCTATATGAGCAATCCTGGATTGGGTTCCCTCCTTGCCTCACTGAAGGTAGCCTACTGTGCCTGTGATGGAGGCTGTTTGATGGCAGACTTCCTGGGGCAGCATTAGGAGCCTTGTGGTAGATGGAGGAGGGCCCAGCTGTCCTGACGCAGCACTGAAACAGAAAACAGTGCTGTCAAGAACAAAACATAGTTCTTTGTAGCCAGGTGAGCATGGCTACATCTTCCCTTAAAACTTCCATGGATGGTTTTCTTCTTAATATGTTTGTTTCTGTAGAAAAGGGAAGACCAAGTGGACTTCTTATCCTTGCCCACGAGAGGAGCCACCATTAGTTTGTGTATTTTGAGAGGTCTTCAGTTACATTCTGAAAATGGTGTAGACATCAAGCAGGTCTCCTTTGCTGATGGTCCTGTGGTTTACCCTGACCGATGGCAACACAGGCATCACCTGTAGAATGGAAGAAAGAGCACTTCCCACCTCTGCGACATTTGGGGACATGTTGATGCAGAACTAGTGCACTTTAAATGCTTCTTCTCGTCTTCTCACCCCATCTCCTATTAAGGTAATCCAGTATGATTCCTCACACGGAAATCATCCTGAACAGCAAGTGTTCTCAGACTTTGGCACGTAACAGAGTCACCTGGAGGGTTTATTAAAGTAGAAGTTGTGGGGTGCGTGGGTGGCTCAGTGGCTTGAAGCCTCTGCCTTCGGCTCAGGTCATGATCCCAGCGTTCTGGGATCGAGCCCCACATTGGGCTCTGCTTGGCGGGGAGCCTGCTTCCCCCTCTCTCTCTCCGCCTGCCTCTCTGCCTACTTATGATCTCTCTCTCTCTCTCTGTCAAATAAATAAATAAATAAAACCTTAAAAAAAAGAAGTTGCTGGTTTGCCACCCCAGAGTCTCTGATTCTGTAAGTCTGTGGAACCAGGGAACATGCCTCACTAACAAGCTCTCAGGTGATGCCAGGCTGCTGGGTCAGAGACCCCTCTTTGAGAACCAGTGCTATGGAGTGTTAGAACTATCCATGCTCCTGTTCATTAGCATCACAGGTTTGGGAGACTGGTGTTTTGAACTTGTTAACAAGATTTTCATATTCCTGGCATTGATATCACTTGTGTACAAGACCCCAAGTCCTAATTTGTTAAACTTGAATCCCTGGTATCAAAAGAGTAAGGGAAACATTATCTGACACTGACGTAGAATTTTCTATCTTTACTTCCATTATCTCATCCATGTCTCCAGACAACCCCAACACTACTGCTGCTGCTGCTAAGGATGATGATGATGATGATTGAAAATGAGGTACAAAAAGAGCAAGTGACTTCCTTCAGGTCAGTGAGATAGTAGAATTAGGTCTGTTACCCAGCTAACTCCAGACTTTGATCTTCACACAGAGGTATGCGAAGTCACTGTCCGAAGAGGACATACACAATGTTAGTTTTTAAAAAGCCAATTTTAAGCAGTTCCATACACAGCCCTCCCTTAAGCTGATGTACCCAAGAGAGGTGTAGAGCTCGCTCAGATCCTCAGCTGGGAAGCTCTAGGTTTTGAATAAGGGATAATTCAAAATATTGTGTAGGTGGTTGGAAAATGACTCTAGTGAGCAAGGAATAAATGCCTTTGTAGTCAAGTGGTTTCTGATTCTTTGGTTTGAACAAGGTTGAGAACAATCCAATCGAATAAGCTGGCAGGCCATTAACAATGTTTGATGAAAACTGGGAGACGTGAGAGTTCCCAGCATTGAACCTTGTAGCTGAGAGTCAGACTCCTTCCATTCACATTTACTTATTTATATGAATAATAATTAATGATAAATTCTCTCACTTTAGCAATACTTAATATTCACCCATGGTTACAGAAACCATTGGGGGGGGGGAACCCTCCATTTCATGTTATTGAAAGATATACTTCAACAAAACCTTATTTTTTAGTTTAAAATTGTCAAACTTGGGGCGCCTGGGTGGCTCAGTGGTTAAGCCGCTGGCTGCCTTCAGCTCAGGTCATGATCTCGGGGTCCTGGGATCAAGCCCCGCATCGGGCTCTCTGCTCAGCAGGGAGCCTGCTTCCTCCTCTCTCTCTGCCTGCCTCTCTGCCTGCTTGTGATCTCTCTCTGTCAAATAAATAAATAAAATCTTTTAAAAATAAATAAATAAATAAAATAAAATTGTCAAACTTAGGGGCGCCTGGGTGGCTTAGTCAATAAGTGTCTGCTGGTTTCAGCTTAGGTTTTGATCTCAGCGTCACCAGATTGAGCTCTACCTCTGGCTCTGTGCTCAGCATGCAATGTGCCAGAGTTTATCCTTTCTTCCTCTCTCTGTCCCTCTACGCCCCCATCTGCCACACTCTCATGCTCTCTCTCTGTGTCTCTCTAAAGCAAGTAAATCTTTTAAAAACTCTCAAACTTAAGAACTAAAATATATTTTGTTACATTGATCAATTGTGTAATAATAGTTAGTATAATGTTCTTTATTATTTAGAAAGCTTGTGGTCAGGGTATTTTTATATTTTAAATTTAGAACATGTGTTTGCAAAGAGGCCTAATAGGTTGGTCAGTCAAATCATAAATACATGATTTATGCATCACGATATACTTAAATGAGGTTAGAACTCTCTGGGGTAAGTGGAGTGGAATTTCAAGTTCAAGGAGAAAAGGAGATCGTGTAAAATTTCCTTCTACTGGAGAGCTTGATCCTGTGGCTAATAAGTGGCTGATGACTGTTCCAAATTTCTATGGCATTGAGATTCCACTGGCCCCATTTTTAAGAGTGACGGCCAGGTTTTATGTAAGGTTTCCATTATTTACAATATGCCAGACATTTTACCCATCATAATAACTATATCCAGAGCTAAGATGAAAATATAACTGTTAATTTAGAGATATTGGTGGAGGGCATGGTTTCTGAAAATTCTGTGGAATCAAATGAGCACGAATTTTGGTTCCACATTCAGCTCTGATTCTCTGCCTCAGAGCAAGCTCCACACAGACCCAGAGAAATGGGTGTCTCTGGGACTGTTCTCTTCCTTTCCCTCCTCCCCTCCCTCCGCCCTCCCTGAAAATCTTACAGTTCTCTCATGAGGATTTCATCTTTGTGAAATGAATGTTTGTCATTTATTATCACATTTATTATGACATTAAGATTTATAATAAGAAATAGATATTTGGCCTTCCGCTGGATTCCTGGCACAGAGGTCCCTAAACCCTTAAAACTTCCTTGTGGGTGACAGTTGTGTCTTTTGTTATGTTAATGAAGTGATTTAGAAAACACCTAAGGGTAAGGGCTGGTTCCTAGTAGAGCCAACCTGGTAAATGGAACTTTGAGTCCCCTGACCTCCTGGGGAGGGGAAGGGACTGGAGATTGGGTTGAAACACCAATAGCCAATGATTTAATTATTCATGCCCATGTGATGAATCCTTTGTAAAAACTTGGAGAGCTTGGGGAGCTTCTGCATTGGTGCACATGTGGAGATTCAGGAAGAGTGGGGCTCTCAGAGAGTATGGACTCTCCCATAACTTGCCCTGTGCATCTCCTCCATTGGACTGCTCCTGAGTTAGCCTTTATAATAAACCCATAATCCAGTAAGAACAATATTTGAGTTCCATGAGTCACTCTTGCAAAATATTTGAACCCAAGGAGAGAGGTCATGGGAACCTCTAGTCTCTCTGGCCTAGGTCAGAAGTGCGAGAGACAACCTAGGCTTGCATTTGGTGCCTGAGGGGGCAGGGGGCGGCAGACAGTCTTGTGGGACAGCCCTTAACCTATGGAATTTGATGCTGTCTCCGGATAATGTCACAATTGAACTGAATTTGTAGGACACCCAGCTGCTGTCAGAATTGCCTGGGTGCGTGGGGAAACTCCTCTTCCCCCCTCGAAATGGGTATCAGAATTTTCAATCCACAGTGGAAGTCTTTAGGCTTTACCTACAGGCATGTTTTAATTTAGAAACAATTCTTGCCAACTATTATTAAGAAGTGAAGAAACAACTTTCTTCCTGTCGTAAGATGAGAAACTACTGAATATTCCCATTGATTTTCTAAAAACCTGAACTTTCCTGGGGTGCCTGGGTAGCTCAGTGGGTTAAATCCTCTGCCTTCTGCTGGGGTCGTGATCCCGGGGTCCTGGGATCGGCCCCACATCGGGCTCTCTGCTCAGAGGGGAGCCTGCTTCCCTTCCTCTCTCTCTCTGCCTGCTTCTCTGTCTACTTGTAATCTCTGTCTGTCAAATAAATAAATAAAATGTTAAAAAAAATCTGAACTTTCCTCATCAAATTTGGCAGGAGGTAGAAATGTAACACGTCTACAAATTTAGCAGGGCAGCCTAAGAGCACTAGGGTGCCTTCCTTTTTCTTTCATGCTTCCAGAGTGGTGGTGGAAGCTGGTTTTGAGCACCCCGAGTGGAATGAGACATAACGTAAGCGTTACTTCAACCTCCATATTTAGCTTTATGATGTGTCTCTTGACCTTTCTTCCACCCCTTAGGAACTGTCTGTTTTCTATGAGAGTGTCCAGGTTTAAAAGGTAATGTCTGATGCAGGTAGGTCCAGATATTCATTGTGAAATATGCAGATTGCCTCCAACATACTGTGAACCAAGATTCGTGTTTCAAAATCTTAGTGAATGAAACTCTTCCTTTCCCAAGGCTCTCAGGAAATCTTCTCACGACTTAATACTAATAAGTGTACTAAACCCCAGATATTAATTGTGTTTATTTCTGGGTGCTGAAATGTAGGGTCATTTGTTTTCTTTTAAATTATATTCTGTATTGTTTCAATTGCCACATAAGGGTGTATTGTTTTCGTAGCTAGAAGACGACAATAAAACTGCTCTCCGAGGGTAAAGAGAAGTGAGCAAGAGAATCCTAAGCAGGTGAAGTGAACCAAATTCATCCCCTTCCCAGGTCAAACCAGACAAATGAGATATTCAGGATTGATTTTTCTTTTTATAAGACTATCCCCTCACTCCAATGAATTTTATTTTTGTCCACAGGTTTTAATACTCACTGTTGGAAAATTCTCAGCTAACCAAAAATTTCAGGCTTTTCCCTACTATTGTGGCCTATGGAAAGAGGAAAAACAGCTGTTTGATATAATGCTAATCATTCTTAATAGCATTAAAGACACTTCTGAAGTTCTATGATACTCCATACTAATTCCTAATAAGTCAAATTGACCAGAGGGGTTTTTTTCCCCCCACAGAATCAAGAAAGGTTTTTTGTTGTTGTTTGGTTTGGTTTTGGCTTTTTTCTGCCAGGAAAAATCAGAACCACTAATGCTTTATCTCTTAAGATACATTTCTAGCTCAATCTTTTCTGCTGAGTTTCTGTTTTCCCAGACAATGATTCACCAATGTATTCTGCTGTGCTGTGGTTATAATTATATGAAGCAGTTGGGAACAGGACGAGGCTGCAGTAGTCTTGAGACCCTGTTCTTATGTTGTCCATTTCTCCCATGCCCTGCCCCCCCCTCTTCTGCCCCAGCATGTCTGCGGTACCCCTTACCCTCACCCCTGTCTCAGAGTCCTGTTCTCATAACCATCCTTACAGACTCACGCTTCTTTCTTTACTGTAATCCCAGAGTTGCGCTCAGACCCCAGTGTCCTAGCTTGGATCTCTGCGTAGCTCACCATTCCTTTGCTCCATCAGACTATTCCTTTTCAAATCCTGGAGAGTAAGTTGGTTTCAAATAACCCTTAAACATCTGCAGCCCATACCTGTTAAAAGCAACCCCCCCCCACCCCACCCAGTGGAACCTACCAGGGTGGGCATGCCAGGCCAGCCCCAGCTCACCCCTTGGGTCTGCTGAGTCTCAGAGCCACCAGAAGAGCACTGCGTCACTTCAGCCCCTCATCCCTCAGGCCACCTCCCAACAAACACCAGAATCCTTTGGTCCTTCCTGCCTCTTTTCACCTGGGCTCCCATCTTGGCCCTTCCAGGAGAAAAGAGTGCTTGGGTTCTCTTTTGAACCTGGTATTAAGAATGAAATACACTCTCAGGTCATTTTTCCTACTCCTTTTTTAAAAACACAAAACCTGACAAAAGGAGGTGGGTGCAGGCTAGGTTCCGGAGATGTTTTTACAAAATGGTGGGGAAGGATTTACTCTTGAAACAGTTCTGATCCTCTGTACTTGCTCCAAAGGCCTTGACCTTGTATCATGACCCTCATGGAGGCTGCTCTGTGCTCTGGCTTCTTGTGACTCGCAGGCCCCTGCCTTTCCATCTTTCTGTCTATCTCCCAGGGGAGCCTTTCCAGGTGCATTTAAGAGTGTAGCGGTTGAGTTAGAATTTGATGAGAACCTTGGAGGAAAGAAAAAGCACAATAGCTTTTGAGCCCTAGTCTGAATTGCTTCAAGCTTCCCCTCATTCTGGAAAGTGAAAGTCACCAGGCAAGAGGCTTTTTTTAAGAGTGCCTCATCTTTGTGTAGCTTGTGAACCCAGAGTGCCCTCCAGTGTTGATTAGGGTTAATCACAGCTCACCATTTCTTAGAACACCCTAGAATGGATGAGGGAGATGCATTTTGGCTTGGTGATTTGCAGTCAGTCCTATTTTTCTGCCAGATGCTTCTCTTGTGTTCGTCACGAAGTTCAGTCTTTCGGAGAGCTCCTGAGGTATTTTGAAAAAGTCACTTTGATTTTCCTTTGTGTAAACTGGACTCTGAAAAAGGGCCATTTCTACAGAAATTCATTTCCTAGACAGAAACTCTCCCACTCCTAAATCTTTTCTTTTTTTTTTTTAATATGCCTCCTTTTTAAAAATGTCATTTTATTTATCTTTTCAAGACATCCATAAAACTGAAAAACTAGTCAGTTCACATTTCTACTTGGCCCTCAGAAGGCAAATGCTTGACCAACAAGTTTCTTCTTGTTGATCTGAATTTTAAATCTCTACAGTTGCACTTGAACTTTTTCTACTGGTCTCTACGCAAATGCAAATGACTTCTAAACTTCTGCAAACCTTCTTTATCTTCATCTAGACTGTATCAAAGCATGCCTCCCATTTTGTTTAAACAGCACCACCTCCAGCCATCTGCAGTAGTTAGGAACCTTCACAAGTGTTCTGTGCACCAGACTTTGAGAACCACTGAGTTAAGCAAAGAAATTCCTTGCTTTTCCTCCTTATTTATTTATTTATTTTTAAAGATTTTATCCATTTATTTGACAGACAGAGATCACAGGTTGGCAGAGAGGCAGGCAGAGAGAGAGGAAGGGAGGCAGGCTCCCTGCTGAGCAGAGATCCTGATGCAGGGCTCAATTCCAGGACCCTGGGATCATGACCTGAGCCGAAGGCAGAGGCTTTAACCCACTGAGCCACCCAGGCACCCCTCCCTTATTTATTAATCTGATTAATTAAAACATCTTATTCCTTCAGCTCATCATTTTTGCTGCCTCTAGGGCTAAATATTCTCTGTAGTTCCAGCGTGTATGCATGTATGCATATGAGCCTGTGCGTGTGTGTGTGTCAGAATTGTGGTTGTGAGGGATAGGGTGGAGGGCAAAGAACTTATTGAGATACAAAAGTCAAAACTACCTAAACTACCTGTTTCTGTGGCTTGAACCCTTAGCAACAGTAATTCTGCTGTCATCCTTTGGATTACGTGGTGCTGAGGCAGAATGTAATTTTTATTTGATTCGTCTGATTGACTGCTAAAGACCTTCTTAGGCAGCACGATCCTAGTCAGAAGGGTAACAGCCTCAGGAAAACTCCCGTTGGCAAGGAGGAATGGCCCCAGCTCCCTTAGTTCTCTGGTTGGAAACTCTACCTTTAGGATTTACCTTAGTGCAGGAGAACCCCGCCAAAAGGGGAGAAGGAGCTTCCTCTGGAACCTGAGCCTGACCTGACCTTTGGTCACCTCTGCTGTAAAAAACAAAAAAGAATGTTGTCTGTTGAAATAGTTCTAAACCCAGAGTAATATAATTTGCATGGCTCCAAATCAGATTAGTTGATAAAGTAGCTAGTGCTTCGCCCGGAGCTCTGGCATATTACTAGGATTGTAATCTTGGGGTAGTTGTCCTGAGACGACTCTTGCTTAAATTGAGATTGTAATTTACATCCCAAAAGATGCAAGAGTCTTAAAGGTACAGTTCGTGGATTTTGATGATTGTATACATCCCTGTAACTGCCACCAAAATCAAGATAACACAACATTTCCATCCTCCCCAGAAGTTCCCTCTCACCCATTTCAGTCAGCCTCTTGACTACTCACCCTAGAGGCAACCACTGTTCTGATTTCTGTCACCAAAGGTCAGTTCTTCCCAGTTCTGAAATGAATATAAACACAGTGTGGAACATTCTGGGTTTTTCAGTCAACAATAATGTTTTAAAAATACCTCTATGTTGTTTTGTTGCATGTATTAGCAGTTCATTTTTTCGTTATAAAATAGTCCCATTATATCAACACATTGCAGTGTGTTCTTCCGTTCTCCACTTGGTAGATGTTTGGATTGCTTCTAGTTTTTTTGTGGGATTTTCTGTGTATGTGGAGGGAGAGGGGTCTGTTTTTAGCTTTCTGGTCATTCTTATACAGGTCTTTTGAGCAGCCTCAACTCGGTTTAGGTTTTCATTTTTCTTGGATAAATACCCAGAAGTAGGATTTCTGGGTCATATGACAGAGACATGTTTAACTTTATAAGATACTGTGGATTCTCTAAAGTTGTACCATTTTACACTCCCACCACCAGCGTGTGAGAGTTCTGCTGGCCTCACACCCTTGCCAACGCATGGTGGGCGTGAAATGGTATCTCCTTGTTTTAATTTGCATTTCTCTGAGGACTAGTGATGTTGAACAATGGTAACTCAAAGTTAAGGCTGTTTTTAAAAAGAATCCTCACTTTTTTAATTTCGAAAGTGTGATGGAGCAATGTCACAGGGGAGCCTAAACTGAGTGTGTTATCTTGAGCACATCTGAGAGGCTGGTCAGGGTGTGCTTGTAAAGACTGTGACCACCCCCCTTCCTTGGGGGGAGAGAAGCCCCTGAGGGAAGAAGACAGAGAGGAAAATGAGCCAAAGAGACAAAGCTGGCACAGTCACCCAGTCAAAGAGAAGGACCTATGACAATTGTACACTTTCTCTTCCCTCAAATTTCAGCTCAGTCAGAGGAAATGGCAGATGAGCTATAAAAGATGTCCTTGAAGGAATCTTTTGAGCTTGGTGGAGCCCAAGATAGGAAAAGAGGAATTTTGATACTGGGTGAAGGAGCCTTTGGGTCCAGGCCTATGAGTAATGATGGCAGGGCCAAGTCTGGCACAAAGAGCAGCCTTGGCAATGCACAGCACTAGTTTTGATTCCCATCAGACTAATCATTACAGCAGCCCCCGCCTGCGTCTCCAGGCCCCAGTGCACAGCCTGCCAGCCCCCCAGTCCAGCTCTTCCCTTCCACTCATGCCTTCCTTAGACCCAGAAGGACAAAGCTCAGACATCCAGAGACTAGAGGAGAAAGGAAGTGAGTGGGAGAGGCAGCTTGATGGGTTCTGTACAGGCTGAGTTTCTAACAGGGATGGAGGGCTGCTCAGTCAGGAACCTGAGGAACTTGAGCAGGAGAGGAGGCAGCAGAGCGAGAGGACCCCAAGATCTGCCTGCCCTCCCTTCAACCTCAGGAGGCTGAAGGAAATGGAGAACAGAAGACCAGGCCACCAGCTGTCTGGCCTCAGCCCTTCATGCCTTAGCACTAAGCCCACCTCCCTGCCCACCACTAGGCCATGGCTGCTAGGCCCTGGGCTGGGTGATTTTCAGTATTTGTAAGCATCTCAAGAGAACAATAAAGCATTTGGTGTAAAAAGAAGGAAAGGAAGGAAAGAAAGAAAGAAACAGAATCAAACGGTTAAGTCCATATGGCAATTCCTCCAAAAACTAAACACAGAATTATCCCATGATCCAGCAGTTCTCCTTTTAGCTCTAAACCCAGAAGAACTGAAAGTAGGGACTTGAAGAAATATTTGTACATCAGTGTTCATAGCAGCTTTATTAACAATAGCCAAAAGAGAGAAACAACCGGAGCCCACTGATGGATGAATGGATAAACAAATGTGTGATATATACACACAACGGAATATTCTTCAGCCTGGAAAAGGGTGAAATCCTGACAATAAGATACCACACCGACAAACCTCGAAGGCATCAATGTAAGTGAAATAAGCCAGATACAGAAGGACAAATACTGTATGATTCCCCTTAGATCCAGTACCTGTTGTAGTGAGATTCACAGATACAGAAAGTGAAGTGGTGGTTCCCCGGGGCAGGGAGTAGAGGTGGGAAATGGGCCATCACTGTTTATAGGTATAGAATTTGCGAGATGAAGAGTTCTGGAGATGGATGGTGATGATATTTGCCCAACAACATGAACATATCTGATGTCACTGAATTGTACATTAAAAGGGGTTTAGGGACACCCAGCTGGAAGAGCACACGACTCTGGGGTTGTAATTCCAAGCCCCGTGTTGGGGTAGAGATTACTTAAAAATAAAATCTTTAAAAAATTAAAAATGGTAAATTTTTATGTTGTGTGTATTTTGCCACCATGAAAACCCATAAACAATTAAGTGGCTTGCTCTAGGTCTTACAGCTAATAACCAGCAGAAGGAGGATTCCGGTTTAGGGGGTCTGATTCATGGCCTGAATTGTCCACCCCTTTGCAGAGATGCTTCAAAGTCGTGCAGTGGCAGGTGAGCAGGGCATCCTCTGGCTTTGCTGGGTACTGAAGGCCTTTCTATCTGTCAGTAGGTTCCCAAAACACAGAAACAAAAGACACCACAGGGTGATGGCAAGCCTTTATTCATGGGTGCATCTGAGATGTTCCCTGGGCATCTCCAGATGTGGTAGCAGAACAGCTAGACTGCTCTTAGTTAACAGGGGGAAATGAATGACTGATACGGATCTTATAGCCCAGTTAAAAAAAAAAAAAAAATCTGGTATAACTGAGAAGTAATAGGGAAACAAAACTGGACAGATGTGTGATTTACAATAAGACAGATGTGCAATCCAAGTACAGTAGGACTTTTTAAATTATATGGCAAACTATACTCGGCATACCTTTTCGGCTGTAGAAGTTATACCAAAATCTAAAATAACCTTTTGTTTATTCCTTTCTGCTTAACATGATCCAACAGATTAAGTGTTCTACCTCTGGAATATGGCAGAGAACTTGCTATAAACAAATATGTGATAAATGCTGGAAGAGGCAGGAAGTATAAATCACTGTAGGAATACCAAAGACAAAGCTGTTAATTCTGGGCAGTTCTGTTGCATTCACGGGGAGGGCCCAGAAGTATAAACAGGAATTTTGCAAGCCAATGATAAGGGTAAGAAGGAAAGAACCGAGCTGAGGCACTAAAGGGTGTCTGTCACAGGGGGTTGCAACCAAGACCAGGTGATGAGGGAGCCTGGAAGCTGGTTTTCTTAGGTGTAAAGCTTGCATGAGAACTGCCTGGGCTGCTGTTGGAGATGCAGGTTTTCAGATCCACCTCAGCGCTCCTAAATGTGGATTCTTACAGGAGTGGAGGCTGGTAATGTACATTTTCTTTTTTTTTTTTTTTTTAAGATTTTATTCATTTATTTGACAGACAGAGATCACAAGGAGACAGAGAGGCAGGTAGAGAGGTGGGGGAGCAGGCTCCCCACCGAGCAAAGAGCCCGCATCTGGGCTCGATCCCATGACCCGAAGGCAGAGGCTTAACCCACTGAGCCACCCAGGAGCTCCATTTATGTGCATTTTCAATACTCTTCCCTGCGATTGCATTGCCACTGACATGCCAGAGAGAGGAGAGCAGGTGAGCTGTGCAGAGGATGGGCATGAGTGCTATGAGAAGCCCGTGAACTTGGACGATGGTATCCCGGGGCATGGTGATGGACCAGACCAGAGATGGATGCCAAGAGGCTGGAGCCAAGAGGGAGGAACATTTCCCCAGGTCCTCAGTAGAGGTCTTGTGGAACCCCATGTGGGCCTTCCAGCCCTGACTGCCACAGCTTGACTGGTATAACCTGACGGGGACATGAAGTTGAAGCCAGGTTCTTTTACTAAGGATGCTGTTTCCCCATTCCTGAAGATTAGCAGGCAATTTGAAGAGGAAACCTCTCCCACCCTTATGAAACAAGAATACAAATCCTGCAGGGAATATTTGGTCATTACCTTGTTGGCAGTAATAACCACTTATAAGCTGCAGGTGTTCTCTAAAGCATTTGAGGGATAATGCTAGCCTTGGCCAAAACCCCAATGGGGGAGAAACCTTTCTTGGCTCTGTTGTACTATGTGCCACTTTTGTTTGTCAGGGTGCCTTTAAAAAGTATGTAAGGAGGAAAATGACAAACCCATAGATCAATTGTATAGCAGAAAGAGCTTATAACTTTATAATGAAAACTAATACTAAGCAAGACGCCTTCATCAGGAATGAAATCTAAAATCTTCACAAACTCTGCTTCCCCATATCTGTTTGAAAACAATCTTCAAACTATCTTCATCAGCTCTGTTAATTTTGAGTCCTGGTAACACAGACAACGCCAGTGACTAGTTGAGAGTGCTGCTGATATTTTGGACTGGGTAATTCTTTGGGGGTGGAGGAGCTGTTCTGTGCATTGTAAGATTATTTAGCAGTATCCCTGGCCTCTGCCCACTAGATGCCAGTAGTAACTCCTCCTGCAAGATCATGACAATCAAAAATGTATCCAGACATTGCCAAATGTCTCCTGGGATATAGTTACCAGAATTAGCAAAACACACACACACACACACACACACACACACACACACACCAGGGTTCTTAGTTCAGTGCGAGCTTCACATAAGCAAACACATAAATTTTTTAGTATAAGTATATCTCAAATATTGCATGGGACATACTTATATTAAAATTTTTATTTTAAATCAAATCTGGTGGCCTGCCTATTATCCATTCACCCTATGGAAGTGGGGGGGCGGGGGTTGGGGAACAGGATTGTTGATGTATTAACCAAGAAGATGTGTACGAGATGCCTGGTGAATGGTGGGCATGCTCTAAATATTCTGGGAACATGCGGCAGGCCATGAATCTGTTCCACCTGTGTCCCTCTTGGAGGTCGCAGCTGGTACTCAAATCTTCCTCTCTTTTGCCAAAACTGTCATCAGAGTGGGTATACTGTCCTGAGCAGGAAGGGAGCCCACATAGGAAGCTCTCAGGGCTGGGAAATACCATTCCAGTTGAAGCTGGTTTCCTAGCCTCCTGTGCGGGAGCAGCCACCTGCCTGGGTTCTGGTGCTTTGTCATCATGGGCTCCCTGAGTTATTAGATCATTTCTCCTCAGCAGCAGCCACAGAAGGTGATAGGGAATGAAAAACTGCTGCATTTGTCCCAGACTCAGTCACTCTGGGTTTGTTTTTTTCTGGCGCCACAGCCCTCGAAAAACATTCTCTGGGATACGCCAGGACCAATCCTTTCTACAGTCAGTAGCAGCTAGGAGCTGCTTTCTGGCCCAGGATTAATGACCCAAGCAGGCAGCCTTTCCAGAGAGCAAAGGTGAAATTTAACTCTGGGTAGATGCCTGACATTTTGAACAAAAGGGAAGGGGCGAGTGAGGAGAAACAGCATTTGTATGTCTCCTACAGGGTTATAAATCAAGGATGGGCAGAAGTGAATTGGGTCTCTGCCAACTGTTGAACTGATGTGGGCTCCTAGGTTTTGTTTTCAGACAATCTGAATGGAAGCAGGCTTTAAAGATGTATTGTCTGAGGTATCCCTTTGAGTTAAATACCAGCTTATTAATTCCTGAGAATTTTATTTTTCCAAATGGAAATCCAGTTTGTGTGTGGGATGTATTAATTTTGTCCATGAGAAAATGCATTCATTGCTGTAGGGGGAAGCTCCCTTTCCTATCTGGCTGTGGGGGAGATATACCATTAGAAGCTGGGGAAATGGGTCAAAGGCTTGCACAGTTTTCAGTGAAAAGATGAATAATTTCTGGGGATCTAATGTCTAGAGTTCTATATATATCATGGTGACCATAGTTAATAATCCTATATTGTATACTTGAAATTTGCTGAGAGGTTGATCTTAAGTATTCCCTCCACAACCCCCATGCAAAAAAGGTGAGGTGATGTATGTGTTATTTAACTTATTTGTGGTGATCATTTCACAAGGTGTGCACACATCAGATCATCCCATTGTACACCTGAAATATATATAATTTTTATTTGTCAGCCATACCTTAATAAAGCTGGAAAACAAAAACAAAAATGGATCACTCTGTGCACTAAAGCAAGTTCCACCATATCTCAAAAACCACCAAGCATACTCTTACCACCAGGAAATCAAGTTAGATATCAGTTACAAAAACAAGACAAAAACAAACACCCTCCTATATATTCCCTAACTTAGAAATTAGGGAATAGATAGATTTTCAGAAAATCACTTTGAAATATTCTAGGCAAACTGATCATAAAGGAATCCAGGAGTGGGTTCTTCATTGGTTAATTAAATAAGCTTTTACTGAGTGACCACTTTTTGCCATATTTCATACTAAAGATGAATAAGACATGGCCCCTGGCTTAAAGGAACAGACTTGCAGATAAAAAAATGAGTCTCTCCTGTGGCTTTTCTGTCAATCACTGTTTTGAGCGCTATGGGAATTCACAGGATACCAAGAAAACTCACTGGAGAAAGTGATTACCTTTTAGTGTGTCCTGAAGAATTTTCAGAAGTCATTTCTCTCTACTTGGTAAATAGAAGACTAAAATAAAGTCTAGGAATTCTCCAAATTGATATGGGTGGGGAGTGGTGAAGATGCCAAAGTATTTGCAGATAACATTTCTTAGTGGCCAGCTGGACATAGAGAAGGACAAGAGTAGAGGCTGACTGTCCCATTTCTGGTGTGGAAGGCTTCGAGGAAGGTTGAGTGCCTCCAGTTGGGCGGGGCCTTTTAGGAAGGATCTGGTGTCAGAAAGCTAGAAACCTGAGACCATGTGAAGGGTGTGGTGTTAAACTGGATCCATGTGAACCACAGCTGGTGACGGGACTTGGAGGGTGACATCTCCAAAATTGTACTGCTGTCCACTGCACTTGGAAGGGGCCTATGATGTCCCCTTCCTTAAGGCAGAGCCCCGGAAACCAGAGCTCCCAGGTCATGTGGTTGCACGTATTTCCCAGCCCATTAGAATGGAATTTCTTTGACATAAATGGCAATGCTCTAAGGGTCATTTTGGGGCTGAATCATGAGCTAAGCAGCTGTTTTACTTGTCAAGTGTTAAATGATTTGTTCTGGATCAGAGACTACAAGGCAAAAAATGGGGCCAGAAAAAAGGAGCAGGTAGAGGGGGCAAGAGTTGGCAAAGATGTATGAGTGTGACCTTTGGCATCAGCCACAAAGAGTACTTGGGCTGACCTCTGTTGTCATAACACAGGAAATATTATGGCTCTCTCTTTATCCCCACCCTGGGGAAATAACTTTCACCTAAAAATGGTTTCCATTAGTATTCTTGTATCATATCATTGAGAATCTTTAGGGAATAGATAGAGAGCTTTTGTTGATCACGAGCGAGATCTTGCTGAGGCCATATGCAAAGAACAAAAAGAAATCCTGATCTGGAATAAAGTAGGAGACATGAAGTTATACAGAGCACAGTTTAGGGGGGAAAAAAAGTATTTTATTTACACCATATACAAAAATAAACTCAAAATGGATTAAAGACCCAATAAGGAGACCCAAAACCTAAAAACTCCTGGAAGAAAACATGGGCAGTAATCTCTTTGTCATGGAGCATAGAAAGATTTTTCTAGATAGGTTTTCTGAGCCAAGGGAAACAAATATAAAAGCAAAATAAAATGGTTTTGCATAGCAAAGGAAACTGTCAATAAAATGAAAAGGGAACCTGCTAAATGGGAGGAGATGTTTACAAATGATATATCTAATAAGGAATTAATATCCAAAATATATGGAGAACTTACACAGCTCAAAACCAAAAATAAAGGGAGCCTGGATGGCTCAGTGGGTTAAAACCTCTGCCAGGGTCCTGGAATCAAGCCCCACATTGGGCTCTCTGCTCTGCGGGGAGCCTGCTTTCTCCTCTCTCTCTGCCTGCCTCTCTGCCTACTTGTGATCTCTGTCGGTCAAAGAAAGAAAGAAAGAAAATCTTTAAAACAAAACAAAACAAATAATAATAATAATAATAAAAAGAAATGGGCAGAGGACCTGAAGAGATCCTTTTCCCAAAAAGACACACAGATGGCCAACAAACATGTGAAAAGACCCTCAGCATCACCCATCATCAAGGAAATACAAATCAAAACCACAATGGGATACCACCTCACTCCTGTCAGAAAGGTTAGTATCAAAAAGATAAGAAATAACAAGTGCTGGCGAGGATGTGGAGGAAAAAGAACCCTTGTGTACTGTTGGTGCATGTAAAAATGATACCGTCACTGTGGAAAATAATATGGAGATGCCCCCAAAACTAAAAAATAGAAATATCATATCCAGTAATTCCAATATGGGGTATTTACCAAAGAAAATGAAAACACCAATTCAAAAAGATAGGTGCACCCCTGTATTTATTGCAGCATTATCTGCAACAGCCAAGATATGGAAACAACTCAAGTGTATAGGACAGATGAATGGATGAAGATATGGTATATCCATCCAATGGAATATTACTCCACCATAAAAAAGAATGAGATTGTACCATTGCAACAACATCGATGAACGTAAAGGGCATTATGCTAAGTAAAATAAGTCAGAGAAAATACAAGTCCCACATGATTTCATATAGGTGTCATCTGAGAAATCAACAAAAAACAGAAACTGTTAAATCCCAGGAACAAACTAATGGTTGCCAAAGGGGAAGGGAGAGCCGGGATGGACAAAACAGTTGTAGGGAGAGGGAAATACAGGCTTCCAGATAGCAAATGAATACATCATGAGGATAAAAGGGACAGCACAGGAACAGAGTCAATGGTATAGTTAGAGTGTGGTGACAGATGGCAGCTGCGCTGGTGGTGAGCACAGCCTAACGAGCAAAACTTGTCAAATCAGTATGTTGCACACCTGAAACTAATGTATAGAACATTGCGTGTTTACTGCAGTTAAAAAATAACTGAACAGTATTCTAAGGACAGCTACTTTAAAAGCAGATCGACTGGGTTGCTAATATACAGAATGAATATCGTTGTTTTGCCGCAAGTCCTTTTTCTCAACCTTTGGGCATTTGTCAGAACTAATGGCAGTTCACAAGTTGGTTTAGTTTTATTTTGTTAAGTTCTGAAAGGGCTCCATTTCTTATCATGGTCCTATTCTCCAGAGAGAATTTCTGATGGCTTCACCTGTTCCAGACATAAGGTCTTAGAATCAGAGAGGAACTTAGAGCTTTAGAGTCTGTTAGTCCAACTTTTTACCTGTTGGAAGAATTCTTAATATTTAGTTATGTTTGCTTTTCAGTTTCCTAAGCCAGGGCATTAGCTTATGCAAGAGATTATGTATTAATATAAACCTCTAATGGGACGCCTGGGTGGCTCAGTGCTTTAAGCCTCTGCCTTCGGCTCAGGTCATGATCTCAGGGTCCTGGGATCGAACCCCACATCAGACTCTGCTCAGCAGGGAGTCTGCTTCCCCCTCTCTCTCTGCCTAATTGTGATCTCTCTCTCTCTGTCAAAAAAAAAAAAAATCTCAATATAAACCTGCAAACATACACAGTTGTTGTTAAGTAAATATTTATGTAGGATAGAGAAGGAAAGTCAATGTGTCCCTATATATGCTATAAGATAATAAGTGTAAGTATATAAAATGTATAGTTACAAAGTAATGAGCTGCCTTTTTATGCATTATGATACAAGCTTCATTTGTATGTGGTCAAAATTTACCAATTCTATCGGCTACTATAGTATATAGTTACATAAAATCTTTGATAAAATTTTAATTGACCTACATTATCATGATACTAATGTTATACTAGTGTCTGTCTAAAAAAGAAAATCCCAAAGAATCTTTGTTGAAAACAGAAACACGTATACACACTTCTTATGCTATCCGCTTTTTTCAAACCCTTAGACTCTTTCTTCCAGTGGAGTTTGTGAAGCACCATGCTTGAATGAGTCATTCATGCTTGCACCAGGAACTCTTCCTGGGAAGGCACTCATAGTCACTCTTTCCATATTTGAAGCCCTCACAGAAGATAATCCAGAAAAAATAATCTTGATGAATAAGCCCATGAATTTCTGACTTTCAAAAGCCACTAGGAAGTTTGCTTCTTTGAAAGCATGGTTAGGATGACAAGTCACACTCAGGAACCAGGGGTATAACGTGACTTCCCTCTGCTGTTGACCACTCACTCTGCATTCCCAATGGTAGGACCAGAGCTCAGAGACAGAAAGAGAGAAACTAGCAGGAAAGATGAGCTGGTTGCTCGGTCCGGCTCTTAGAGAGAGATGCCTCCCGCAGCTATGTGGACTTGGACCCTTGGGCCCTTTCTCTGGGGTGTATAACTCCAGTTGAATTGACTCTCTCTTTTTAAAGGTATGGTTATGTGCTGTGGGCAGATCCCTGCCAAGTTTTGTTTTTGTTTTTGTTGTTTTTGTTGTTTTTTTTTTTTTGTAAAGATCTGTTTATTGGGAGAGAGAACACAGAGGGCCAGAGGAAAAGAAGAGAGGCCGACTTCCCGCTTAGTGCATAGCCCAACACCAGACTGGATATCACAACCCTGAGATCATGACCTGAGCCAAACTCATGAGTTGGATACTTAACCGACTGAACCACCCAGGCAGCCCCCCTGCCATTTTTTTGTGTGTGTGTTTGCTTTGTGTGCCAGTGTCAGCAGTCCTGCTACATGATCGGCTCAAAATGCACCTGGCCTCTGCCCCAGGAATCCAAAATTAGCCTACGACTAGAGTTACCGGTTTAAAGATCAAAGGTCTGTGAATATTGTTTTCTTTGCGACCTGGAGACGCCAGGGCAATCTCTGGCACTTTCTCATAGCTAGCCATCAACGAGCACTATAGTGTCAATGTTCAGATTCATTGCAATCGGAATGAACATTAATTTAGTTCTGAGAATTGTATGGAGACTGAATAGTATCAAAATTATCATCCCACTTTCCTTATCCTTTCTTCCCATCACGCCTTGTACTGGAGAAAAATCAAAGGCTTACAACTCTTCAAAAAGTTCCCCCCCACCCCCGCCTTTTCATTAAATAATATACAAAGGTTATAGAATACTCAAACAAATAATGCCAAAAGTGAAAGTCCTCTGCTAGTACCCACCCCATACCCTGAGTAGCCATTTAAAGTAGGAGCCATTTAAAATAGCCTTAAAAAAATAGTTAAAAGAAAAGAAAAGAACTTTTTTACTAAGCAAGCAGCGTAACTTGGACATTTCCCTGATCAGTTCAGAAAGATCAACCTCATTCTTTGCCAGTAGTTACACGGTTTGCTTTTGCATGGCTGTATTATAGTTGATTTAACTTTTCCCCTCACCCTGGCTTCTTTCTCTTTTTTTTATTTTTTATTTTGTTTATTTATTTATTTTATTATTTATTTTATCTTTTTGTTTTTTAATTTTTATTTATTTTATTTTTTTAGCAAATGAGGAGGAGGTGAAAGTCTCTGCTATCAGCCTCAGGGACTGTCTGGCTGGTTCTGAAGTCACAGATGACATTAGATCCAGGACAACCTGAGTTTCTAGCCAAGTGTTAGTGTTTCACATTGATTAGATAGTATTTATTTTGTAAACCAGTGACCTGTTGAGGGGATAAAATTTTATTTCTGTAAGAATAAAATCAGAAATTTATCTGATCTTATTCCCTTCCTAAGTGTGTTGCCACTTGAGAAAAGGGATTTGAGCTACTTTTCCAAAGAGAATTTTGGTTTTCACTGACAAATACAGGCAATTTACTTCTACTGCTACTTTCCTATTTTTGCTACTTTTGCTATTTACTGCTACTAAAATCTCATCTCCCATAGATTTATTGGTTATTAATACTGATTTCTAATGTTTAAGAACATTGAATCTGTGTCTCGTGCCTAAAATCTGTCTTTTGGGGGCTCCTGGAGAGTCCCATGTTGGGGGTTGGGGGGACTCCCGGCTCAGTGGGGAGTCTGCTTCTCCCTCTCACCCCTGCTCATGCTGTCTCTCTCTCTCTCTCTCTGACTCTCTCTCTCAAATAAATAAATAAATAAATCTTAAAAAAAAGAAAATCTGCCTTCTTACCAAAGACTGTGTCCCACAAATATCACAAAACTGGTTCCCAGATATAGACTGGTAAAGTAGGTGCTCATTAACGACTACATCAGCCACTAAGCCCCCCAAAAGAGCACAAAAGCCAGCATTCTTCCACATGCATCACATACTTCTGCCTTGGCTCTCTGAAAAATTTCAGACAGTCATGCAACTGGGGAGGCAGCTGGTTTCTGCAGTCCTCCAGCACATTGGCTCAAGGCTTGTAAATGGCCTTGATTATTATGCAAGACGCATAATGCTCTTATTAGTGCCATGCTGATGAGTGCTGTGCAGGAACTGCTTTCTGTAATACCCTAACTGAGGTCCTTCCTTGTGTGGAATTTACATTATATGTAGATACATCTCTCAGTATGACATTTTAATGGGTATTTTTTTTTTTAAACAAAGTCCAAAAGACAATTAGAACCACCACCCATGCAAGAATCACCTTTTATTTTATTTATTTATTTATTTTTTTAAGACCAGAAAGGCGTGGTGCCAACAGTGGGTTCATTTAAGATGATCCATTTTTCTAAGTGCGGATGAGTATCTAGATGCAACAACCCACCTTCCTAGATGCATGTGGCCTGGTTTCATATGCTGGCCCTTCACTCCTGTTGATGTCTCCCTGCTTCTTGATGTTGGTGGTTTGAGAATTTCATTCTCAAATTCAAATGTAAGCCATACTGAAATCAAAATGGGGAGGGGTCCTAGGAATCCATGGCTGAACAGTTACGGTGTCCACTTCATTCTTTTGTTAATTTTTGGATCCAGATAATGGTATTATAGTTTGTAAGAACATCTGCAGGGCTATTTCTCAGGACTGTCACTGAGTCTGTCCCTCATCTGGGCCATAGAAGATCATCCATCAGTCTTTGACCCCCTTTCCCAGGAGCCATGTCCTAAATGGGGAGTAGCATTGGTCTCCCTTTCTAGGACTCCCTCCTCCCACTCAAGGGCTGTCCTCCCTTTCTCCAGGTCAGAGGGTTAGAAGGAAAATGTTAGGGACCAGGTATGGCACAACCTGTCTTGGCTACTCTCATCAACTTCTTAAATATTGATTTGAATTGTAGCTCTAACTTGAGTGTTAGGAACTTAAGAATTCGCTCTTTGTTCAGGAACCAAATCAGAAAAGAGATTTCGCTAGGGCTCTGGAGAAAATACTCTTTGGGATAGATACCTCTACCTCTTCTGTACCCCACCACACTTTCTTCATAAGCTGTTCCAGCACATGTGGGACTGTTTGTTTTGTCTGTTAATTAATTTACCTCTTCTCCTAGACTAAAAATCCTTGAGGACGGAAAAGAAGTCTTACTGGCCTCCACATTGTGGAGCATTGTGACTAGCATATATAGGTACTCAATGAAAATATGAATGAATACGCAAAGTAAATTAAGATGATCACTAGGCAGTAGGGAAATGCAAATTAAAACCATGATAAAATACCATTACATACCTATTTGATTGGCCAGGGAAAAACAAAACAAAACAAAACCCTAAACTGCCGAAACAGTGGTAGGAAGGGTCTGAAGCAGCTAAAAGTCTCTCACACTACTGAGGGGAATGTAAAAACATACAGCCATTATGGAAAATAGTTTGGCAATTTCTTATAAAACTAAACATAAACTTATCCTATGACTCAAGTAGCCTACTCCTTGGTGTTTTATCCAAGAGAAAAGGAAAACTTTGGGACATAAAAAAATCTGACTGAAATGTTGACAGCTACTTTATTTATAATCCCCTAACACTGGAAACAATCCACTGTCCTTCACTGGTGAGTAGGTGAACAAACTTGGACCTACCCACAAAAGCCAGTTGTACTCGGCCGTGAAAAGAAACAAACTATTGGTAAGTGGAACAGTCTGCGTGGATACATTATTCTAAATCTATCAAGCCAGATTAGGATTCCACTTAGATGACATTCTGAAAAAGGCAAAACTATAGGGACAGAGAAAAGACCAGTGGTTATCGGTGGTTAGGAAGGGAGGAAAGATTGATGGCTAAAGAGCAGAGGGAAGGAATGTTTTGGGCTGATGGACCTGATCTGCCTCTTGATAATGATGGCATCCATGTGACTGTGCATTTCTCCAGCTCATAGAACTGGAAACCTGAAAAGGTAATAAATTTTATGATACACGAATTACTAATTTAATTTGGTAAAGTAAGTCAAGGTTGTTTTGCTGTTAAGTGTGAATGTAAAAAACATCAGAAGAAAAGTAGGCTTCCAGCCTCAGTGATCTGGCACATGTTCCCAGAGGAATATATGGCACTTGGTAGAGTCACTGAGACTATATTGGTGAGTAACAAAAACAGAGTTCCTACTCTTCTGGTGGGGAGAGGGACAGAGATAAAACATGTCATCAAATCAATGCAGTTGATGGGTTTGGATAGCAGTAAATGCTGTGGAAACAATAAGATAGGCCTTTGTGACAGAGAGTGGGATTGAGGGTTTGGCTTCTCTGAAGTGATAATCTTAAACCTAGGAGAAGGTGGGAAGGAGGTATCAACATATGCAAAACATATGTAAATATCAACATATACGGAGCAGTCCTGGGAGGGAAAAGAGCAAATGCAAAGACTCTAAGGGAACTACAATGGGGATGAGATGGCCTGAAAGACACTCTCACTTTCAAACCTCATAGAAAGGACAACTAAAATAGAACAAATGCTCATAAGATGAAATTAAGCTTTGAATGTTCAAAGAACTGTGAGCCGGTAAGTCGGGCCTGAGCAAGAGGGCAAGGGGAGCCACAGAAGGTGAGCTCAGGTAAATAGCTAGGGATCTGTTTCTGTTGGCTCCATAGACCGTGGTAAGGCATTTGGATTCCATCCAAACGTCTTGGGAGTCATTGAACGCTTTTAAGTGGCAGAATGAAGTGCTCTTGTTGACATTTTAGTTTAGTTTATTTCTTTTTAGTGATCTTTACACCCAGTGTGGGGCTCGAACTCACAACCCCAAGATCAAGATTCACATGTTCTTCCAACTAGGCCAGGCAGGTACCCCTCAATTTTGTTGAAGTAATCTCTACACCCAACGTGGGGCTTGAACTCATGACCCTGAGATTACGAGTCGCGTGCTCTACTAACTGAGCCAGTCAGGCGCCCCCTCTTACTGATCTTTTAAAAGGGTAAGTCTGGCTGCTGTTGGGGACAGTGGCCTGTGATAAACTGGGGTGGGGTGTCCAGGGAAAAGAGAGTGAAGCTTCTGCTGTAGGTCAGGGGTACAGTGCTGTCAACGAGGGGCTTGGTGGTGCCAGGGAGATGAGAAGAGGTAGGTGGCTTTGAGTTCTGCTCGAAAGAAGGAGCTTTCAGAGAGATTGGCCCTTGAGTGTGGTGAGGGGAAAAGAGGAATCGAGGATAAGGTCTTGGTTTTGGGGATGAATATCTGAGTGGCTGGCAGTGTGTCATTTGCCAAAACAGGAACATTGAAAGAAATGTGAGAGTTTTCTTTGGTAGCAGAATGAGAAATTAGAAGTTCCATTTTGGACACAGTAACTCCGAGATGCCCATTAGACACCTCTGTGAAGATGTGAATAGGCAGGTGGAGATGGGTTTCTGGAGCTCTGGAAAGAGAAGAGGCTATGTTTCAGAGATCCTGGCCTATAAGTGGTGCTTAAAGTCATAGAAATACATGAGTCTGCCTAGAGAGCATCTGGATCTAGAGAACAGGACTGACAATCAATATTTAGGATACACTGACTTGGGAGAGCTAGTGAGAGAAAGAGTCACATAAAGAAACTGAAGGAAAGCCAATGAGCTGGGAAATAAACTAGCACGTGTAGTGATGAGGAAGACAAGGGGAAAAGTTCTTCAAAGAGAAGAAAATGACCAACTATATGGAATGATTTAGACAGCTCAAATAAGACGAGGACAGAGAAGTGCCTATTAGATTTGGCAAGACAGATGACCTTGACTGGCACAGCTTCTGTGGTTTTAGGGGCAGAAGCCCATTTGCGGTGAGAAAGTGGAGACAGTTGTTCTAGGCCATTCTTTTGAGAATGAGGACAGAGAAGTAGCAGTGCAACTGGAGAGTCCTGTGGAGGTCAAGGTAGGGTTTTTTCTTAGATGGTGGAGATGGGTGTGCTGATGGAATGACCTGTTGAGTAAGATGAGAGGACTCCATGAAGAGGGCCAGAGAGGAGGGACAGGAGATTATAGTTCTGTCCTTAAGAGAGAGAAGGAGGAGTCATAAGACAGATTGGCTTTGGATTGGTTACAACAGACCAACTGCCATTGCTCCTGAGGGAAGACGGAGGGTGCAGACAGGTGCAGGTGGATGGGAGATTCAGGAGCTTTGAGAAGATGAGAAGTATGCCGTTCTCTCTGTGTTTGTGTTCTCAAAACAGTAGGGTAGGGGTCAAGTGCAAGAAATTGAACAGACTGCTAGGGATTTGAAGAGAGACAAAAAAAGGGGTACAATAGAATTTTGGAGACTGGGAAAGCACATACTGCAGAGAGAAAAATGGACCCCACCCCCTTTATATAAAGCAAGAACACAGTGCGTGTGCACACACACACACACCATGCAGGGACCTGAGACCACTTCACGGCTGATGAAATACAGAAGGGTGTGAGCCGCAATGATCAGGCTAAACTTAAGCTGCTGGACAGAAGATGATACCCCTGAAGAAAATGCATTTTGAGTTGGGGACTCTGACCAGCTAGCTCTCCTCTGGGATTAGGTTCTATTTGTAGTTCAGTGTCCTCTGTGCGCTGAAAACTGCTCAAGTAGAATCACATTGCACTCAGTCTCTTCCCCCACTGATGTGAGAGTGAAGAGCAGTATTTCTAAGACCAGCTATCAGAAAGGAGAAGTCTTAGGCGAGGCCTGCGGAGAAGTCCAGGCAAAAGCCAGGAGCCTGAGGTTTCATAGAGAAGAGCTGAATTTCTCCAACTTAATTGCTTTCAATCGTGTAAGCAGCACAGCTGTAACTACAGAGAGTTGTGTGGCTTTCTCAATGCTGTTGTAAGAAATCACTACAAACTGATGGTTTTTAGACCATATAAGGTTGTTATCCTAAAATTCTGGAGGTCGGAAGTCTAAATGAGTTGGTGGAGCTTCTGGGGGCGGGAGCGGAGAAAACAGTCCTCACCTTTTCCAGCTTCTGCAAGCCGCCTACATCGCTTGCCTGTGGCTCTGGCAACTTCTACATAGCCCGCACTGCAGCACCCTCAGCTCTCTCTCCGAGCTGACCCCTGACTTCCCTCGTCACATCTCCTCCTTTCCCTTTCTCTTACAAAAAGGTTCTTCTGCTTCTCTAGGTCGGGCCCCGCTCTGTGACATAATCAGTCTACCTCAAGATCCTTAACTGAATGCCCCCCTGCAAGGTCCCTTTGCCAAATAGGGTAACAAAGTCCCAGGTCTGGGCATGCGGTCATCTTTGGGCAAGGAGGGAGCCCTATTCTAGTGCCAGAAGGTTTCGGCTCCATCCACTGGTGTGAAGTCATCCTGTGCTTAGCCTTGCATTTGCTTCACTCCACCACCCAAAACTTTTATTTATCCAACATGTCAAATAATAGGACCTAGAGCTTTTTAAAAAGATATTCTTGGGCTCCTGGATGGCTCAGTCAGTTAAGCATCTGCCTGTGGCTCAGGTCATGATCCCAAGGTCCTGGGATCGAGCCCTGCACTGGGCTCCCTGCTCAGTGGGAAGCCTGCTTCTCCCTCTCCTTCTCTCCCTGCTTGCATTCTCTCTCTGTCAAATAAATAAAATCTTAAAAAAAAAAAAAAAGATATTCTTTGAAACAAACTTTCTGATCAAATGTGAAGTGAACAAGGTATGTTTTCTCTATTCCATCAATTTTTTTTTCTGTGTTTTGAGTATTTGGGACTTTGGAACTCCTGCTACAAAAAACCTGTGAGGGGACATCCTCTTCTAAAGTTCATGATGTGGTTAATTTACCAATTCACATAACCCTCATGTATTAAATTTCCAGAAAATGTTTATTAATCTAGAATTGATGTAGTGTGTCATTGACATTTATGTCATTTGTCAACATATTCTGTATTTATGAGCAAGTGTGCATGGACACGAGGCTGGGTATGGTATATGACTCTGCCTCAGATCCTGGTAGAGAAGATGCTGTGGCTTGGTGCCCTGAGAAAGTTACATCAGCCTCAGAATCACACTTGGCTTCTGGGTAAATAATGAATAAGTATACTACTCTCTTGGGGATGGGATATAAAATACCCGACTTTTGGTCACAGAATGCCTTCTAAATGCCAAGTAACGCCAAAAACTAAAATGTTGCCTCATGTAATTCATCTATATTTCTATACATTTCCTCTCTGTTTTCAATTAGATTTTATATCCCTCATTATTTCTCATTTAGAATCATGTTTGAATTTAGCCATCATCCATTTTATATTCATGCAAATATCAGCTTCCTTTTAGTTATTTTTTTTACCTACTGTTATTTAAATTTTATTAAAGTTATTTTTTACTTGTTATTTCATTTCAGCTTTTATTTACTTCTTACACTTAGCTATAACTAGGGGACTATGGCAGTGGGATTCCTGGTTATTCTCAGCAGATTTTCCTTTTAGTTCTTAAAGAGATTTGTTTGTTTCCCATTATGCTTATTTTTTTATTAGAGTAAAAATACTATTTAGAAACTTTAAATTATCTTTATCTATTTTAGGACATGTGCATGTGGAGAAATAACACACCTGCCATTTCTTCACAACTGTACTGCTAAGGGGTGCCTGGGTGGCTCAGTCGTTAAGCGGCTGCCTTCCGCTCAGGTCATGATCCCAGGGTTCTGGGATCAAGCCTAGCGTTGGGCTCCCAGCTCAGCGGGGAAGCCTGCTTCTCCCTCTACCACTCCCTCTGCTTGTGTTCCCTCTCTTGCTATCTCTTTCTGTGTCAAATAAAGTCTTTAAACAAAACAGTCAGTACTGGTCAGGCTGCTGGCAAGAAACCAAGGACACCCTCACAAGGGATCACTGAAGAGTCACTTGGAAACAGTGAAAAGAAGCCCAGAGGGAATAATAAAGCACCTAGGAGCTAGCTGCAGGAGAGCATCTTGTACCTACCTGTGCATCAGAGGGCACCAGGGCTGAGGTATTGTCGAAGGCTGACAAGAGCTGTGGCTGTAGGAGACGGTCCTAGGAGATGGGCATACCCAATGCCAAATCTCCCAGCCAAGGGAAGGGAGAAGGGAAGCAAGGGAAGGAAATACCCTGAACGCTGCTTCCACCCTCCCAGACCCAGTGGAAGCCAAGGTACAAGGGAGCCAGTTGATGGCCCCATAGCAGTCCATTTCCCGGCCCGCAGCAGGGGGAGAGAGGAGGGCAGTGACCAGGAGGAGCAAACAGAACATGTTCCAGCACAGGGGTCTGTTGGAAAAAGTATTCCAAATCAATTTATCATGGCCTTAGGAATTCGGTTGTACAGAAACACATATGTCCCCCCATACTTAAGCCCTGACCCCTTTGGTTTCTTTCTCTAACCGCTGCTATTGGTGTTTGTAAAGTTGAGTTGGTCACTGTGGCTAATGCCCAGATTGGCTCAAGACTTAACAATACGTTCGCCGTGTAGACACTCACAGTGATTAGGGGAAGGGTCCTTGCTTTCCCAGCAGGCCGTCTGAGAGGCGCTTTCCTTCATGCTTCCATTCTTGCTTTTCTAGGATGGAGCTTCAGCATGGGGTCAGCTTACCAGTTCCACAGTTGGCGTGTGTTCGTGATAGTCTGCGCGCTCCCCTGTGTCTCCTCGGTGGTGGCCCTCACATTCATGCCTGAAAGCCCACGGTTCTTACTGGAGGTAATGTGTATTACTATGAAGAGTTAAGGGAGCCACACCCATTGGAACAAGTTCCCTGTTAATTCTAGGAAAGTGTATGGACGTTTTTCCCTTGCTGCCATGGGACCATAGAGGGATTGGTTTCACTGAGACATGTTTTATTTTACTTTTTTCATTATTATTTTTTTATTGTGTCATGTTAATCATCATACAATACATCATTAGTTTTTGATGTAGTGTTCCAAGACTCATTGTTTACATATAATGGAGACATGTTTTAAAAGACCAGTGTGTGAAAAAGCTCCTTGTGGCCAGAAAGCACTAATTTCCTTCTCAAGCAAGTAACTTTTCCCTCAATGAAGAGACTTTGTCTTACTTTTTTATACATGAACTTTTTGCAGCCAAAGATGCTATTTCTAGTTCTAGGCACATCCCTTGAACTGCTCATGTACTTGAGGCTGTCCAGTGGGATAACCCATTTGTGCAATTATACCCAGCTTACTTTTACAACACAAGATGGTTATTGGAAAATCAGGGAGAATAAGTGTTTTACCTTTTAGCCCTTCAGTGTCTGTTCACATTTCTTAGGTTGGAAAACATGATGAAGCATGGATGATTCTGAAGTTAATTCATGACACAAACATGAGAGCACGGGGTCAACCTGAGAAAGTCTTCTCGGTAAGTACCTGCTTCTCAGCAAATCATCTATGCCAGGTGCAAGGAAACATTTTCTGAAAAGGCCAGATTGTAAATTTTTCTCTCTACACCGGCTACACTTATCTTTTCGTTCCTCATATTTCCACTTCACTTAGACGTATTGCTCTCACTGGCTCTGTGCTTGCTGTTCACTCTGCATGGAATGTTCTTACATCTTCCAGTTACCAAATCTATTCTCAGTGGGGAAAGCCAGTCTAAATTAATAAAAATTGGATGGATGGAATTTTTTGGAAGGAACAGTGGTTTAAATTTTTTTACATAGGCAGTCATGCAATTAGACTAATGATGTTTTGTCTCAAATAGGTTTAGGCAGACATACAGTAAGACATAAGGGAGACATAAATAAGACCTTCAGTGTCTTATAAATAACACCAAATATAGGTGTTAAAACATATGAAATAGTTCCTTATTAAACAGTCTGTTGACACCTTATTTATTTCTTTTTTACTTAGGAAACAAATTTTTCATATTGTAAATATATACTTAAGTTTGGCCTTTATCTACATTACCACACATTCTTCATTAGCATATATTTTTTTTAAAGCAATGTTATGGAGAAATGGAATTCAGTAATGGATGTCTCCTATTGAGGACCTGGAAATGTCTGAATAAACCCTTCTTTTAAGAGATACACAAGAGAGGAGGGAGTTTTTTTAAATGAGACAATTAGAAGGCTGGAGGAATCTTGAGGCATCATTTAGAGACTCAATGTCACTTAACCCTTCTTAGCCACATGAGGAAAAACGCTTTATCAAAGTGATCTTCTGAGGTGAATCTCTCCAGGGCCTCACTGTGCTACTTTACTGCTTTTTCTTCTGGAAGGTTTGAGTCACCAAATTCACACATGGTCATCCATGTTGCTACTACATTATGTGAGAATATGAGGGAATACTTCAAAAGAATGGGTAATCTCAGAGTTGGGTAATTTCAAAGTCATTACATCATTTCAACACGACAGCTTTTTCCTTTTCCCTGTTATGCCCACAATATAGCAAATCTGCATGCATTCCTCCAAAGCCTCTTTTTTAAGCTCTTCTTCTTATGCCCCTACCTTACATATTGTTTTCCAGGACACTCTTTTTAGCTAATTTCTCTTTTAACCTAATATACTTTCCTTAGCTGATTCCAGCTCACCATCTCCTAATGGACAGTTCTCCTGAGCTCCAAATATACATGTTGAAGGCCATTATGGACATCCTTCTATGTCCTTTCAAAACTGAATTTCTAAGTCTGACTTCACATCTTAAGAGACTTCAAGCTTCCTCCTTTTACTGAATTCTATCAGAAGATACCACCAGGACCATGCAACTGGAAAAACCTTAAAACTACCTTGTTTCTTGCTTCCCTTTATCCCCATAATATTCAAGGCCTCACTCTGTCCTAATATTTCCATCCTAAATATCATTCCTCTTTGTTCCTTACTTTTGACCCTACTGTCACTGATTTCTTTCAGCCCTCATTACTCGCTGCCCTCTGCCCTCGGACTATTCTTCAGGAATCTAAAACTCTTTGTAGTTGTCCAGTCCCTTGTTTTCTCTCACAACTCAGGATGTTTGCACATGGTATCTCCCATGCTTGGAATGGCCTCCAAGTGATTCACATACATGGCAAATGACACACTTCTCCATAAGTCCATGAAGATTTCTCACATTCCCAATTCAACTTGGGTGTTCAGTAAAATACATCTTTTCCCTCTAATATTGATCTCCATTAGAGTTTTTTTTTTTCTTTGTATGGTAATTTATTTTTGGAACTACACAGTCTAGTGCTGAACCTGGTACCCAGGGAGTTCCCATGAATGAATGAACAAACATTGATGAGGAGGGAAGAAGAAGCCTCCCACTAATAGTATGTTGAGAGATAAGAACACCTCTTTGATTTAAAAAATCTAGAGTATCACAAAGAAATGCCTCCATGGATTATTTTGAGTTGACTCTATTTGGAATCCCACATTTAACTCATACATTATTTTCATTAAATACAGACCTCTTTGTTGGCATAGCAGGAAGAGGCTACTGCTTACCTCACATAATTTGAGGGTTCCCAAATCACCACTGTCAAAAGACAGTGTACCTGGATTCTCACAATAGAAGTCCTGCTTTGGATATGGGTAGAATCTCCAGGAAAAAAAAAGGTGTTCAAAAGTGACCCCTGGCAGGGGTAATATTTGTGCAATTGTCTGTGTTCTCTCTAAAAGTTGAATGAATGTTGACTAAAAGGGTAAGATGGGACAGGTCCACAAAAGGAACCATTCTTTTTTTTTTTTTAATTCTTATTTTTCTCTTTTCAGGCTTTACTCTCTGTGTTGAAAGCATTGCCTTTCCCATGTCTGGCTTCTTTTCCCAAGCAGAAGAGGCTAATTTAAGTCCTAAATGCAGCCCTTCCCAGTGATCTCCCATCATTTATTTCCCCTCTGTCACTGCAGAAGCTATGTTAATGCTTCCAGTCAGAGCCCATTCTCTGGACTTTGTACCGTGCTTGCCTGTGGCTATTTGCTGACCAGCCGCTGTGGGTTAGGTTACAAGAAAAGGAAGAAAGGGTCATAAAATACAAAGATAACTTGTAAGAACACAAGTTGGATGAGGAAGCTTTAAGAACTATATTGAGGGACCAAATTCAACAAATCCATGGGCTCCAAAGTAAAGTATGTACAATCACTTCAGTCCAAGCAAAATAATTCTTATTCCAGAAGCTAATCTCTCTGAATGTTTTATCTGTGAAATGTTTGCCTTTATGGTTATGCTGCAAAGAAGGGCATTTTGGTTTCATATTACTCTACCCCTACTTGTTCTTCCCCCTTTCTCCATAGTATTCCTTCCCATTCATTCTTTATGCAATTCTTCCAAGTGGTGTTGGGGTCCGTATATTTCTATGCTCATGGTCTAATGTAAAAATGGAATGATTATCAGATACCTGCTTGCTTTTTTGGGATTTGGGCTTTGCTCCTTTCAAAACAAATGATAGGCCTTCAGAGAAGAGAACTCAGCACTTGGCACTGTGTTGCTCTCTACAGGTCCACAGAATCAAAACTCCCAAACAAATAGATGAGCTGATTGAAATTGAGAGTGACACAGGGACATGGTACAGAAGGTGTTTTGTCCGGATCCGCACGGAACTCTATGGAGTAAGTAAGAGACACCCCCCCAACCCCCCACCGGCATGTGCTGGCTAACATGGTGCCTTTAAAGTTGATCAGAAGCAGAGTGGATTGTAACCATTCCATGAGTGAGCCTGTGCCCCCTGCTGTCCAGGACACCTCATTTTCCTACACTGGGACCAGGTGAAAGGGCTCCTCTCCCACCCCCTCCCCACCCCCAGAGACAAGTGGGCTAGCCAAGACATTCCAAAGACATTCCATCTTTGGGAAGGGAAGTGCTAGACAAGGAGTCTTGGCAAGGCTGGGACACACTCAAGTTTTAAGTTACTTTGTCCATTGGCTTCCTGGAAGCTAAAAAAGTGAAACTTGCAGGATTTGGTTTCCTAGAGCCTCCAGCCTTGACACTGGAAGTTCCAACGAATCTGGCTCAAATAACTGGTGTTTTAATAACTGGTGAAGGCGATTGGGAGTGGGTTCACTGCATAACCACATAAGAAAACTAACTGTTTAATATTTTACAGATCTGGTTGACTTTCATGAGATGTTTCAACTACCCTGTCAGGGAAAATACAATAAAGCTTACAATAGTTTGGTTCACCCTGTCCTTTGGGTAAGTAATATTTCAGTTCTTGGTGAGTGAAATCTTTATATTTCCACACGGTAACTCCCAGTCCCATGGCTCTCCTTTCTTACACTCTTTGATGCTGTTAGTATGTTAGGAAGGATTTTTTTTTTTTTTTTCAGTTTAGGTTTGCTGGCCCTGACAGTTTTTATAAATGACTTTATTTTGTCATAATGCTGGGTGGCAAAACCAATAGTTCTTGGAAAGTCTTATGAGACCATGGGTGATTTGCTCCCCTTGGCTTCTCCACCTTCCTCTCCTTTGCTCACCACCAACCCCAGCAACCTTCTTGCTTTTCCATGAACATGCCAGAACGTTCCCATCTCATGGGACTGCCTTGGCACTGCTGCCCAGATATTGCCCAGCTCATTTCCTCACCTCTTCTGAGACTTGTCTTGGATGTTACCTTCCCAGGCTCACCTTCCTTAAGCATTTACTTAATGGCAACCCTTCAGCACTCCCTGCCCCCTTCTCAGCCTTATTATTCCCCCAGAGCACCTTCTGTCTTCTAATATTCAGAAAAGTTCTTTATTCTCTAGAGAGTAAAGCTCTGTCTCCCCCTCTGTGGAAGCTCTGTGAGAACAGGGATTTTAAAACTGTCTTGTTCACTCCTGTATGCCCCTGGAACATAGTAAGTGCTCAATAAGTAATTAATGAATCAAGTCTCCATTTATGCGTTCTAAGAAAAGAGATAGAAAGAAAATATCAGAATTTTATTAGCTAATAGCTTTAGAATATTTGTATCCAACTATATTTTGCACAATTTACTATTTATAAGAGACAATTAGATAATACCCTATACTTTCAGGTCTGTTGGCTCTTAATGCCCTAGTAGAGCCCAGCGTCGATGCTGTAGGTTCTATCTGCAAACCTCCCTAAATGCAAACAGGCAAGTGATCAAAGACAGTCAATCTTTCATAGTGCCATGAGGGGTAGCAATGGGACAGACAGGGAAAGTGTGGATCAGAAGACCCAACATCTCCCTCTGCTCTGTGACTTGGAGATACTATACCAAGTTTTATTTCCTTATTTCCAAATTAAGAGGGATGCTTCAGATTATGTAAAGTAACTCCCACTCAAGTTCTAGGAGACACATTAATCAATGAAGGTAGACAAGGCTGAAAAGTGCCTACTATGTACTAAACACCCAGCTAGGTACAAAGGCATGTAGTCAAAAGTTCTCTTGATGTGGAGATTTAGGTGGTAATATCTGGTTTGCTGATATTTTGTTATTTATTGCTGACCACATGGTAAGCTTTATAGATTCCTTGTAATGTCCCTAAAATGTTAAAGAGTGCCTACATTTGGTGGATATTCAGTAAATGTTCACTGAGTAAATGAAAAATTAGGTGAAACTCCTCCATGTCGTGAAGATGTATGCTCCAGGCCAACTTGCTTCCCTCATTGTTGCCATTTTCAAAGATTTTTGTCCTGAGTATATGAGTAGAGAGCAGGGTGATGGATGTTCAGGGTATATGTATCCTTTAAATGAATATTTTTGTATTCTCTGGTTAAATACCCAATTGTTGGATCATAGACATTTTTGCAAAGAAGACCGAGGGATGGCCAACAGACATATGAAATGTACTGTCACAGCTGATGAGGGACATACAGATCAAGACTACAATGGGATATCACCTCACATCTGTCAGAATGGCTAAAATCAGCATAAGAAACAACAGATGTTGGAGAGGACACACAGAAAGGCGACCCTCCCGCACTGTTGGTGGGAAGGCAAGCTGGTATAACCACTCTGGAAAATAGTACAGAGCTTCCTCAAAACATTAAAAAAAAAAGCTGCCCTATGAACCAGCAATTGCACTAGCCACATATCAACCGCGCGGTTGCCATATGTGGTTAGTGGCTGCTGTACTAAAGAGCACAGAGGAGTGTCTGAGCTGTGCCCTGCTAGAATCATACCTAAGAGAGTATAGCAGCAAGTGGAAATAACCTGGATTTTCAGATAATAACCCCAATGACCCTTCTCCCAGCCTTGAACCACTTGAGAAATGGATCTCTGCCCTTGAGGTCACTGTATCACAGTAGTGTAGGAACCCAGAAATAGTCCCCATGAGTAAAGAGGTCATTCTTTAATGGTACTCAGAGTTTGGGGACCCCAGGAGTTTACACCAGCAGATTAGGAGATGGGGTTCCTCAGTGAGGCCTAGGCTGATGAGAAGAGCATCAGGGTCAGGAAGCCCTGTGTTGGTATAGCATGGAGGTCCCTGTCCAAAAGCAGAGTGCAGAACTCCTCCTATCTGTGGGGCTTCCCAGGCTGGCTGGCTCTCTGGCATGATGTTTGTGGGCTGATGCATGGTGAGAAGATGGCTGCTCCATGATTCCTTCTGTAGCAGGGAGCGGATCAGAACCACAAGTGCTTCTCCAGGAACCCCTGCCTCTCTGAAATTGTCACTTGGCAGGGGTCGGTCACTGCCACGGGTGTGCCAGCACCCGTACAAACTCCTGTGTCTTTGTTTTTGCAGGTACTATGGATTATCTGTGTGGTTCCCTGATGTCATCAAACATCTGCAGTCGAACATGTTGCCCATTGAAAAGATCGAGAGAGAAAAATTTTCAAATTTCAGTGTTAACTTTACAATGGCAAATCAGTTGCACATGGGAGCAGAGTACGACAATGGCAGGTCCAGAAACTTTGAAATAACTTAATCTGCTATCTGTTCTGAAAAAAAGTCTTTCTTCCTAGTCTTTGCTGCATGGAAGCATGCACCGCTGTTTGCTTGTTTGTTTTTCTTAGTTTGTACATTAGTCATTTTCAGACTGAATTTAAACACTTCCAAACAGGCTTTAAAAAAAAAAAGGTATATGTGTATCAGTCCTTGACTTAAAACTGCTTCTGAAACTGCTGCTTCACATTTGTGAAGTAGCGGAATTAACTGGTATGAAAAGAAAATTTAGAGAGACCCTGGAAAGTAACAGAAATGAGTCATGAGAGAGAAGAGGGAGGAGTACAAGGCAATAAGATGGTTGATGGTGCGACTTAATTCAGAGAAGAAATCCGTAGTGTAACATGATGCCTGTCTCTTACCCCTGAGAAGGGGGACCACTTTCAGAAGCCCTTCCTTCTCCACTAGGCTGAATCTGGAAGTGATGTTACATTGTACCAGTAAGACTTTCCCTTAAAGAACAGAAATGATTCCCCAAAGTTCAGGGCTTTGAAAATACAGAATGAGTTAGCAAAGGACTTTTTTTGAAGATGGACTCTGGAATGCCTCTTGGTATGCACAGAGAACTGGCTTAGGAAGGTGGTTCCAGTACATTCTTTCATAGGGGGAAAGGAATAGATGAGGTCATTTCTTTCTGTTAGTTGTCGTCTAGGTAAATAATGGCTGGTGTGTGCTCCTGATGGCTTGAACATTGTTCTTAGGAAATTGTCCCAAAGGCAGATATGGTAAAAGTAAAAATTTTTAAGAACTGGACCAAGTTTTCCCAGACAAAACCACTTTGGAAGGATGAGAAAGAATTCTGTAGGATACTTAGGGTTTATATGATGAAAGGGAGAATTATGAAGCAGGAGATAATTGTTTAAATTGGCAATTCCACACAGGGCTTAATCCTCATGCAGGCCATGTAGGATCACCTTCACTCTCCCACATAAAATCCCAACCCAAGCCTGCGCTTGTCTTTCCATGGAAACCTTTGTAATGGCAGGGTAAAAATTTACTTCATTGATTTTTAAAAGTGTTGTTACTCCATTAGACATGTCTGATATGTTTGTGTCTCTGACCTATTTTAAATGATGCTGGTTAAAGTTCTAAGCCAACTCTTTGGTCACCACCACCAGGTTTTTACACTAGCAAGATAATTATTAGCCATTTTAATAGTATTAAAATTCCTGTAAAACATATATATTTATTTTAGAAGGCAATAGAATTTTTATTGATTTTCTTGTTTGTCTTTCAGGGAAATGAGAAATGCCGCTAGCTAATTCATTTTTTACAAAGAACTTTCCTGTTCAATACCATAAAATGGCATCTCTCCTTCATGCCGTGGTACTGATCTGGAATAGCCTCTGGGGTAGACTGTCACCAAACAAAGCGAACAGTATAGAATTGTGTGTCTTATTTGCTAGCACTCCATAAAAAGAATGCTCCTAAGAGCATATAAGAAACTGGCCACACTGGCAAAAGAACTGGGAGGCTTAAGGTTAGCTGGGAAAAGACTTATTTTATCCTTTTTCAGTGTTTTCAATTTTGTACCTTGTGAACTCTGTGTATATATTATCCATTCATAAAAAAAACCTGAAACTGTTTTCCCTTTCTAAATTCACTTCTAGTTCAGAAAGTTGATAATATTCTTAAAATGTGCCATTATTGGGACATCTGGGTGGCTCAGTTAGTTAAGGGTCTGACTCTTGATTTCTGCTCAGGTCCTGATCTCGGTTGTGAGATCAAGTCCCGAGTCATGCTCTGCTCTCAGTGTGGAGCTAATTTCGGATTCTCTCTCCCTCCCTCTCTCTCTCCTTCTGCCCCTTCCCTGCTCACTCTCCCTCTCTTGAAAAAAAAAAAAAAATAGTGCCATTATTTACCCTTCTTTAATGGCTAAATTTATGGCTTAGATGGATTTACTCTTGACCCCTGGAGTAGAGGTTGAAATGAGATTACTTTTTAAGAAGGTGTTGTGTTAGGCCACAGCATTTTGAGCCGACAGATATCATCAGGCATTAAGGTGAAAACAATTTTGGAAGTACTGAAGAGAGTATAGCTTTTAAGTCAGTCAGCTTGCTTGCCTGGGAGGCTCAGACCCTTTCTGCCCCGAGTGGTATTTGGTGTAATAACTTATTCTCCAGTTGAACAAGCATTCTCCTCTCAGTGCCTGGCTAAGTATCGATTGATAATCTCTTAATAACTTACCGAGACACAATGATGACTGTCGACCCATGTCTTCTGGGAGGCATTATCAACACAGACAGATCTGGTCATAGACTCTTTTTAAGATGTTAGGATCATCATGACTGTTATTATCTTCACCATCTAGAACCCCACACCCCTTGCAGCATTCAAAAAGGTATCTGAGCAGGTTTCATCATTCTACACTTTCCCAAAAAACAAGCAGAGCTCTCATCACTCTGCTTGGTTCAAGGAATACCAGTTGGCTTTGACAAGAAACTTATTTATGGAAATGAGGGTGACCTATGAGTTTCTTCCTTTCTACCAGCCCTGAGTCAATCATTCCTCATGTAAATGAAGCCCAATTCTCATTGTTCTCTACCAGAAATCCCTACAGGAAAATGAAGAAGCCTTGAATTTTTAGCTTAGGAAACAGACTTCTGTCAAAAGTGAGCATGGGAGCACATTAAGTTAAAGCCATTAACCTCAAATAGAGAATTTTCAAATAAAGACATATGATCAAGAGCAAGAGGATAGGATTGAAAAATAAGAAATCGGTAGCCTCTGTTAGTCTTCAAACTCTCTACGTTCGTTAACATACCCTACAAAATCTTTTACCAACATTGCAAAAGCTAAATGAAGTTTTCCTGAATGCCACCTCTTCTGCTGGGAAATAATATAGGTGAGCCAGGAGATAGCCAAAGGACAGGCCGCGTGAAGAAGAAGGGTGGGCAGTTAAGAACCTAGAAGATCCAGAGACTAATGTCTTTATGGAGAGTCCATAGTGGGGCATCAGATCTCTAAACCCATTTGACTTTACTTTGAACCCTGATGGACACAGTCATTGATAAGAATTTTTGTGTGTGTGTTTTGGGCAGATTTCTAGGGATGAAGTTCAAATCTGTAACTTTCAAAGACTCACTTTTTAAGGCCTGCGTCTTTGAGGATGTGACTTCAGTCAACACCTACTTCAGGAACTGCACATTTATTGACACTGTTTTTGACAACACAGGTAGGTGTGCTCCTTTGCGTTGCCTGGGGCCTGTTCAAATGGGCCAGTTCTTGGCAAAAACCTGATACCCCTGTGATAATGTGGGCAAAGGCGTATGGGGAAAGTAGATATTAAAGTATAAAGGAATGGGTTTCCTTAATCAGATTGGATCATGGTTAAGCTTTTATTATTTCTCTCTGTCAGATTTAATGCAAATAGGACTTGCTGAAGTTCCAAGTTAAAAAAATAAAAATCCTTGAGGTGCCTGGGTGCCTCAGTAGGTTGAGCGCCTGGCTCTTGATATCAGCTCAGATCATGAGCCCAGGGTCAGGATCAGGAGGTCCCAGGGTCAGGAGATGTCAGACTCTGCACTGAGTATGAGGCCTGCTTAAGATTCTGTCTCTCTCCCTCTGCCCCACACCCACCCACTCTGCTCACATGTGTGCACGATTTCTCTGTCTTAAAAAGAAAAAATACCTTTGAGTAATTTTTTAAAAAGATTTTATTTATTTATTTGAGAGAGAAAGAGCACACAGGTGGGTGGAGGGGCAGAGGGAGAAACAGACTCCCTGCTAGGCAGGAAGTCTGATGCAGGACTCGATCCCAGGACCCCGGGATCATGATCTGAGCCAAAGGCAGACCCTTAACTGACTGAGCCACCCAGATGCCCCTCCCTTGAGTAATATTTGAAGAAAAGAATCGCCCCTCAGTTTGTTTGTTTATAATCCTGGCTTCAAAATTTGATGTCTACTTAAGTGATAATGCCTGAACTGCAGCGAACAGAGATGGACTATGCATGGCTATGTTTAATCAGATAGTTTTTTGTCCAATCCTGGTAATGGAGTTTGGAAAACTCCCCAGGGGAAAAGAAGAGTTTGGTGGGGGGAGGGTACTGATTGAGCACCTACCATAGGCTGGTTCCTACTTTCCATCATTAGACATTCATTATCTCATTTCATGAGATAATAGTGGAGACTTGGAAAAAGTAATTTGGCCACATTCATAGATCTAGTAACAGCTAACATTTGAGACCAGTTTCATCTGATTGCCGAGCCCATGCTTTCCCACCCCTGCACTCCGGTGTGTCTGTCCTATGAGTCCAAAATAACAGCCCAGCACAGGGAGGAATATAGCGCTACCTTGGGTCAGTGCTTCCTTCTTGGTGTTCAGACAGGAAGCAGCTCTGCCCAACTCCCAGTGAGAGTGGAATCAGGTTTTTTTTAAACAGTGCTTTAACTGCCTTCTAACCCATTCAACCTCAGAAGCCAGCTTCTTAGGCACGTTTTGATCAGTAAGAGACAATAACGGTTTTGATTCCCACTGACTTTTAGCGGAACCCACCATTCCTTTGCACCTCTTCTTGGATAGATCCAAGCTCCAGGAAAAAAAAAAAAAAAAAAAACCAAAAACAGTGAATGCCAGTGACCTTCCAATAAGGGCAACTCTTATTCCTTTGTGTGTTCCTCCACTTTGACCTCAACTTCTACATTCAACCTTATGGGTCCAACAAAAGGCTGTTCCTTCTCTTTAACTCAGAGTCCCATAAAATAGCAATGATAAGGCTGATTCATCTACATTTTGAAACAACTTGTTTTTGTAGTTGTAGTATGGAAGCTATCAGTTCTATAATAATAGTACTTATGTAACATGATAATTAGAACAAACTAACATTATAAAGGAGTAAGCAAGTAATATAATTAGCAATGGCCAACCAGAAAAAAACAGAGGATAACTAGACTCTAATATATTCTTTTATTCAACAAACCTATCCTTCATTCAGCTACTTTGTAATGTGAGGTTCTAGAGCAGCCCCTGTGTGTTGGCCAGGACCTGAAGCCCTCAAGTTTACAATACCATGTTTCTTTTTCTGAATTCTTGACTGGCTTTCTTCGACTGGGGCACAAGTGTCAAGAGCCTGATGAATGTTTTTGTGTCCACAGATTTTGAGCCATATAAATTCATTGATAGCGAATTTCAAAACTGCTCATTTTCTCACAACAAGACGGGATGCCAGATTACCTTCGATGATGACTATAGTGCCTACTGGATTTATTTTGTCAACTTCCTGGGGACATTGGCAGTGTTGCCAGGGAACATCGTGTCTGCTCTCCTGATGGACAGAATCGGGCGCTTAACGATGCTAGGTATGTGCTTGATTTTATGTAAAATAAAAGAGCTGCCCTTGCCATCTCTGGGGAGCCTGGTTTCCACTGTACTCCCTGCCCCCTAAGGGATTTGCATCCCACAGAGATGAGGAGAAATCCCTTAAGACCCTTCATTAGGACTAAATCTCAGCAAAAATTATGCCTAATTACATTTCATTTGAGCAGCTACCGTGAATTAACAGACCGAAGAACTAATTATGTGTGACTGATGTATATTCTTCCACTTAAGTAGCTGAGTAATTGACGATATGCATTTCCTGTTTGCTGTGTTCAGAAGGCAGTTGGAGAGGCAAACCTTTATACAGGTGAGCCTACCTGTACCTGAGCTGTTGGAGTCCAGACCACAGCCTCCCCGTGGGATTCAGGTTTGCTGAGAGATGACAAGGACCCAAGGATTATTCTTTCTAAGATGGCAGGAAACATGGCACCCTTTTGTCTTCATCGTTGGCAGGTGGCTCCATGGTACTTTCGGGGATCAGTTGTTTCTTCCTCTGGTTGGGCAGCAGTGAGTCCATGATGGTAGGCGTGCTGTGTCTGTATAACGGATTGACCATCTCAGCCTGGAACTCTCTGGATGTGGTCACTGTGGAACTGTACCCCACAGACCGCAGGTATGTTGAAAGCTCCTTGGGGCCCCTGAGAAGTCATAGAAAAATAAGCCGAACTGTCATTTCCCAAAGGACGTGAAAATCCAAAAAAAAAAAACGTGGTTTATGAGGTCATAGTTTTCACTCATACATTTTAAAAAGAAAATGTCAGGGAATGTAGTTGCTAGTAGGAATAAGTAATTGGGAAGTGAAACTAGTGAAGACATTTACTTGTGTCCATGACTTGGTTTATTGGCTGACAGTATGAGTAGCCCGTACTGAAGTAGTGAGGGGAAGGGTTTGGACCACATTTTCAGCTCTTGGACCACATTTTCACTAGCTAATCAGTCCTGAGAGGACTCTTACTTTCCTTTGTAAGTGTCTGCATGAGCTCTGTATTAAGCAGCCACAGAGAAGTCTCTACACCATATCTCTTGACCTTCCTGGGAAGGTCAAGGCCCAAATGTCTTGGGAAAGCGCAACACATTTCCAGTTATAACAACAACAACAACAACGATTGCTATTAGAACAAAGTTATGCATCAGTCCCAATGTGGAGATAAAGACTTTGCATCTTATATCAGAGAATGGACAAAAAGTTAGAGTTTTGGGGTCAAGCTGTAGCAGCTGAATAATTAAAATAATAAAAGCCCTGTTTTTCCATTTGACATGAGTAGACCAATGGCCTTTGCCCTCTTTTATTTTGTGTATACTTTGTCACCATGGAAACCCTCTCTGCTGAAGTATGGGGTCAGTATTTTCTGAACTTGGAAATGCAGGAGGGATTTTTTCTAAGTCTATGCAGAAACATTTGGGATGAGAATTTTCAATAACATCTATTACTGAGCTTATAGGAATGCTATAGGAACTATATACCCATCTCCCACAGAACATCTCAAACTCTGACAGATGTGTGCTTATCAAATGTTCTACTAGGCCCTCAGTAACCTCCTGCTGAGTATTTAGGCTCTGAAAGGAACCATATCCTCCAAATACAGCATCTCCTTTATTCATTCAACAAACATTAACTCTCTTTTGTGAGCAAGCTCGGGGGTCGATGCCACAGGCCTTGGGATGAGGGTACTGCCAAAAAGAAAGAAAGGAAGGAAGGAAGGAAAGAAAAGGAAAGGAAAGGAAAAAAAGAAAAGGAAAAGAGGGAAGGAAGGGAGAAAGAGAAGGAAAGGAAAGATTAAGACAATGCAGTATCCAGTGAGCATTATTTTATCAACTTTCTTCCTGCAAATAGGGCCCAGATGTGGGTTAAACTATACATTTAAAATAAACCCCTTAAAGGGGGCGCCTGGGTGGCTCAGTCGTTAAAGGTCTGCCTTCAGCTCAGGTCATGATTCAAACCCTGCATGGAACCCAGCATTGGGCTCCCTGCTTGGCAGGAAGTAGGCTTCCCACTCTGCCTGACTGTGTTCCTTTTCTCACTGTCTCTCTCTGTCAAAATCTTTTTAAAAATTTTTAATAAAATAAATAAACCCCTTAATGTTAAACAAGGCTATGGCATAGCCAGATACCTTTTTCTTATCCACGTAAGAGTTTGATACTATTTTAGATGAATCAGCTGCTTATCCCTCTACCAGAATGAATGAAAGGATGAATATTCTTCTATGGCAAAATCTGACTTAAAAAACAAAAAACAACAATTTGGGCAGTTTCCTCCAATGAGAAACATGGGCATGCTGTAATTCTGTTGTTAAAATTTGATATAATTCCAATGACAGAATTTCTTAGTTAAAAACAGAAATTGCTATTTGTGTTTGTTTGCTATTTGCTCTAAGAAGCAGAGGATAGGACAGAACTAAACGTGTACAGATTTTAGTAGGAGACGTGGCTGTGTGAGTGAAAATGGGGATGGAGGAGAAGTCTGGGCATGCTACAGGGAAGCCTGGACCCCAGGGAAGGAGTGAGGAAGGACAGTAGGGGGGACTGCCCCCCACCTCCTCTGGCAGTCTCAGGGGGGTTTGGCAAGATGATGGGGGGGGATAGAGCCTCTGGGGGTGGAGGGTGACAGCATCTGCTTCCAGCAAGTCCTGTGTGTCCCAGGAACCGGCCAGCAGTAGTACTCCTAACATGTTCTGTTATTAGAGCAGCAAAACGTGGGGATGAATTTCTGAGCTCAGCAGCTGGGGCAGCGACTTGGATGTCCACAAGGCATACTGCAGCCACAGATATGCTGGTGGACATTCTGCAACTCTTTCACAGATGTGAGTAGATAACATGCAGGAAGTCAGTTTCCTCAGTGATGGAGAGCTAACTGGTCCTCCAGAGCATTTCTGCCAGAGCCCTAGTGGGAGATCCAGTCCCATCTCTTCTGTTATAGGCAAAAACTTGCTCTCCTGTGTCTGCCATGCTCCCCTGGGCCACAGAAGGAGTCTCCATGGATCTCTGGCTTAGCTCTTAGAGGAAACCCCAGTGGTGCTGAGTGCAGGCATCCTGTGGCCTCTTCTCCCCATAAAAGCAGAAAAGAATATATCTCAACAGGAATTCTGACTAGAGGTGGTGATATTTCATATCAGAACTTTAGCACTGCCAACTCTTAGCCCAGTTTCTGGAGTCTCCTTAATGATCAGAATAAGACACTCTGATCCCAGGCCCTGAGCTAAAAAAAAAAAAAGTAACCTAGGGAGCCAGTTAACAGCCAGCTCCTATCAAAATCCCAGTCAGCGGCACCAGGGTGGCTAAATTGGTTGAGCATCCAACTTTTGATCTGAGCCCAGGTCTTGATCTCAGGGTGGTGAGTTCAAGCCCCACATTGGGCTCCATGCTGATTTTTGTTAAAAACAAAAATCAAAAATCCCAATCAAAATTATTCTATTTGGGGAACAAAATGTAAGGTATAGTCTAAGCGCTATGACAGTTGAAATCTACATTTGTCAAACACGTTATAGATTTTACTTTTAATGTTATGCCTTTGACTTTTACTGGGGGCTACATTTGCCTTTACTGTGAAAACCCCAAGGAGGACAGGATACCATGCATTACAGTGCACACTTCCCTCTGTGCAGAGGCTGCCCTCCCAATATGCAGGAAGCTCTAGGGCCCCCTTCTGAGAAGTTGCTCTGTCCCTTCCTTTCATGTCATAAAAATAGGTAATTCTTCACATTTCACTCTCCGTTATGCAGGGAGGAGGCCGCTCTCTGCTAAATCTGCATGGTCTGGCTATTTGCTTTGTTCCTTCTCATTCTGATTTACTCTCTTTTATTCCTATTATATTATTTTGTTTGTTTGTTTTTTATATGCTACCCTAAATTTTTTCCTAGAGAGGCAGGAAAGTTCAAGATTAAAATTATACATACTGAATAGCACTTTCCTATGCTTAAAAAAATGAAACCAAAAAAAGCTATAAGCACTTTTTGTAAAGGAAAGCTCTGTTTTTCTATTGAAAGAATAGTATTTCTCAATATTATACTTCTGGCCATGAGATGTGGGGGGTTTTCTTAATTTTCTATAATTCACAGCAAACACCAGCTGAATGTCCTTCAATTTAACTCAGTTCTGACACTATTTGCCTGGTGACAGCATCAGATGCCACAGGTTAAGAGTTCAGTTCCCACAAGATTGTCCCCATTGCAGATGCCAAACACAAGTTAGGTTATCACCTGCACTTCTGACCCACTGGCCATAAATTGGAGTTCTCATGACCCTTCCTTGAGTTTGATCATTGGTTGGCTCATAGAACTCAAGGGAATATTTATTTACATTTACCAACTTTTTATAAGAAGATATAGAAAGAGCCAGGAAGAACCAGATGGAAGAGATGCAGAAGTGAGGTATGAGAGGAGGGCGAGGAGATTCCATGCTTCTCCAGCTGCAGGACCCTCCAGGACCTCCAGTGTTGACCACTCCGGAAGCTCAGCATCTTGTTCAAGATTTTTTTATAGTCTACCCGGCCATGCCTCTCACTCCTTAGCAGTTCCAACCTCTAATCACTTGTTTCTTCAACCCCCTCCTGAGGCTTTCCAGGCACCCCGCAAGTCACCTCATTAGCATAAACTCAGGCACCATGAGAAGGGTGCCTTATGAATAACTGAAGGCATGCCTCTCACTCACATTTTAGGAGCTGGGAACCAGGACAGAGACAACATGTATTTCTTAGAATGTACCTTTCTACTGTGTCAATGTCACTATAACTCTTCTAGCTTCAAAAGCTTAGCATCAGAGTAAGCATAACACAATGATTGCCTGATGACATTTCAGCTTTTCTCCCAGGTTAGAAAGATCATGGACAGTAATGGCACCTGATAATTTGAGGGGCACAGAAGGGGATAGAAGAACCCTCACAAACACACATTTTAGTAGAGTCCTTATAAGATGCAATTTATTTATGGAGATGTGAGGAAATCAATTTTTTGGATAAAGCTTGAGGAGTATATTCTTTGATACTCTCTCACACCAAATATATGGTCTTTTCCAACACCAACCAATTCTCCAATTCTAACTCTATGTGGATCTGGTATCAGCTCCTGCAAGTTAAAGAGCTCAGTCACACGAAACTGTCTCTATTTCAGATCCACTCTGCAAATGGGGTACCCAGGCAACTCACACTTCTGCCCAGCCAACTACAGATTTGTGACTTTCCACAACCCCAAAGAGGTTGGACCATGTTTACTAGACAAAGAAGTACCTAGGGTGAGGCACAGAAGAGTCTGAAGTGCATGAGTCTCTGTTCCTGTGCAGTTAGGGCACACCACCATCCGCCTTCCATGGGAGTGCACTCACCAGTCTGCAAGCTCTCCAGATTTATAGAGGTTTCATCATGTAGGCATGATCAATTAAATCCTTGGTCATTGATGACTGAATTTGATCTCCAGCACCTCTCCCCTCCCTGGAAGTTGGGGATTGGGTAAGAGGTTGAAATTTTAACTCTCTCTACACATGGTGGGTTATTTCCAGAGACCAGCCCCCATCAAGAAACTATCTAGGAGCCCCTCAAATTAAAGCAGAAATGTTATGAAGTTATCTGTTATTAGGCAGAAAATCTGAGGTTTTAAAGACTGATACAACTCAGTCTTACCTGGAGCAGGTGAAGGCAGAATTGCTGCTTGGGGAATTCTGAAAACATGTACCACTTGTTCAGAAGGTGGGAATCTAGCAATCTCAATGTTTTTCCCTATAGATGAGGTGTTGTTTCCTTTGGCTGCTTTCAAGATTTTTTTCTTGGTCTTGGTGTGGATTTCTTTGGCTTAATATATTTGAGGTTTACTCAGCTTCTTGGATCTGTAGGTTTGTGTCTCTTGACAAATTTGCAAGGTTTTCAGCCATTACATATTTGAATATTTTTCTCTTCTTCTGTCTGAACTCAAGTGACATGAGTATTAGACCTTTTGTGATCATCCCAAAGGTCCTTGATGCTTAGTTAATTTGTTTTTAGTCTATTTGCTGTTTCTATTCTTGGAAACTTTCTATTATTCTCTTCCAGTTCACTAATTATTTCCACTGACTCCTCCATTCTGCTGTTGAGCCCAATCACTAAGCTTTTTTCTATTTTTTCTATATGTTTTCTATATTTTTTGTGTTTCAAGTCTGTTCATGATTGCTTATTGAAACATTATTATCATGACTGCCTGAGAATCTTTGTCAGATAATGCTAACATCTCTGTTATCTCTGGGTTGGCCTCTCTTAATTGTTGTTTTCTCAGTCTGTTTGATATCTTTCCAGTTGTTCTTAGGATGAGTGATAGTCAATTGAAAAGCTATCTTCCTGTTATTGTATGAGACCTTAAATCTCTTGTAAACCTTTAGTTTCTGGACACCTGCCTGTGGGGAGAAACGGGTGCACTGCTTTATTATTGCCAGGTGGAGGTAGACGTCCAGTGTCCCACTCTACTGACATCCAAGAGGCTGGGTATCTTCATTATTGCTGGCCAGAAGTGGAGTCCAGGCTCCCCTCATGACCATGATATGATGGAGGGAAAAAAGGAAGAAGGGAAGGAGCTCTTTATTGGCCAGCAAGGGTGAAAGTCCCAGCTCCCTTCTCAGCCTCCTCTAATACCTCTTCAGTGACAATATGGAGTCACCTCATCACAGTTTTGAAAGGGTGGAAGTCAAGGGTCTCTCCTAGGCTTTTGCTGGTGGGTCTAGCAGTTGGGCTATAATTTTTCTTATGTTCATTTGGAGGAGAGAGATTATTATCTAAACATTCTATGTCTGTCTTGTCTGCTCCATCCTAGTCCTTTGGCTAGAGAGAACAGGGTTTGTTGGGGCTTTTTAAATAATCCACAGCTGGTGATATTTCCACATTGCCATCTTCAGTCCTGAGTCTCCCCACCCCCAAGGTCCCTAGCGCCTCTGCCTTTTTTCTGTCTTTCAGAGTCGTCTTATGTTTGCTTTTTAATATCTAGTATCTTTAGCTATGGTTAGGAGGAATGTTCATGAAAGTATGACTGTTCCATCTCCGTATGAGTTTTAATATTGTTCACTTACTTACTTAACCTTTTTTTCTTCTCTTTTGAGTGCCTATGATACAACCATGAATAAGCCATTTGTGGTCATTACTCTCACAGAGCTTGTGGCAAGTGAGCATAAGGTACAATAGAATGAGGTCAGTGTCATTGTGAGGGAAGTACATGGTGTTGTGAAAGCAGAGAAGAGGGCTTCTTGAAAGAACTGACATCTGACATCTGAGCTGAGACTGGGAAAAAAAGTAGATGAGAGCTGGGCTAAGAGATGGAGAAGGAACATTTCAGTCAGACAACATACGAAATACTATCTAAAAACCTCTAGAGGTAAAGGAGTCAACAAAGGTAAGCAAGGAACAAATCAGGAAAGAGCTTGTAAATTGCATCATCCTAAGGGTGATGGGGAGCCTTGCAGTGTTTTAAGAAGAAGAGATACGAGATCAGGCAAGGTCTGGTTTACTCTGGTGCCCAGAAAGGAGGCAGGAGGACCGGTTCAGATGCTGAAAATAGTAATGTGAACTAGAAAAATGTGGGTAGGAAAGGAGCAAAATCAACATTCAGCATGTTCACGGTATTTAGAGATATAATAAACAAAACTTCATGGTAAGTTAGATGGTGGGGTAAGGAAGGAGATCATCAGAGATGATTCTAGTTTCTGCTTGTGCAGTTGAGGGGATGGTGATGGTCATTTTGAGACTGGGACACAGGAGGGAGAGAGACAGTTTGGGCTGGGGTCAGGAAAATAATGAGCTGCCATTGTGGACATGTTTGGTTTTCATGTGAATGTAACATTGTCTGATAAGCATTTGGATAATTTTGTCTGGATGACGGAAAGACACCTGAGCTGGGGATAGAGTGTTCATTCACTAATTCTTTAAACAGATGATTTTGGAATATGTATCATGTGGCAGGAATTATTCTGGTTCTTGAGGTAGAGTAGTGAACAAAAAAAACAGAAAACCCTGTCTTGATAGAGCTTATGTTCTACTTGGGAAAAGACAGTCAGTAAGTTAAATAAAGTAGATATATCAAATGGCCCTAAATGCTATAGAGAAAAATAAAACTACATATGGGCATAGAGAGCATCGGGGTCTGGGGAATTATAATTGTTAACAGGATGGTCTAAGAATATGCAACTGTAAAAGGTGACATTTGAGCAAAGATGAAGGAAGATACTTAGGAAGAGAACATTCCTGGAAGCAGCAACAGTGAATGCAAACATCCTAAGCTGTAAGTGCAGGAGACCAGTGGGAGGAAGGGCAAAGAAGCTTGTCACATTGGAGCAGCCTGACCAAAGAGGACGGTAAGAGGCAATATGTCAGAGTAGACATGAAGGACTTCAAACTTCATGAAAATCCATGGGAGGGTTTGGGGCCAAGTAACGACATGATCTCATGTATGTTTAAAAGGAGAACTGGCTTTTGTGTCTGATATATGCCACAGACGTTGAGGCGGCTGAGTGGCTCTGTTGGTTAAGCAACTGCCTTTGGTTCAGGAATCCCAGGATGGAGTTCCACTCAGCAGGGAGTCTGTTTCTTCCTCTGCCCCTCCCCCACCATGCTGTCCGCCCCCCCTCATTGTCTCTCAAGTAAATAAGTAAAATCTTTTAAAAATATATACTACAGAGGATCTGAGGTGGAATCAGGGAGAGTAATTAGGAGTGCACTATAACAATTCTCGTAGGATACAGTAGTGCTAATGGGCGTGGTAAGAATTGGTTAGATTCTACAAATAAGTTGAAGACCAACAGGCATTGCTAAAAGATTGGATGTGAGATATGGTGTAGGTGGTGTGGGGAATACTCAGAATGATCTCAGGGGTTTTGACCAGAGCTACTGAAAGGCTGTGGGGGTGCCTTGGCTGAAATAAGGAAGACTGTGTAAGAAGGAAGTTAAGGAGGAAGTATCAGGAGCTCAGTTTTGTTTCTATTAAGTCTGAGATGCTATGGAATATCCAAATGGAGATGTCAACTAGGCAGTTGCATGTATGAGACCAGAATTCAGAGAAAGGCCTAGGTGTAAGGTAAAAATTTGAGCCCTTTCAGGGTACAGATAAATTTTAAAGTCATGATGTCAGATGACACCATCAAAGGACAGTGTGTAGGTAGAGAAGAGGGGCGTTTGAGGACTTAGTCCGGAGACACGGGAGAATTCAGAGGTCTAGCTGATGAGAAGTCAGGAAGAAAGATTGAGAAGGAGCTAGGAGTGAGATAAAGAGAAAAGGCATAAGTTGGGTCCTGGGAGCACAGTGAAGAAAGTAGTTCAGGAGGCAGTGATCAGGCATGATAGATGCTGGTGATGGACCAAAAAGATGAGGGGAATTGATGACTCAATTGGAGTTATGGCAGCAACCAAATTACCAGCGTGACAGTAAAAATAGGGTCCTGCTTACTAGTATCACAACAAAAGCCCAGTGGCCACACTGCCACCCACACAACAAGTGATCCTGAGGGAAGCCCTGGATTGACCTACCTTGAGGTTTAGTGGACCTCTGCTCCCCAGACAGGGCTGAATCCACAGGTGGGAGAGAAATGACCCCATGTGTAGAGACAAGAGGACCTTCGGGACAGTCAATGAGTATACACATGTATATGTTTGAAGACAAGCAGCCATCCCTTTGTTCTTCTGCCTTCTTGTGACATCACTCTTCTGGCTCCTGGGCTGGTGACAGTATGTGGACTATAGGATTAGAGAGGCCTGGCGGGTAGTGCAAGGCAAAGGAAACAGAAAACAGAAGCCTTCAGAAGAATGTGTCTGAGAGGTCAAAGGGACTCTTCTGGGGGTAAATCCGTCAAGGTAAGCAGATCCAGAGTCACCAGAGCAGGTAATAAAAGAGGCCACAGGATTAGTATACAGGCTAGAAGATAAGGAGGGGTTCAGTGGGCCAGAAACTCAGGCCGGGAGAATGGAGAACAAAAACCCAGCCTGTCCACACGTGGCCAAGGAGGTAAGAAGGAGGAGGCATCATCGCCTTGCAAAAATTAGGCCTGACACCAAGGAAAGGCTGCGTAAGTTAGAATTCTCTGTACGTTCTATGCTTAGTACAATGGGACACGATTCTCACTCGTGTTCATTGGACTGACTCTTGCCCAGGGCCAGAGTGAGCTCAGATACAGGCAGGGGCATTAGAACTCACTGCATGGGACTTGGAGGAGAGGAAGGTGTCTCTCTGTTTTCACACTCACCCTGGCTGACTACCTCCATCTGATCTTCTCTCTTCATCCCAACTCTGCACTGACAGCTGGGGATCCTTGCAGAAGCTGGCTTCCCAATAGCCCCAAGCATCTACCGCAGTGACTGGGGCTCAGTGGTCCATGCAGCATGCATCTTCCTCCAACTCGATTCAGAAGCGTGACCTTGAAGGAAAGAGTAGTACTTGCAGATCTGCAGGGATCCCTGCTGGGAACTGGGAATGGTGGAAAAGCAAACGGAGTTGAGCATGTGTCCATGAGGCTGGGAAGTCAGGACAGCTTTGAAAGCATGATAAGGGAAGAAATGGAGAGCAGAGCAAAATGATGGACCTTTGGAGTGTGAGCATTACTGAATATACAAGTTGCTGTATAGTATTTTGACAGCTTCTAATCATTCCTACATGCATCAGCCCTTGTCCTGTGTCAAAAATAAGCAGGGATCCCATTATCTGTAATGGAAACAATGGGCAACTGATGAGAGATTCTTCTAGTAGATGGGAAATAGGACAGCAGCACTGCGCTGGAGAGAGAACAGATTTTCCCAGCTTGCAGAAATCTAAAAGGGGACCCCACCCACTGAACAGACTGGTCCAGGGGAGTTTCCTTTTTCTACCATTTCTCCACACCCAGGTGCTTCCACCATCTAAACTGTCTCAGTCCTTCTTGGATTGGGAGATGCCAACACCAGATCCCATCCATTTACTGAGTTCAGTCAGGGCTAGTTGGAGTCCAGCCCCTGTATTCTAACAGTGAAAAAAAAGAATGACTTTTCCCTCATCTCTTCGAATCTTCAAAGAGCAAGCAATATGTAATGATGGGGTGACCTGGATTTACCTAGGATTTGTTAACCCCATCCTTTTGCTCCCTTCTTTTCCTCCCCTCCTTGGTTAAGGTTTTAGACCACCTGAAAATCCTAAACATAGCCACATGATGTAAGAGACACATGCACCGGGTCATTTGGGTTCTCAGTTCCAGCCTGTCATTCTGTGTCCGGGTGGTGACATCCTACTGCCACCCTGTGGGGATGACAGAGCTCCACTGCTAACACTGCCTGTATCGTTACAGCCCAGTGGCCGCCTGTGACCCTTTCTCTGTGGAGCTCAGGGCAAGGAGCTCCCACCTTGTAAATGGTGAAACCCAAGCTGTCCCTGAACCAGCAGGTCTGTGTCCTGGGTATTCATCCAGCAATGTGCTCCTGCCTTCCGTGGCCACCAACCCCCTGCCTTTCTTCCCCCTTGCACATAGTTTCAGACACGTCGTCAGAAAGCATTTGAGAGTCAAACTGATTGTTCCCACCTGCTATTCCCTGCTCATCCTGGGCAGCTGCTGCTGTCACCCAGTGCCGTGGGATACTCCTTTTCCTCTGTGAGCAGAACCAAAGCATCCTCCTAGAATTCTACCACCCGAAGCCCCTCTCCATGAGGACTGTGTGTGTTGAGACAGAGTAGTTCCCCATCCCATCCCCAGGCTCAATCCTGAAGGTCTTTAATCCTGGATCTCATAGTGACTAGCTATGTGACCTCAGGGAGACCACTCAGCAAATCTGTGCCTCATTGGTTTGAGATACAAAATGATGACATCCTACATCTGTGGTTACAAAGATGAAGACCTTATTTAATTTTTTTTGAAGATTTTGAGATGAAATATTCTTTCAACTCTCTTGTCTAACTTTTCTATCATTTCTACCTTTATAGACCTTGTCATTGTATTATATATGTCTCTGTTTTATGCAACCTGAGTCATTCTGGCCATTCAGGCAATGTCAGACCCTTTTTGTCTCTGGCAGTGAGAAGTGGAGTGTGGGGGTGGGGGTGGGAAGTGGATGTGTCTACCACCTACCACCTCTCTCCAAGGTGGTGTGTTACAATGGCAGCAAATTCTACCAAATGTGTGCAGACGGGCACAGAAACGGTCCTACAGCCGGTTCTTGACCCCAGGGAATGCCATCTCTCTGCCCTTGGGGACTAAACAAGCCCTCACAGGAAAGGGCTATGGGACCATCATGACTGACATCCGATAGCAGGACCATCAGCATTGGGGCTGGTCAGGCCTTTAAGTGTTCGGGTATAGGACCAGTGGGCTCTAGAACCTGCAGTCTCAGCCAAGGGTACCATTCCACCCGTTTGAGGTTGCTGGGCTGGGAGGATGCTTGCTTATCCATGGTGCTACAAGGGCAGAACATTCTTTCCAGTCAACTGCATATCAACCACTCCTATCACCAATAAAACATTGTCTCTGTGTGCATTAACAGACTTTCTCATGCAGATTTCTAAACTGATGTGTAAAGCCCTAAATAACTTTCTCTGGCCTGATAATTCCTGATTAACACGTTTTAAATTCTAGAGTGTAGAACAACTTCTCTTTGTACTGAAGTGCTTTTAAAGCAAATTAGCACCAGGACATGTAATGATAGAATGGGAATGTGTGTGTTTGTTTAGTATCTGTTTCCCACTAGAATGTGAGCTCTTTCAGGACAGGACTTCGTTTTCCGTATTTATTAGCGTAGCTCTAGGTGAATGGGAGAAAGGGAAGAGAAAGGGATGCCTTTTAAATTCTCCTGGTTATGGGCTACAGTTTTTCCTCCTCATGTGGGATCTAGCACTGCACGCATCCTCCCGCATCTAGGTAAGCTAGTTAGACCTGTTGTGAGTGAGAAGCATTCCTCTTGCCTTCCCTCTGGCTGCCCTCTGCACCCCTTTCCACTTCCGCCAGCCAGAGCCACTGACCTTACGATGCTTCAGCCTTCAGCTCCCCCTTGGCCACACAGCACTGCCTACTGGAAACCCTCCTCTTCTTCACTTCACCTGCCTCCATCAGTAGTCAAGTGGAGTCCTGGCATGGCCAGAGAATAGCTTAGATCAGTCCTTTAGGCTTTCTGGAGCTTGGTTTCCTCATCTGAAAAATGGAGGTGAGTCAGGCTCAGTGCTGAGGATTTAGGTCATCTCATTTAGCCATATGTGATCATCACTCCAAGCCTACAAGAGTAAAGAGCCTTACTCTATTTTCTAGAGAGGAAAATGAGGCACAGAGAAGGGAAGAAACTTGCCCTGGGTCACTGAGGCTCAAACCCAGCTCTGTGACTCCTCGGTGCTGCTCCCAGCACGGATGTACCTACCCCTCTCCTAGCCGGTCTGGGTGGAGCTCTGGGAATTGGCTTCTAAGAAGCTCACCTGGTAATTGGGATATCCAGTCACGTCCGCAAATGCTGGCCTTGGATGAACTCTAAATGGCTTTCCAGTGCTTGCTTTCATTCCATCATTATCTGCTCTGGCCCAGGTGTTCAAGGACTTCCTACTTAGCCTCATCCCATACAAGGAAGACACAAAGACTTCCATTAGGGCCTGATGGTGGGGATGGGGATGGGAGGGAGATGGAGGGCTACTGTGGGCCCAAGGATTGCTCTTAGCTCACAAAAAAAAAAGTCCTTCTCTGCTTGTAAGTACAGCAAGGCCTGCTACAGTGCTCTAGGCGCCATCTTCCCAGGTTAAGGAGGACACATGAAGACCACACACACATACACACTACTTACTTGGATGAGACAAACTTTCTCTTTTTTTGACGCTCAAGAAAGTAACTGAATTCAGTTTTTTCTGACTTAAGAATGTGAAGTTAGAGTTCTATCCTCTGAACCAGCAAGAGGATAGACTGGAATCCATAAGTAAACATGGCCTGACTAAGGCCCATTAGGATGCCCTTTACAGAAATCTGCTTCTAGCTTATTTTGAAGATGTCAGGAAATTCCTTAGTTCCTTCCACAAGAAACTTATGTGTCACTGTGCCTATCATAAAGAGGCACTGGTGAATGAACGGAAAGTCTCTCCAGTTCTGCCCTAAAGATTAGGCTGAATCCAGACAAGTGAACCCTGAGCTTATATAAGCCACTGGATCCATCTGAAATAGCTTTTTTAGATAAACCTGAGAAACGTGCCATCATTTATAATGCTGTTTCCATGAGAAAAAATGAAATTCATTTTTGTGCTTTCAAGAGCCAACTTCTGGATGAATCCCTAGGTCACAAGTTACAGTAGTGCCTCCTTATCTGAGGTATCCTTCACTCAGTTTTGGTGACTCATGTCCCCCTCTGGTCTGGAAGCAGATGAGCCTCCCCCTGACACAGCGTCAGAAGGTCAATGGTAGCATAATAGCACGTCCCAGTACCTGCGTCACTCACCTCACATCATCTCCTCATGTAGGCATTTCCTTGTCTTATGCCGTCACAAAAAGTGTGAGTGAGGACGGGGTGCCTGACTGGCTCATTCGGGGGAATCATGGGACTCTTTATCTCAGGGTGAGCTTTGTGAGTTAGGCCCCACACTGGGTGTAAAGATTACTTAAATTATTTAAAAAAAAAGAAGAAGAAGAAGGTGAGCTCAGTATAATATTTTGAGAGAAAGAGAGACAACACTCACCTAACTTTTATTATAGTATATTATTATAATTGTTCTAGTTTATTGTTAGTTATTATTAATCTGACGAAGCCTAAATTTAGAAAGTAAACTTTATCAAAGATACACATATATAGGAAAAACATGTATATATATAGGGTTCGGGACTATCTCTGGTTTCAGGCGTCACTGGGGGTGTTGGAACATCTCCCCTGCAGATGAGACAGGGCTACAATATTGCCAATTTAAGAACTGTCTGTACTTGCCAACATGGTCCTTGCTGAGCCCTTAGTATTTCTTTTCTTCTTCTACCAATGAAAATACAAATGAAAACAAGAAGTTTTCAACTTCTACCAGTGATCTAAGTTGTCCAGAAAATGTTACTTCTGAAAGTTTAAGCAAAGGGAATGTTTCCATTTTATCCCTTAAAAGGCAAATTCCATGAGCTGAGTCTGGATCTCCCCCCCCCCCCCATTTCAGGCCTTTTCAAAATGAATATCTAATTTATTTTCCTGATTTCAGCAATCAATGGGACAGATCCTTCAGCCAGTGTTGGAAACAATGGCTCCCAGTGGCATGGCGCCCATCATGTGCCAAATGGCCTACAAACTACTATTATTCAGCGTCCCTTGCTCTTCCCAGGAGCCCCATAAAACCCAGTGCAGCTGACCTGCACTGAAGTCAGAAAAGTGAAATTTAAGAAAGAGGCCAAATGTGAGGGCAAAACTTTCCTCACTCTATGCAGGATGGTGCCAGTGGTTTCCTTTTCCCAGCCTCTAATCCAAGCCAAAAATGATGTAAATGAACTGGAACCCACTCCAGTGGGAAGGCCCTGGATAAACCACAGTGAGTCCAGCCTCAGGAGGGATGCTCTCGTGGCCACACCCCCAGGAGCAGAGTGAGCAGCTCTCTGCACTAGCCCTGGGTTCTCACACAGATGGGGTTAGTGGTACAGGACAAGGCCACCATGATAATATGTGGAACAGGGCTGTCAGGGTCCCAGGGTAGTGTTTGGGGAAAGAATTGCCATGTAAAAGAGTTAAGTAGCTTGAGCAAGAATTGAAAACAAAGGATTCTTGCTGGAGAGGTAGGGGAACAAGGGATGGAGTTCACAGAGAGATCACAGATCAGTTCATTCTTTCTCCTTGATACTTGTTGGTTAAGAGAAGGCATGGAACATCTTTGGTCTGAAAAAAAAAATTCAGTAGCTTGTCCTGCTGTTGAGAAGTCAGCAAGTCAAATGCTGAGCTCTGCAAACTCTGAGCTCCCACCCTCAAAGGACTTAATGAACATGGGGTGACTTATAGTTTGTGTGTCTCTAGAAGTTCATGGCTTTCCATTAAGTAAGAGCAAGGGAATAAATGAACTCAAAGTTTACTTACTTTATAAACAGACAACCAGCAAGGGAGAGCTACTTTGAGAATGATTTTGGTAACACAGCTGTGTGTCTGATACATGGGAAACCGTACCCTGCAGCTCACAAGTATTAGAAGAAATAATTTATTTATCCAAGGAAAGGATGGTCACATTTTCTTGAATGCCATACCAGATTTTTTGTGTAAGGAACTGCCTCTAGTTGGTAAATGAAGATGGAGAGTCATAGAATATAAAGATTTGATCGTTTGGGTTTGTGTTTTTTTTTTTTTTTTAAAGCTTCAGACACCAGGTGCTCCCAATACGTGTCTCTTCAGTGCTGTCCAGAAATCTCAGAAAGTTGTCCATACCATAAGAAGACAGCCATACGTGTTTTATACACTGTTCAGAGTTACAGCTTGGGAAAATACAGTTATTTTAACCCAGCTGTAAACTCTGCTTGGGTCATTCTGCAGTTTCAGCACCAAGAGACTTCTTCCTATGGAAGAATGTTTTCCTCTTATCAGCACTAGCCATTTTTCCCACACCAATACAGTTTATCTTACTACCAGATGATGTATTTGGTAATTTATGAGCCTAGAAACTGGAAACTAAAATGTGGTTTAAAAAAAGTGAAGGAGGTCAATCTGAAAGGCTCTCTGCTATAGGACTCCAAACATCTGACATTCTGGAAAAAGCAGAATTAGAGACAGTAAAAATGTCAGTGGTGGCTGGAGTTATTGGGGAAAGAGGAGGAATAAGTGGGGGGAGCCCAGGGACTTTAGGGCATTGAAACTATGACTCTTATGATACTGTAACGGTAGATACATGGCATTATACATTTATCAAAGCCCATAGAATACAAAACACAGAATGAACCCTGACATAGACTATGGGCTTGAGTTAATAACAATGTACTAATCCTGGTCCATCAATTGTAAACCTGTGTACCACACTGATAAAAATAGAGGTTCAGGGTGAAGGGGCATATGGGAACTCCCTTTGCTTTTCACTCAGTTTTTTCAAAAACCTAAAACTACTCGAAAAAAGTGTTAATGAACAAACGGAGTTCAGCCTCATGGCCTATCCCTGAGGTGGGGAAGGCAGTGGATGACGACGTCATTCTCCTGAAGTCTTCAGCGGTCCCCAGCATGTATCCTCCAGCAATTTCATTTGAAAATAACTCTCAGTATATTAATTCTTACTTTTCTAGTGGTCATTGCTATTACTAGTCTCTTTATTTAAAAACAAACCAAAAAGAAGAAGCTTATAAAATTAGCTTACACTCTTCTCAAGAAGTTCCTGTTTTTCTGTCAGAGATTGTGTTACACCCCTTCCACATTCCACACAGTTGGTAATTTTGCCACACTGCAGAGACCTGCTTACTCTACCTTCTAGGTGTCTTGGCCAGAACGAAAGTTGGCGCTTGCTACCTCCTTTTAGGTCTGTTCTGACCAGTCACTGGCCCTGGACAAAATCACAGGCTGAGTTCTGTAGGAACTCGGCGTAATCCTCTCTGTGGTATGGAAAGGGGGGAAGGGTGGATCAGAACCACAATGAGTATCTATCCTCTGTAGAAAATGGCATTAGGAACAGCTCAGATAGTGATGAGTAGTTGTGACTTGTCGAAGGAAACCCAATACTTACCCATTTTCAAATCAAAGGAAGAGGTGTACTAGACGCTGTATTTTATAGCGTATGAAATGCACTTCCCTCTGGAGGGGGAAAAATGTGTCCAACAATGATCTTGTGTTCAATTTGCCTTGAAAACACAGATCTATCCAGTGACAGACAGGAAAGTGAACTGACATAGAGGCCAAGGAAATTCATATTATGTCATGATGTCTGTGGTGTCAGTACCCTCATGAACAAAATTAAGTTTCCTACCTACAAGTGCAGAGTAGAATCATGATCAAATGCCAGCAGAAGGAGCAAGATCTTCTCTACTCTAGGCTGACAATCTGATTCTCCCCTATATTTTCCTGGACGTGATCAGAACTCTGATGAGAATGGAAGGAGTGGCCGTTAGCTCGTGGTGGGCCACCAAGTTCAGCGTTCGGTGTCTGCCTGCCACCAAAACACGTGTGAAGACAGCATGATAATTCACCTCTATGGCACCCAAAAGATGAGGAATACAAGCCAATCATCTGATTTTCTCTGAAAATTCCATGACTTTAGCTACTTAGAACCTTACATGTTAACAAAGCTCTGAGGAAAGAGGGAGGGGAGAAAAAAATGAAAGAAATATATGATCCTGTATTCTAATTTACCTCTGGAAGAGAGAAGAGACTTTTTGCCCTGGAATGTTCTTTCTTTCTGTTCACGGTAAAGTGGAACGTCCGGGCAGAATAAGAATCAGTCGAGGTGAGGAGAAAATCAACAGAGGGCTGAAGGAACAGTACCAACAGCTGAGATTCTCTACCTCCAGACGCATTTCATTACTTGTCTTAATGAGACACAAAACTCTTCAAGAAGGCAATCCTTGGAAAATACTGCCTAGGACATTTGTGTCTAAGGTTGCATCTGGGAAGTCACTTTGTCAACCCTGTCTTGTGTCTCTTCCCCTTGCAGGGCGACAGGCTTTGGCTTCTTGAATGCCCTGTGCAAAGCAGCGGCCGTCCTTGGAAACTTAATATTCGGCTCCCTGGTCAGCTTCACCAAATCGATCCCCATCCTGCTGGCCTCCACTGTGCTGGTGTGTGGAGGACTGGTGGGCCTGCGCCTGCCAGACACACGAACCCAGGTCCTGATGTAATGGGAAACAAGCCATCCGTATACAGCATCTCTTTCTTCTGCCCTGTGTCGACCCTCCGGACTGACTCAAGGCTTCAGATTTTTTCAGATCTCAAAAGGTGGTAAAAGATCGGAACACTAACTCTTACTGTGACTGAAATGTAGATGCGTACTGTCCTGCCCCCTTAGATGTGAGTTTCCAGTGTTTTTCATGCCTTCTTACCTTTCCTAACTGGGATACTCCCAGCTCCCAAGAATCAGTCCGTGGAAGCATTTTTTTTAAGTGTCCTCGTCATCCAGGCCTCCCTAAGATTCTGTTCACTAAAGGCTGAGGAGCCCGGGCTGCTGTAAGAAATAGATCCCGCTTCTGATTTCACATTCACGGGAAATGTAAGTTGGCATATTATTGCATTTGTGCTGAGGAGAGGGATTCTTTTTTTTTTTTTTTTTTCCCCAACAGAGTGATATTTCCTGTTTACTTAGAAAAGGACACCCAACAATTCTTGCTGTTACAGCAGGGCCTTTCAAAGAAAACCATGTGGCACCACACGGAGCTGGGTGGAGCTCTTTGAGGCCTGACAGGGAAGGTGGCCTGCTAAAAAGAGAAAGAAAGGCTGGTGAGCAGCAAAGATCTGAGTGAATGACAGAAGCCAGATTTCTGCCCCGTTCCAGTCCTGAAAAATCTGAGGAGGGAGCCGGGCCAGAATGTTAGAAGATCGGAGACAGATCTTCTGCCTCTGTTTACCACATGCCCCGCCACCACCCTCCCCCTGCTGTCTTCTCCCCACGCTCACCCCAGCTGCCCTTGATCTTGCCAGGGAGCAGATTCCAAGAGAGAAAGCCACTTTCTGAGCCCTGGGTCAGCCTGCCTGACTCTGCCCTTCATCCAAACTGTGTTCAATCTAGAGATGGTCAGTCATCTCTGTTGTTGTAAATTGCCCATGAGGAAGAAAGTACCCCCCCCACAACGATTTGGAAATGCAAAATGCTACCTTGAGGGTACCACCCTTTGGTGCCCCCACGCCCTAGACACTGGGCTTCCTAGCTGGCAGCGCTGAAGTGGGTCTTCTCCTCTAGTTTCCACTGGTCTGTGCGTTCCCCCTCTGCCGTCTGGCTCTTTGCGGAATCCCAGCCTGCTTAGTCTGAGCAAGGGGCCCTCTGGCAGACAAGGGCAGCATCTCTGGTGGTTTGGGGCTGCTTGCTTTACCTCTGGAATCTGCTTGGGCCTGGAAGACAGAGGTCAGCAGGACATTCCCAGGGGCTGTCAGCTATGTGACCTTCTCACCCCTCGGGCCTGCCCCTCGTCCAGGCTCATCCTTTTTACTCATAGTCTTTGAAATCTGAAGCCTCCTTATAGACTTGCAGCAGTGACCAGCAGCCAGGAATAAATCCCATATTAAAACAATAATCCTTTTTTTTTTTTTTTAAACTCTGTGTTGTAAAAGGGTTATCCTTGTTACTTGTTATAGCCTTTCCAGCAAGCCACAGCCCTGGGGCCCCAGGAAGGGAAAGCCTTTGTTTCCAATAGCCATTCCCTCCAAAGCCCCTTCCTAAGCCTGAAGGCATCCTTCCTCCCTCTCCCCTTCCTAATGGTGCTCCTGGAGCTCCAGAGTACAGAGTTCCGACTCTGTGAAATGTTTCTTCCATTAACGTAGCCATGGATCGACTAACCCCTTGAAGTCATTCAGGTCTGTAAAGGGGACAGCGTGGTGTGGGAGGCTGGCAGGAGGAGGGTGGTTCCCTGGGAAGGCCGGCTCAGGGCCAAAACAGCAGCAAAACACCAACCCCAAACCGCAAAGGTGGCAGGAAGAGGGAGAATAAGTCAAGACTCAAAGAGATCTCTCAGCCAGATGCCAGAAAATCAGGGAAAGAAATGGAACCAACTCTCACTTCTGCCTCTGCAATATTACTGGAGAACAAACCTAGCATTCACACAGCCCAGGAAGGTACCCTGTATATTATCCATCCACGTGGATTCCTTTCCCTCCCTACCCACCCCTTGATTCATCTTCTTATAAAAGGCACATGTAGGAACCCAAGCGGGTCATTTTAGCTGAACACAGCATGTACAATAACCACTACCAAAATAAGATGTGTATGTTCACCAGCCCATTCAGAAGCAAGAGAAATGTGCGTGGATGTCGCTGTCTCTAGTCTTCTTAACTTTCTGGAAGTCAAGTTAATCCAGTAAGCAAAGTTCACGATCATGTCTCACATGTCTGTTGTAGCTCTAAATGTGTAGGAAATCTCCTGAGCTGCTGAGCATAGCAGATGCAGAGTTTTATTGGAACGCTGATTGGGTCAGAATGGGATAAAGGAGCCGAACCCCACTTCGTGAGACCTGACACCATGCATCCCCTTCAAAAGGCCCTTTCTGGGCCTTCCCGTCACCTGATCCAAGCCTCCCAGGTGGCCCAAGAGGGATCTGTTCTAATCTTCTGGACAGTCTGTGGTCACAAGCCTTCTTGGTCACCACCTTTTCCACCTTCCACGCAGTTTTCTCTGCTTCTTTGCATTGTTCCCGTTGCCTTGATTTTCTCTGAGAGAGTTCAGGTTGTTCCCAAAGTATGTGGTCCGGCCTGTCTGGCTTGTTGTGGAGTTAGCTGGATTAAGATAGAGCCCTGCGATTGATTACACAGGAACTCAGCTCTATCCACGGAGCAGCCCGCTGGCGCCGGGACCAGTGACCAGCATCTCGTTTCACCCACAAAAGGAGGAAAATGAGAGTATGTGCCAAAAAGGAAGCCTAGGAAACCATTCCGCTTGCTCCTGTATTTCTGACTCCTGTTCTGGTGAAAATATCCTCCTAGCTCTTTGGGATCAATTCAGAATGCCAAACCCACTGGTCGGGGATCACCTTAACAGTCAGAGTAGTGACCCTGGGAGAGAAGATAGGGGACCCTAGCTGCCTCTATCCTGAGCATTACCTCCTCTCAGTGCTGGTTTGACAGTTATCATTGTCCGTTCAGGAAAGGGACCCACCCAGTCACATGTACAGGACCAGAAGACTCTCTGGTCACCATGCTATCACAAAGGCTTTGTCCTGTAGCTGTCCCGACTCCTTCCTCCCTTTTGTTCTTGAAACAGGAAGATGTAGGGCTTCAAAAACTGAGTTTTGAATGGATACCACCTAAGTTGGCAAATGCACCTCCTCTTCAGATCTCACCAAATCAGACTTCAGGTGTGTGCCAAAACCTGCTTTGCTGCTTCTCTGGATGTCCTTAGATATCATGGGAGAGGTGGGGAAAGAATGTAGTGTCAGTGAGAGAGTCCAAGATATTGCTGAGAAGGTTCCAGTGAAGGGCATACTGGAGACTTTCTAAATGCTGGGATCATTTCAGAGTCATTTCGTGGGAATACCTTTTGATTCCCTCTGCCAACCAAAATAGAATATGATAGTCTCCAGTTTTTTCTATTGAATATCAAAGTGGCCTTTATCTGTTTTTCATCTGTTCATGCACTAAAGGCTCTGAAGTCGACAATGTCTGAATTTGGCTTTTCCCTGGTATCGTAGAGAGACAAGTGATTGGTTGTCCTTGGAAAGACAAGTGATTGGTTGAAGGTGCATACTAGCTGTCCATTTGGTTTTCCTTTAACCCCCATGTCATGTTGCACTTAGTCCAGTGACAAGACCTATAGAAACACAAGTTAGTTGGCAAAGACAGAAAGAAATCTATACCATAGGGCACTCTGAAATGAACTATTCATTTCTTACAGTTTTCGGTGTCTGCCAAACAATGTACGTTTTGAGTAAAGTTTTCCTCACAATCTGTATGATGTAGACAAAATTATCAGTGTCTCCTAGACATATGTGTCCCTTTATTGTTCCAGGTATGGAGTGGCAGTCCTCCATGTAATGTTCTCTTGCTCCAAATGTTGACTATTCCTCCTATTAGCAGCATCGCATCAACCAGACACACCATTGCCAGAACTTTCTTGGCTCTTTCTCCAGCCATACCTAGATCTGAGTAATCCCAAGATTTTGAGTTATAAGGATATGGTTTGCAGATCTGCATTGTTTAAGGCCAGCAAGGCTGGGTGGGGCAAAGCATTTACTCTTGTCCTTCCATGTGATTATTTGGTAGATACTGATGGAGCACTTCCCATGCGCTGGGTTGGGGCAGTGTGCTTCCTGTGGATAGTGAACCATTTGCAGGACTTAAGTGAAGGCAGAGGAAATGAGCGTGAAAGAGAAAACAGCTATAATGGGGTCTCATATAGAAGCCCCTTCCCTATAACACAAAGTGTTGTTTTCCCAAACAGCTGAGAAATTACTCAGACTTGGGACTACCTTTGATGGGAGCAGAAGGCCCCTCAGTTTCTTGGCCTTTTTTGGAGGAACTATAGATTAGTACTTGGAAAAATAAGAGAAATGAAGGCACACATACACCTGCTTTGAATGCCTTGGCTTGAAATCCTCACTAAGGTATTAGTCAAGGAAAGGAAGCAGCAGCAAAGATGGCCCCTTCTTCGTAGAGACATTGACTTTTAAAGTTCTGGAGTTCTTTGCAGGGCCTGAGAGGAGAGGTGGGGGCTGGGAAGTCTGGTCCGGTGCAGAGTCAGCCTTCCCCTCAGCTGCAGCCCTGTCCCCTGCCTCAGCTTCCCGGGCTGTTTCCTTTCTGATTCTGAAGATTGGTGACGGCGACGTCCACTGTCTTTGCAGATATGCCGGAGCCTCTTTGCTCCCTCTCCCTTCGGCAGATAAACCACCCAGAAAACAGGTTCTGACCTTAAGTCGCCGAAGGTTTTCACATTTCAGTTCAAAACCAGTGCAGAGTTGTTGCAAAGCGTCTTGATGCTGCAAGGACCTTTGGGGCTCTGGGGCCTGAGGGGAGACAGAGCAGTGAAAGTAGTGGGTAGTAATCCTCCACCCTCCCCTCTGGGAGCCCCAATTTCCTTTTTCACCCACTGACCCACCCCCTTTTTACCTCCCCCAGGCAGTACAGACTCACTTCCTTTCTTCCCCATCTAATTTTCTTCCTCCTTGCCTCCTCTGGTCACCTCTTGACTCCAGCCGTGTACAGAGGCCTGGCCAAGCTTTCCTGGTGCACTTGGGACCAAAGAGTGCACTCACCCGTGCCTCTGATGGAGGCCCAAAGGATGCAGAAGGTATTGAAATCAGTAGGTGTGGGGGAGTCTAAGCTCCAGACTCTTGGGCTGACACAGCTCCCTGAATCAGGAGAGCTTTCCAACTGCTTCTCCCTCCCATGCTTGATTAGATGGCCACCACTGGCATGGGGTCCAAAAGAGGCCCATGTCTGGGGCAGAAGTCTGAGAGCTTAGTATTGGATTCCCAAAAGAAAGATGAGGCAGCCTGCCGTGAGGCTCTTGGAATTCACTGACCCGTGGGAGGTAGAGGCCCCACTCCAGGCGTGTCAAGGGTCTGCCCAGTGCCGAAGGCTGGGAGCTTTCTATTCCAATTTAAATGCTGACACTGCAGAGACTGCCCCCTCTTGCCAACCCTGCCAGAGTTATGTTCCCCTGAGTACCAAGAGTGCCCAAAACTAGGAGGGGGGAAAAAGCAGCCCTTGGCCCTCTGTTCAGACTCCGATAGGGCTCAACACCAACCTAGAAGCCCACCCTAGAAGTAGGTGTGCAGAGTGAATGAGGGAGCCTGCTCACAGGGGCCAGAGGCCTTGAAAGCCAGCGACATGAGGGAGCAGACTCAGACCCGCTCCTTGGAGCCAATCCTTTCAGTCATTTTGTGAGCCAGTTTGGGAAACACAGCCATAACTAAAAATTAAGTTATGAAACCTTACAATTCAATGGTAAATACGTAAAAGCCGTTGCTGTTTAATTATTTCACCGCACGTTAGCAGAATCCATGCCCTCGAGGTGATGGCTGCCTATGGTCTCTGGATGGTAGCGATGCTCTATACCAGCGGGCTAGTGCACACGTCTTCCCAATTCCACAGTCAGTGATGTCACATTCGTAGCTTGGAATCGGCCCAGGTTTGTGGGGAGGTGGGAGCGGTAGGATTTGCACCATGGAAATCTTCCAAGGCTGCCAGTCAGACTTGTAGCCCCAAAGCTCTGAACACTGGATGACCTCCCGCCTCACAGACCCAGGCCACACCAAAGTGAGTCCTGTAGGTTTGTGGGTCAGTGTAGCCCACATGCCCAAGGGAAGGAAAGACTTAGCAAGCTCAACCTCACCTCCTTTCAGTGCACAAAGGGTTTCTTTCTGCATTTGTATCGACTCAAACAGGACCCACTGTGCGGAGAATCCCCCGCTTTCTATGGGTATTGGTCCTTCAGGGAGATGTACAGTCGATTGGCTATTGTATGCTGTTCAAACAAAAACAAACTCTTTGAAGCTATGCAGTGTCTTCCCTCTCACACCCAAGTAGGTGTCCAAGAAGGAAACTCCTTCCTTGCCCTTGACATTCACCAGGCCTCCCTGGATAGAACAGGACAGATTTGCTTAATATCACTTCTACCATTTATAAATGTTAGACATTTATTGTGCTGAATCTAGGTCCTAAGTCAAACAGAAGAAAAAAGAAATGGTCTTTCTTGATATGTGCTTTTGTAACATCTAAGAAGTGGTTATATATCCTCACCCCGACCTGGGAACATACTGAATAGATCATGTGTTCTTCACTGATGTCTAGATGCTGTAAATAAAGTCCTGCAAGAGTGGGTTTTTTTTTTTTTTTTTCTTTCCTTTCAGGTAAACCTCCATTTTTGGACACATGCTAAGCCCACCATCTGCTCTCCTTTGCAGTGAGATCTTGGCAGGGGTCCTATCCATGGTTTTGGCATTTGGATGTTTTGTTTTCCTCTGTCTTGTTCCTTTCCTGTTTTCACTGCTCTGTAAGACCTCCTCCTGTGAATGTTCTAGTTACCCCAATTGTACTGTATATATGTGCTGCATGTGTGAACCCCAATAAATTCTGTTTCAGGTTTCTGGAGTTTCCATCTTCCCTACAGCTGGTCCTGTTGTGATCTCATCTTTCTGGTATGCTTCTCTGTGTCTGAGTCCCGATTGCTAAAATGTTTGACCAAGTATGTTTTAACAAATGTCCCAAGACCCATGCGTATCCTTGTGAACGGGCATGCTCTGTGTGGGATGACTCGTGTACAGCATAAATCTATCAATGTGGAAGTGTGCGTACATTTACTTACCAGATACCTAACATTCATGTAACAGCTGCAAAGATAATTAATGTACATTGGATTATTAATAAAAGAGCATTTTTTGCTCCATTATATTCAAATAAAGGTTGTTGCATGACTGGCTTCCCTTCCAAGCATGAATTGACCCTTTAAAAATAAGGACTTTCTTTTCTATGCTTGGGCATCCAGAAAACCTGTTTCCTTTGAGATGGGCTTATTTGAATTGCTTCTGTAGGCTGGGATCCTGGGTGCTGAGGTATTGTTGATGTTTCAGGAACACTTTCTGATCGTTAGCCAGGACTATTGGGAAGCAAGCGTTTGTGGAGGAGTTGGTGGCAGAGCACATGTCTGTGTGCTTTTGCTCTAGAACAGGAATAGCAAACAGATTTTTATCTAGCCTATTAACTCACTTGTCTGATAGCGGCTTCTCAGAATGTTAGTCTGAGAAGCACGATGAGAAAAGGGGATATATTTTGTAGCGTTGCCCTTGAAGGCAGAAACAAGGAGTGCCTGCCATGGATTTCCTAATCCCAAAGGAATACCCTTGTCTGCATGTAACAGAATATCTATATAATAAATATCCATAGTAATAAAGGGAATTGTTATTTCACGTAACAAAGGACAATTCCAAGGTTAGTTAGGACATAGCTGGGTGATATCCCCAAAGACCCAGGTTCTTTTCACCTTTCACATTAGCCATCTACATTAGCCAGACTTGCCATCATCCCCTCAGGGGCATGAGAGAGCACTTAGCAAGTCAAAACATTGGATCTTCACGCAAAAATATGAGGACCAGAAGGCAGACTATGCCCTCGTTAGGACCCTCTTTAAGATCTTGGAGAACATTCTCAGAATCCTTCAGCAGACTTCCTTTTACATCTCACTGACGGGATTTGCATCATTTGCCTATTCCATAGCCAGTCACTAGTAGGGGAAGGTAATTACCATATCTGGCTTTGAGTGACCAATATCCGTCTCCCTCTAGAGAGCTCCGAAGGAGTGCCCTCTCCCCTAAAACACATGGCTTCTGACTACCTGAATTAAACTGAAGTTTAATGAGCAAGAGAAAAGGAAGGTAACCATTGAGTTGGCAAGCAATGGTGGGCCATGACTTCCAGAACTGGGTTATGTAACACTGTTGCCATACTCAGCTAATTATAGTTATACTTAAAGTAATTGCAACTAAGAATCAGTTCCTCAGTCATACCTAGCCACATTTCAAGATGCTCTGTTGCCACATATGGTGGGCTAGGGGCTACCACAGATGTAGAACATTTTACCATCACCAGAGGTTCTGTTGGATAACATTCCCCTAGAGATTATGCACTCACTTCCCTCTGCAGGGTCAGAATGTCTGAGACGGCAAAGGGTCTGTTATCTATATTAGTTTGCTATGGTTGCCCTAACAAAGTACCACCGAGGGGCTCAGGCTTATTTTGTTACCATTCTAGAGGCTTGAAGTTCAACATCAAGATGGAAAAAGAGGGGTGGGGGGTGACTGGGTGGCTCAGTGGGTTAAGCCTCTGCCTTCGGCTCACGTCATGATCCCAGGGTTCCGGGATCGAGCCCCAAGTCGGGCTCTCTGCTCAGTGGGGAGCCTGCTTCCCCCTACCCCACTGCCTGCAGTGGCTCACTGCCTACTTGTGATCTCTCACGCTCACTCGCTCTCTCTCTGTCAAATAAATAAAATCTTAAAAAAAAAAAAAAGGTGGAAAAGGGGCCCTTTTCTTTGGAGGCCCTCCTCCTTGATTCTAGATGTACTTCTTCTCTCCATGTTGTCCCATGGTGTTCTCTTGGTAGACGTCTGTGTCTTAATCTCCTATTTGAATAAGAGCACCTTGGATTAGGACCCATACTAGTAATAACATTTTAGGCTAATTACCTCTCCAAGGGCCTTATCTCCATACGCAGTCACATTCTGAGGTTCTGAGGGTTAAGACTTCAACATAAGAATTTCAGGGGGACACAGTTCAGCCCAGAATATTATCCCAAATGCTACATATTTTATTGTATGTATATACTGTGTGTAGAATTGTGTGTGTATTGTGTCCAGAATGGGATAGAATTTGCCTGTGGTCACATGGGAGAGAAGCAAGAGGTATACTGTATGCGTTCACTCCTGCGTGTGCTGCTCATTCAGAGGGGGACATGAAGAGAGACAGGGGAATAACCCTTGGGCCCAGCACTCCTAAGCCAGAAGCGGAGAACTCTAGAGGATACCACCGGGCAGGCTGGCCAGCCCCTGAGGCCTGTGTCAGTTGTTCTTAAACCAGTGACTCTTTGCCCCCCTCAGGCTCTCTGCTGACTAGTATTCCACATGAGACCTGCTCTGTCCATACAGTAACTTTCTCTAATCCCAGGGTCAGTGGTATGGTGTTCCCCACACCACCACAGCCTCTGAACAAGGCAGCCCCTCTCGGGCCTCGCCTGGCGGGGCGTCCTCTGATTGGGACCAGCTCGTGCGCTGGTTGGCTGCCCGGGCAGCCGGGGGCGGGGCGCTCCCGGAGCGGGAGTCGGGAGTCTGCAAGGTCTCAATGCCGCAGTCCCTTTGTTCCGCGGGGAGAACCGACGCAGCGTCGTCTCCTGTAATTTGCAGTCCGAACACCAGGTGGAGAAGTGAAAACCATAAAGAAGACAAGTTCTTGAAGGCAAGGCAGGCTCCCGCCCCGCAGCGCGGCAACTGCCTTGGGCCAGAATGCAGGGCGGTGTCGTCTGGGAGCCCCAAGGACGCAGTAAGCCCCACCCCTGACTCCAAGGGCACCAGCGGCCATCTGCCGGCAGCCCTGTTTCTGTGCTCCCTGCTCCACTCCCCTCCCCTCGCCCCCCACCACGACCCAAAGGGCGGCGGAATAGACCCTATGTACTGCAGTTACACTCCCTCCCAGCTGCTCACACCTGAATCCTTGCTCCGGAGAGAGCATCTAAAAATTCTCTGTGGACTGAAAAGGCCAATGAAGTCAACCAGCAAACTCCATTTCTGCTGAACGGGAAGCTACTGCACATTGCAAAAAGCGAGGCAATTTTTAAGTTTCCCCTACCCTTCTGGCCTCTGAAAACATCGGACGTGTCCCACTGCAGGGGCAGGCCGGGGCTTTGTTTTGTGTGCTATTGCACCCTAGACTAGAGGGATACCCAAATCCCTTAGAGGACGTCTGTAGCACCATCCATCGAAAGTTCTGGAAGCTGGGGCTTTTCCAGACCTCGGAGTCCCATTTCTCCATCCACAGAGAGGACTGGAGAACCTTCCAATGGAGGAGGCAGAATACTGCTGCTGCTAAGAGTTTGAGTTTGAGCAACGTGAGTTCCAGGTTTGGGGGTTTCTCCTTGAGAAGACTATAATAAAAAAAAGTTAGCTACCAAAGTAACTATTTAGAATGAGAAAAGAAGCTCTCAGAATTTCTAAAAGTTGACGTATATCACAGACCATAGCAACATTCCAGAAAAATAACACACTATTATAATTAACTGCCTGACACATCTATTTTCTTTTTCTGTATTATTTGGCTGCATAGTCTCTGCTTACCTCTTCATATAGTAACAGCTTTGTGATATCATTGTCTAGACAGGGAATAGAAAGATACAAATTAGTTTTGATTATTAATGGTTTTGGGGGGGGGTTGTTTGTTTGTTTTGGTGGGTGGAGGGGGAAGTTACTTGTTTCTTCTCCATTTCCCACATACATCCTGTGCTAAGGACAGAGACCACATTCACGTTTGCCGTCCAGCCTCTGGCCCTGTGTGTACAAGTCACAAGGCCAAGTGAGTGGGCACCGTGGGCAGCAGGAATATTCCCAGAAGCCCTTCCTTCAGAGAGACGGCCAGCAATACTTAATAATCACAGAAGTGATTGTGAGCTACTTCAGTGCATGTCACCGAACTCAAACTAAGTATCTACCCAGCTCAAATTCCTCTCAGCCAGCTTTCCAAACTGCCTACCTCCACCCAACACCAGGGCAAATTTGAGGAAGAGATGGTAGCAAGAAATGGTAGTTTCAACGGAAGGAAACCAGCTATTAAGTTCTTCTTTAGTTTTGTAATATTGTAAAGAACGTATGACCATTTGAATACACTGTTAGGGCCCTCCAGTGCCTCTAAGGGATGAGTGCAAACGGGGGCCTTGGGGTTTATGCTTCATTAGCTTTGTAGTAAGCACTCTTCTGAGTTTTGAAGTCACACAGATGTGGATTTGAATCCTGACTCTGCCACTTAGCTAGCTGTGAGGGCATGGAGGAAGCCAAACTTGGTCTTTCTGTGGGCTCCTTTCTAGAACTATACACTAGAAGTGATGCTGATTGGTATTTTCCTGGGATTTTTAGAGACTGAGAAAATGTGTATAAAAAGCTTAGCAAAGCAGTTGACACAAGTCCTCAGGACATGGCAGTCAGTATGATAAGCCAGATTGGCTCAATTCTGCTCTTGGAGGCAGCTCTGCACTTCCCTTCAGACTGAGGATGCTGAGGTGCTCTGGTAACAGGAGCCAGATCCTCCTGGAGTCCCACTGTTGTCTGGCTCTCACAAAGCTTCTATAGGATCTGTCGACTAGTTTCTACTGTCCCAGGCAGGCCTGACGGGTACCTGGGCCTCTCCTGATCCTGGCCACAGCTCCAGGTGATTTCCCTACAATTCCCAACTCAGCTCAGCTCCACAGCAGGGACCCCTGACAGCCGGAAAAAGTAGGGAAAAGTGGCGGCATCCATTCCGGGATGCCAGGACCTCCCCAACTCCAGCGTCCCTAAGAAGACCGTGTAAACTTGGCACTTCTCCTCAAGAGTTCCCTCTTCCCCCGGTGGCTGGGGCTTTGCCACTCAGCCTGCTGCAGACACAGGATGTTGTCCGAGTTTTTCCCAGGTACAGCTGCTGTGAATAGAGCCCAAAGGAGACTTGCTTCTTCAGGGCTAAGGCAAAGGCCAAAGAGCAACTGTTCACAGTAGGCCAAGCTCATACAACAGTGGAGGAGGAAATGAATAATTTACAGGGAGGAACAAGAGCCACGTTAAGGGATGCCTGCACACAAGAAGGCACAATGAGAAGCCAGGATGACACAGGTCTGGAGCCTGACACAACACAGTCCCATAGGGGACCCTCTGGAGGTGTATTGGGGGCACAGAACGAGCATGAGTTAGGAGCTTTGTCTCTAGACTAGGTCAAACCTGAATTCAAGCCCTAGCTTCTCCACTAGTAAGCTGTGTGATCCAGGGCAAGTTTATTAACCTCTCTGAGTCTCAGTGTCTCATCGATAAGAGAGAGATACTTGAATTGTTCATTAAAAGGACTAAATGATACAACACAAGTGCTTAGCACATTGTCTTAATGATGTCTTTTGATGCACAGAAGTTCCTAATTTTAATCTACTCTAATTTCTCAGCCTTTCCATTATAAGTTATGCTTTGAAGACCATATAAAAAATCTTTGTTCTACCCCAGTGTCATGAAGACATTCTCCTCACCTAGCTGCTTTATTGTTTTTCATCTCACATTTCGCTCTACTTTTAAGCTGGAATTCATTTTGGGTTACCTTCAGTATCGATCAGAAGACCAAAAGACACCATTAGTAGAGTAGAAGCACAAGCTGCAGGGTTAGAGAGGGTGTTGGCACTTTGAATAACCAACAAAGAACTTTCATCCAGAATAGATGAAGAACTCCTACAAATCAATATAATAAAGACAGATGACTCAATAGAAAAGGAGCAGAGGCTTAAATGGAAACTGGAAAAAAGATGTCCAGAAGAAAATGGCCATGGAACATATGAAAAGAAGGAGTTCCTGGCTGGCTCAGTAGGTGGAGCATGTGATTCTTGATTTTGGGGTCATGAGTTCAAGACCTACGCAGGACATAGAGCTTTCCTTAAAAAAAAAAGAAAAGAAAAAAAAGAATCTCATGAGTCATCAGGACAATGCAAATCAAAATCCATGTTACATGTTTTAATACCATAAAATATCCCCTGCCCCCAGAATGGCTAAAATTTAGAAGACTGATAATACCAAGTGTTGACAAGCACCTCTCATCACAGAACTGCCACTTACTGCTGGGAAGGTAAATTGATATGACCATTAGAATTCCTCTCCTTGGTATATATGCTCAGTAGAAAGGTTTCCATACATGCATCAAAGACATGCAGCATAATGTTTGTAGCAGCCAATGCCAAATATGGGACAGGCTAGGGAATTGCTGCCATTGTATCCCCAGGGCCCTAGACCATGACTTATACATAGTAGGCACACAATTAATATTTGTTAAATGAGGGACACCTTGGTGGTGCCATCAGTTAGGAAGACCCTTCCACCTTGCTTTCTCACGTCAGTTTTCCCCAGATACAGACTCAGAGAGAGATTCCCATAAAGGATATATATTAGTGAGTGCTTTGGGGAATAACACCCATAAAGGAGTGAAGAAAGCATCCCTGGGCAGCAGGAAAGTTAACTGTGACAGAACGGCGCCAGAGGTCTCCACTGATCCCATGGGGCTCTGCTTATGGGACAGCTTTCAGAATTGCCCCAAACTGAGGCAAAGGGGTTGGGGCCTTTCCTTTGTACCTCTACCAACGACCTGTGGTGTGAAGCCATCTGAGGCAGGGGGAAACCTTGGGAGAAGCAACTCCCTTTGACAAGAGAAAGAGGGGAGGGATTCAGCTGGGAGCCTTGGGCAGACAGCAGTCAGGGCCTCTGGGGAGCAAGTGCACTGGTCTCAAAGCAGGATCTGGGCTGTGCGTCACAGCACACACTGCACCCCCTCATTTCTCACAGGTAAGAAATGATCCAATTGCAGCCTTACCTACCCCAGGAAGCCTACCCTGACTTCATCTACTGCCCCCTCCCCAGCAGCTGAGCTTCCATAATCTCCAGGGTTCACTCCTTTGTGTGTCTGTGTCCTCCAGTAAACTAAAAGTGCTGGAGGGAGGAACTAATTTCATTTACCTCTGTCTCCCTAACACACTTAACTTGATGCCTAGCTTGACTGGAGACATACATTAGAAATTTGACTCTATATAATAAAACTAAATCTACAGCTGTCTCTATTTTTTAAAATATTTTACTTATTTTGAGAGTGTGTGTGTATGGGTCTGTATTTGTATCTGTGCATGTGTGTGTAAGCAGGGGGAAGGACAGAGGCAGAGGAAGAGAGAGACTCTCAAGCAGGCTCCACACCGAGCACAGAGCCCCACACAGAGCTTGATCTCAAGACCCTGAGATCATGACCTGAGACAAAATCAAGAGTCGGACGTTTAACCAACTGAGCCACCCAGGCGTCCCAGGTGCCTCTATTTTTCCATATAGATAGTGTAGTGTAATAGATAAGAGCATGAATGTTGGAACCAAGTTTTGTGGATCCATTTCCTGGCTTTGTCACTTTTAGCTGGATGACCTCAGACAAGTTGCTTAACTGCTCTGTGCTCAGTGTTTCATCAATAAAAACAGAAAAATGGTAACTACCTCTTAGGCTTGTTGAGTCAATGTGCAACGCTTAGAGCAGTGCCAGACACATGGTAAGCTTGCAATAAACGTGAGCAATTATTACCAAAGGCATGCCTATCCTTAGCAATTCCATTTACATTGTCAGGAAATGACTGAGTCGAAAAAAGGCCTTGCAAGTCTTGGATCTCATCAAGAACTCCTAGAGAGATTTTTGGCCTGCATTTCCATTGCTATCTTTTTTCATTGTCACACACTGGGAAGTCGTGTACCAGACATCCCAGAGCAATGACTCCAGGTAGTGAGCCGCTGACTTTCTTCAGCATGTGGGAGTCAGACAGCATTTGCATGCGGAGGCAACAGACATCAGCTCCACATTGATAATGGCACAGCCACAGCCATCACTTCCTGCTGACATTCTGACACCAGGTTCCAGTTGTATGGAATGAAGGATACATGTCATCCCTTTTGTCTTGAGCTATTTTGGGGGTGGTTTGCTGGAAAAGATGCAGCAATCAAACAACCACAAACGTGCTGTCCTGAGTGCCTACTTCCCCGCTCTGCCCTCCATGCCTGCAGTTCTTCTTGAAGGGCCCTAGATCTATGGAGATTTTCTCTCCATACACCATTGCCTACCTGACTGCTACCCTCATTCTCTAGAAGAAATAAGGGGAAGGAAGGGGAGAAGAAAGATTGGGGTTATAAAAAAGGGAGGGGGGATTTTCCCAAGAGGGAAAGTCCAACATATTCCCCTCCTTCTTCCTAAGGCCCAAGATAATGTCATGGTCCTGTTGAGCTTCTAATGAACCCAGCAACCATGTTTTGTAGTTCTCATTTTTCCCTTGTGAAACCCTTCATTCAAGTTGGCTCGAAAAATGATATCCAGATGGGCTGCAGACATTCAGTAATCCCAAATTGCTGATCATTACAAGTTTATTAATCCACTTAAAAAAAATAAATACCGGGCGCCTGGGTGGCTCAGTGGGTTAAGCCGCTGCCTTCGGCTCAGGTCATGATCTCAGAGTCCTGGGATCGAGTCCCGCATCGGGCTCTCTGCTCGGCAGAGAGCCTGCTTCCCTCTCCCTCTCTCTCTCTCTCTGGCTGCCTCTCTGTCTACTTGTGATTTCTCTCTGTCAGATTAATAAATAAAATCTTTAAAAAAAAAAAAAAAAAAATAAATAAATACCAAGGAACCACTCGACACCAGAAATCACTGTAGTCACCAATAACAAATAAGACAGATGTGGTCCTCCCTGTTTTTGAGAACCTACATTACAATGGGGAAGACAGACAATAAGGAAACAAATTAGTGAAGATGGTCTATAGAACTGATACACAAAATACAAAGCAGGATTCTACACCTCGTACCCTCCATCACTGGGTATGAGCTACTTCAGAACAGCTGGCCAGGAAAGCCCACCTCTGAGGCGGTGACCATTGACCGGAAGAACAAGAAGACATCTCCAAAGCTCGGTCTGGGCTAGAGTGTGTTTAGCTATGAAACTCTCCAAGCAAGGTAAATCCTTCTTCCCAAAGGAAACAGCTACAGAATCAGCTGCTGGGCTGTATCAGGAAGGGAGTGGTGGCTGTGGCAGCAAAGAGAACTTGCTGCTCTCCTCCATGCTCATCTTGAGTCAGCAGCTTATGGCTCTAATGGGCTCCATTAGGGCTACTCCAAGTTTTCCATCCCAGACGCCCAATCTGTCCATCGTACAGATACCAGAATTGTGACCAAAGCCATGTGGTGTTTGCATAGCTCTAGTTGTGGAGCAAGGAGACCATGTCTCTGTAGACTTTGCTTGTGGAAGCCTGCAGTGCCTGCAGAACAGCCTTGTCCCTTTCACGGCTATTGTAGATGGATCGTACTTCGTGGGTGCTAAACCTCAGCTTAAAAAAAATATCTCACATTACCCAACAACCGGAAAAAATCGAAAGAACCAGCAACCCCGCCCAAAAAGAAAGCTTATGGGACAATAGATTTTTTGTATCCCTCCAGATTCTCTTTTCAAATTTGTTAACGTGCAGGAATATATTTTCCACAATTTTGATCAGCATCGATACACAGGTTTGTACCTTGTTTTTTTCTACTTAACATTTTTCACACAATATATTTCCCCTCAGTAAGATTGTTCCCAAGTGTCATCTTAACAGCTTAGGCGAATCTATGTGTGTTGAATTTCATCATTTGTTTATGTTTGCTTGTTTTCATTACCTTTTTGAAGACTGAGATTATTTGAAATGTGTGTGTGTAATACAAGGTCCTGGGAAGGACATGAGGTAGACTTGGTTTTTCTTTTCTTTTTCTTTTTTTTCCCTCTCCTTCTCTTTTGCTTTGTGAAAATAGTCTAGAGTGAAGTGACCAAGTCAATGGGTGTAAACAGTTCTACGGCTCTCGTTAAATTTACTAGACAGCTCTTGGGAAAGGTGGAGCCGGTTTACCGCACCGGCCAACAGTGGGTATGTGCCTCTTAGATCTGCTTCTCAACGGGTCTTTGTCGATATAAAGAGATAAAAGTGTTGCAAACAATTTGAAGGAATTCCTTGTTTTATAGAAATAAAATCTCAAAGCATTCCTTTAAAGCCACTAGTGGTTATATAACCTTAATTTAACCTTAGCCTTGGTACTCCATAAACGGACCACTCTATGCACCTGCCACAGGCTTTGTCTTTACTTCTCCCTCCTCTGAAACCCTCTTTCCAGAAAGTCGCATGGCATGCTTGTTTACTTCAGTCAGGGAAGGAGAGCCCTTCTGTCCTCACCCCACCTAAAATGCCACTTTGCCCCTGTCACTCTCTCTCCTCTTACCTTGGACAGTCCTTCCCATTGCCTGAAACATGTGCCTTTTTTTGTTTCTATCGATAGTATCTATGTCTCTCTTCCAGAATGTACATTTCATGAGACCAGAGACTTGGTGTCTTCTATCTGCTTCTATGTTCCCAGTGCCTAGGAGATGCCTCATGAATAGTAAATATTCCGTAACTATTGCTGAATGAACGAGGGAGTGAATGAACGAAGTGTCTGATTCCATCGTCAGTCTTGGCATTCTGATGAGTAGGAGCCGGAAACATGTATGAGGCTCGCTGGTAAATCTAAGAGTTTGCTGGTCATGAGTTCCTAACTTGAATGAAACTGCTGCATCCTCTTGTCCCAAGAAGGTACTCTGACAGAACCTACTGTATAATTTCTAAGGGTTCTGCCTGCCTAAAGTTCGTAGTGGGTCCAGAAATCTCAACTGGAGAACTAGTGCTCCACCAACTACAGTGAAACCCGGAAATCATCAACTGGCAGGCCTACAAACCTGCTTGTTTTAGTTGGGCTCGTAAAAGATTAACTGGCACAAGGTTTTTTCAAAGTTTTGTATCGGTTGCTTCGTAATTTAAAAAAAAAAAAAAATCTGAAAATTTTTTCCGGAAACCAATCCATATTTCTCAATTTTCTTGGAAATTCAAAAGACCTGGCAGCCCTCAGCCCACATTCCTAACTGAAGATAAGCAATCACGGCCCCGGGTGACGTCTGTCCCCACGGATCCCCTTGCTTCTCTGGTTTAGAAACTGAGTGTTCATGACCATTTATTACTGGGTTCAGACTGTTGTTTTCTTAAACCTGAGTTGAGGGGAAAGCAAAACAGACCTCTGCCTCTATTTTTCTCAAGCCAGGTCCAATCACGTATTTATGTTACATGCCTTGCCACTTCAGGAATTTGACTTGGGACCCCTTACCTAACTCAACCATGAATCATAAGTTGTGGAAACTCAGACCCAAAATGGTTAAGAAACTTGCCCAAGATTACATGGGGCCTGACTTAAACTCAGGTTTCCTAAATCAGTGCTCTTACCCGTGTACCGTCCTCTTGACTGAATAAAGAGCTGAGAAACATACCGTGTCGTTAGAAACCATGGGTGCCTGCAAATCTGTCAGAATTGGCTAAGTTTCTCAAGGCCATCTCTGTACACCCACCAAAGGCTCAGACACATCTGAGCAACGCTTGACCTAGTGAACGAACAAATGAATGACTCAGTTTTCAAATTAGAGTTGAAGCTGGGGAAAATTAAGATTCATTTAAAAGCCGCATTTCACTAAGAATTGAAGGTGTGATTTTTAATTCTGACCACTTCTTTTTCTTTTCTTTTTCTTTTTTAGAGGAGAAAGAAGTTTATTAATGCACTGCAGGGGAACAGCAGGCAGGATGGCAAAGGAGGGATGTGCACCACAAGGCAGTGATGAGGGGGCACAGTTATATGGCAGAGCAAGGGAGTATGGAGACATGTGGAATTTTCCTTTTTGGTAACTGTGCCTGGTCACAAGTAGCCTGTGGGTCAGTTAGAGCCTGCGGCTTAACGAGCCTGTTTGTGTTGAGCCTGGTGGTTGGTTGCTGGGGGCCCTTTTACCTTCCTCAGATTTCCATTGCTCAAGCGTGCTGCCTAAAAGCGGTGTCTGCATCTCCACTCCCCTCACCCCCACCCCAGAGCTGCGGTGACAAATCTCTGGCATTCGGGCAGAGGTCTCGTCTTCAGGAGCAGCTTCATGCTGGCCAGAGGTGGGGGTGCACTGTCCCTCCCTAACCTTGGTCCATCAGGTGTTCTGTCCTGTTACCGACCAGAGCATGGTATTGTATGAATGTGCCGGCGGGCCCTTTGAGTGAAATTCCTTGGTGGCCAGGCCCATGGGATTTAGGGGGAGGGGACCCTCTCTGGTATGGGCTGGAATCCTTGCAGAGTCATCAGTCCTATACGGAATTGTTGGGTTCACTCAGACACGCGGGATGGTATTTTGCCCTTAAATCAAGGTTGCGGCTAGATGGGCAGGAACAAAGGAGAAAGGAGAGGGGGCTGAAAGAAGCAAGGTAGCTGAGAGTCAGCCAGCAACAGGAAGGGCCCCCAATGAGTCTGCAACATGTGCAGATTCGCCCCAATGAGTTGCTGCTGTCAGTTGTGCTGCGCACTAGAAACGGAAGAGGCCTCAGGGGGAACAGAGTGGGAGAGGAGAGGAAAGGGGTCCTTTGCCCTCATCTGCCTGAGCAGTCCTGCTCTTTACTCTCAGAACTTCAGATCACACTGAAGTGTCTGAGGACTACTAGGCTCAAGGTCAGAAAATAGAAAGGGGAGGGAGGGGAGGGACCTCATCCTTTCAGGCAGGGGTAGTTTGGCTGGTTCTCCCTGGAACTTCAGATCTTCCCCATGGAGTAACCTCAGCCAGAGGTCACAGTTCCCCCAGGAGTCCTGGAGTCGGTCCACCGAGGGAAAGTCCGAAGAAATTCCCGGAGAATCCTGGGAGAATCCCAGGCCGGCAGAGGCTCCCCATGAGGGCCACCAAACATGGGGTGACCCGATTGGGGGAGCCAGTGGCAGGGCTGTGAGGGGATTCACCTAAGGCAGGACAAAGGAGACAGAAGTTTATCGAATATCATGGGAGCAGCCGGCAGGAGACCTAAGGAGAGACTGTGTGTCCACTCACTTCCATTTTCCATGGAATCAATTCTGTTATAGGAAACACACAGCTCTAGCCCACCTTGTGAGGCTGTGCCCAGCAAATCAAGTAGGGATTAGCCACTCCAGCTTCTGGAGGACATAAACGTGTTTCATTACCCTAACATGTTCATTTGATTTTAAACACTATAGGCTCCTTTAAATTTCCCAAAGCTTGAGTTTCAACTCATCCAAACTCATGATTTGTCCCGATTCCAAGAGATAAGAAGCAGGTGACCTGAGCCGCTGGTGCTGGGAGGAGAGGCTGCGTTCCTTCTGACCGCTGATGCTAAGCCAGCCAGACATGGGCCCTGACTCTGTTCTGAAAATCCATTCCTCTCTGTCTCTGGCTGAGTATTGCCTCCCTGAGGGAAATTATTCTCCATTTTGACAGTGGCAATGCTGTGCCCTAGAGTAATAAATGAGAACCACTTGACCTTTTTAAGAAAGGCATTATCATTATTATAACAAACATAATTTAAAAAAGCATTTCCTTCTGAATATTTGTAGAATCCAAAGCCCAAGGACACTAACTGCCACTTCCAGTGGCCCCGTATCTGTTTTCTTCTACGTTAGTAATAGATGACTTGTTTTTAGCTAAATTCACCGCCGCAGACTAAGTACCACAAGTCCCGACTTTCCTTATAGCCAGAAAGAGGCATGTGTCTCAGTTCTACTCAGGGGCATGTAAATAGAAGAAACATGTGTAATTTCCAGAAAGATCAGGCTGCCTAGAACGTGGGCATGATGTCTGGATCTCAAACAGTCATTTCAGACCAGGGCGCAGAAGCCAAATTGAGGATGGCAGAGGAAGAAGCTAGAAGGAGCTTGACTTCCTAATGATGATGGAATTCCCCATGATTTTCAGATGAGTCTAATGCTAACTACAACAACTAAGAATTTGCCAAGAAGGCTGAAGACCATTTTGGTAAGTAGGCAATTAATTATATTTAATTAAAGATCAGTGCATGAAGTTACTTTTCACCATTCCCAACGAGACACTCACTTCTGCATTATGGGTAAGTAGAAATGATGTTTCCCTCTCTTGACATAAAAATAAGCCAGTGTTTAAAAACTTCTGTAGCAATGTTTATGATTTATTATTTTCTGAGGTATAATTGACATGTAACCTATAAGTTTCAGGTATACAACATACTGACTTGTTATTTTTATATAATGCGAAATGATCACCATAATAAATCTAGTTAACATCTGTCACCACACAATAACAAAACGTTTTTCCTTGTGATGAGAACTTTCATGTTTTTCTCTCTCGGTGACTTTCAAAGATGCTATACAGTCTAGTCACCGTCTGTGCATTCCATCCTCATGACTTACTGTTTTAAGATTTTATTTAATTATTTGACAGACAGAGATCTCAAGTAGATAGAGAGGCAGGCAGAGACAGAGGAGGAAGCAAGCTCCCTGCTGAGCAGAGAGCCCAATGCCGCGTTCCATCCCAGGACCCATAGGTCATGACCTGAGCCGAAAGTACTCACTGAGCCACCCAGGCGCCCCTGACTTAGTGTTTAGTAACTGGAAGTTTGTGCCTTTTGACCTTCTTCATCTCTTTGCCCGACCCCCACTACCACTCTAACAAGCACCAATGTGTTTTCCATATCTAGGAGCTCAAGGGCTTTTTGGGTTTGCTTTTGTTTTGTTTTAGAGTCCACAAATAAGTAGGATCACATAGCATTTGTCTTTCTCTGTCTGACTTGCTTCACTTAGCATAATGCCCTCAAGCTCATCTATGTTGTCACAAATGGCAAGATTTCCAAAATGGCTGGATAATATTCCGTGTGCGCGCGCGCACGCAAGGGTGTAGGTACCACATTTTCTTATCCATTCACCCGTCAGTGGACACTTAGGTTGTTTCCATATCTTGGCTGTTGCTACTGATACAGAGAACATGGGGGTGTTTTTGTTTTCTTTGGATAAATACCGAGAAGTAGAATTGCTGGATCATAGGTAGTTCTATTTTTAACTTTTGGAGGACCCATTATAGTGTTTTCTATAGTAGCTGCCCCCAGTTGCATTCCCACCAACAGTGCGTAAGTGTTTCTGTGTTGTCACTGCTGTTCCCTCAATATCTGATCTAGCTCCTAACGCTTAATAGAACTTAATAAATATTCATGGAATGAATGAACTTTTGTTACCATGCTATCTGAAAAGAATGTTTTTCAGTTAAGAAAAAGGTATGGGGTTGCCTGGGTGGCACAGTTGGTTGAGCGTCTGACTCTTGGTTTTGGCTCGGGTTATGTCCTCAGGTCGTGGGGTTGAGCTCTGAGTTGGGCTCCACGTTCAGTGGGGGAGTCTGCTGGAGATTCTCTCTCCTTCTCCCTCTGCCCCTCCAGGTAATGCTCCCTCTCGCTCTCTCTTAAATCAGTCAATAAATAATTTTTTCTAGAAGAAAGAAAAAGATATGAACCCCAACAATCTCAATGTTGAGCAGAATTGAAATAAAATATTTTAGAGTTGCTATAGCAACTTTAGAAAAATTGGTCTTATATCTGGACTGATGGGACAATTTCCAGGTGCATCCTTGGGAAGTGACTCTGAGAGGAAAGGGCTGGCAGTCGAGTAGGGAGGGGGCTGGGCCCTGTGGTGAATCAAGCAAGCAACAAGTAGGGGGCAGAGGTGGCGTTCCCCCACCTGCACGCCACCTACACTCTGATCCCGCCTCACCCCCATCCTTGCCTCAGAGTGGCTGCAGCAGGCCCACCCTGGAACATCAAACATGGGATTCTGTTTGCCGACTTGGCTTAGTAACAAGGCCTCCCTCTGACCTTCTCCCTGCACAGTCATAAAGGGGAAGGACGCATTTAAAGTGGAAGTGCCCAGGTTGCCCGACAGGATCCCTAGGCTTTAAAGGCACAGCCTGCACCGAGCATCGCTGCCTGGAGTGGATGAGGACATCTACCCCAGCTCCACCCTGGGCAGTTTTGCTCAGGGCAGGTGCCTTCCCTCCAGTAGTGAGAGCCGGCAAGGACCAGGTGCTGGGAATCCCTGCCAGCGCAAAAGTTGTGCTGGCACTCCAGCCAGTGTTGTCAGGTGCCTTGGCGGAAGAATCCAGAGAGCCCCTCGGGTGGGTTAGCCAACAGTGAGCTGTTTTTAGGATGTGCAGAGAACTAAGGAAGAAGGACTCAGTCAAAGATCTGGGCTTTGTGGGGACATCATTCTGGATAGGAGAGCCCCTCAAATATCTCAACCCCAGTTCCAGCGTCATTCTCTGGATTTCTGAGACAGGTTTCTCCTCCATTGGGTTGACTCAGGTTTTCCCTATCTCCATTTGTCCCTGCTGAGTAGTTCTCTTTACCACCCTCCTCTCTACCTCAAGCTTCTGCTGTATTTTCTGTGGCCCCTCTTTAGTACCATCCTACTGTCCTTTTCCCTGTCCATACTTTGCAGACTCCCCAACAGTGGGGTCTGATGGGTTCAGCCTGTCACCACAACAAAGTTCTCAGTCAGACTTTGGCTACTGGCCAACCAGTGGGAGGCTGCCGTTGGGTCAGGGGTCAATTCCCAGCTCGGTCAACTGTAACTGAAGCCACCCATGCAGACGACATGGTAGAAACCATTCATGTGGGGCGCCTGGGTGGCTCAGTGGGTTAAAGCCTCTGCCTTCGGCTCAGGTCATGATCTCAGGGTCCTGGGATCGAGCCCCACATCAGGCTCTCTGCTCAACAGGGAGCCTGCTTTCCTTCCTCTCTCTCTGCCTGCCTCTCTGCCTACTAGTGATCTCTGTCTGTCAAATAAAGAAATAAAATCTTAAAAAAAGAAGAAAGAAAAAAACCATTCATTCATTGGGTGTGGGAGCCTGTGTGCTAGACTCCATCCTGGCATGGAGAGCAGAACAGGGAAAACACAACACAAGCCTCGGACTTCCTGAACATCACTTTCCACTGGGAGTGAGGAAGACTGACAAGAAACCAACTGAAAAGGGGAGACATAGGATAGATGGCGGTTAATGTGATGGGGAGAAACCAAGTCGGACCTCGGTACAGGGAGTGCAGAGAGCAAGAGGTGGGGGTGGGGGTCAATTTCAAGTAAGGTGCCAGTGCAGGTCCATGTGAGAGAGTGACATTTGTGTCATTAGGGACGTTAAGAAGGCAAGAAGGCGAAGAAGGAAGCCTCACGGGGCATGGTGGGCATAACAAGGCATGTGGAGACACAGTAGGCATAATATTGACTTCCTCGGCACTGAGCATCACAGAAAGTCTCACCCTCTGGTGCCTCACAGAGGAGAGGGAGGTGTCCCCATAATGTACAAAGTGCAGATTCTGATGCTTGGGTAAAGCCAAGAAGGACTGGAGCCCAGGGGGCATTGAAGGAGGGAACCAGAGGACAGCAGCACGCTCTGTGCGCACCTGTCCCTGGTGTCCCAAAGCCCTTCCACGGGAGCAAGAATGCAGTGGACTTCCCATTAGGGACAGTCTGGTTCAGTGGGCTCTAACGTGATGGGGGTGGCCAGAACACCTGGAGGCCCCTCTAAGTTCAGATTGCTGGGCCCATCCCCAGCAGGGCTGACCTAGTAGGGCCAGTTGGGGCCCAATGACGGGTCCTCCAGACTTTTCCAGGGGATGCTCACACTGCTGGTCCACTTAGGACCCTTTGAGAAACACTGCTCTCCCTCACACACTCATCCCTCCCAGACCCTCAAAGTCTGCCCTTGCCCTTCCCTCTGTCTGAAATGGCCCCCTTCCTCTGCTGCGTTTTGTTTTGTTTTTTGTTTTTTGTTTTGTTTTTTTTTAATTTTTTATTTTTTATAAACATATAATATATTTTTATCCCCAGGGGTACAGGTCTGTGAATCGCCAGGTTTACACACTTCACAGCACTCACCAAAGCACATACCCTCCCCAATGTCCATAACCCCACCCCCCTTCTCCCAAAGATTTTTGTTTTTGTGGGGGGCTTACTATTTTCTTTTTTTTTATTATTATGTTATGTTAATCACCATACAGTACATCATTAGTTATTGATGTAGTTTCCATGATTTATTGTTTGTGTATATAACACCCAGTGCTCCATGAAGTCTGTGCCCCTCAAGCCCAGCTTGGAGCCCTTTCCTCCAGGAAACCTGCCTTCTCTCCAAGGCAAAATCCTCGGTGCCCTCCTTGGCCTGTTTTTTTGTTTTGTTTTGTTCTGTTTTTTTTAAAGACTTACTTTATTTATTTGTCAGAGAGAGAGAGAGAGAGATTGAGAGAGCACAAGCAGGCAGAGGGAGATGCAGGCTCCCTGCAGAGCAAGGGCAAGGAGCTGGATATGGGGCTCGATAGCAAGATGCTGGGATCATGACCTGAGCCGAAGGCAGCCGCTTAACTGACTGAGCCACCCAGGTGTCCCTCCTTGGCCTATTTTCATGCCGTCTCATATCTATACTCATATCTCTCTGCTTCTGGATTGTAGGTGCTTGATGGCCTACAGTTCCGACAGTTCTACAGATATTCTCCAGTTCCGAATATCTGTTATGTGTTCATAACAGAACTATGTGGGGCCCCTGGCCTTCTCTGGGCATCTTTGAGAGGAAGGCCCTGCTGGGAACACGCCCCAGCTGTGCTCCTCCCCCAGGTCTCCCCGCCCCCCCAAGATCCCATCTCACCCGAGCTCCCTGGCTCTGCCAAACTTCCTCGTTCCAGCAGGTTCTGGCCCACTGTTGTCATGACATCTAGCTATCCAGGAAGTTGAAATTCTTTCTCTGACAAAATGAGCTGTAGTTGGAAGTTTTAAGAGGGCTGTTTGCCTCAGAGACCTGAAAAGCAAAATCAGGCACCAGAAGGGCAAAGCATGGGCAGGTCAGCAAGAGAGCAGGGGACCCAGTGACTCCACCTTGCCTCTGCCACAAACTGCATGGCCACGGCCAAGCCACTGGCCCCTCCGTGTGTCAAATGAGAGAACTGGATAAGATGATTTCAAAGGTCCTTCCCAACTCTGATTCCAAGATGACAGAATTGAGTTCAGGAAGATGCTGAGCAAAGGCACCCAGGCTTCCAGCATGAGGGGGCCGGCCCTGGAAGGCGATCTGTCCTTCTTCCAAGGCATTTCCTCGGGTTAGCTCTGCACCTCAAGTCAGAGGCCACTCTCTAAAGATGCCAGGTGAGTTGTAGGTGGAGGCAGCTGGGGAAGGAAATCGTGAAACTGCATTGTAACATGAGGGTTGCCTTATGTGTCTAGACAGGGTTGGAATCTTAGCATCACCACTGGGGGACTTTAAGTGAGTTATTTAACGTACCTGAGCCTCAGTTTCCTCATCTGCTCAATGAAAACAAAACCAGTATCTATCTTCTAAGATTACGGTGAGTGTTAAGAGAAAATAATTAACAGCAAACACCTAGCACGGAGATTAGCACAATACCTATGTTCAGCAACTCTTGGTTATTTAGTCCATGTTTGCTATCAGGCTGGCCCCTAAAGGAGGAAAGTATTTTGTACTCTGAGCCCCGAAGTCCTTCTTATCAGCTTCTGGTCACTCCCTGTGGCCTTGCTAGGTCACTTATTCATTCAACCTATGTTTGTTGAGCCTCCACTGAGTACCAGACACGGAGTGAAGAATTAGCACAGGGAGTTACAACACAGTCCCTGTTCTCAAGGAGTGGGAACTATGCTTTAGTTAGCATTATAGACTAGGCAACAACTATGATGCGATGGGACACATTGATCAGGTGTAAGCATTGGGTCTAAGCAGATAATAGACATCAGAGGAGGCGTCCTAGGCAGGTGAGATCCAGAGTGATTCTGGAAGGGTGAGGGAGGATGGGCTAGAATGAGTAGTGGCAGGGTAGAGGCTTCTAGGGAGAGGGGGAAATGAGTCTGCACAGGTGAGCAGGATCATATCACCAAAGATCTGTGTCCTATATTATGGGACTTAAACTTGAGACTTTAACTTAGGAGTAATACAGAGACACTGCAGGATTTTAAGCAGGGGAGTGGCAGGACCAGCTTTGCATTTGAAAAGGTCACAGTGGCTGCTCTGTGTCGAACTAAAGAATGAGAGGTAGGGGAGGGTACAAAAACCAGAAGAGCGGAGAGCGGTCCAGACAGCACCATGCTGAAGGTGGTGACAGTGGAGAGAAGTGGAGGAATTTGAGGAATGATTACACGGTACTGTCTGCAAGGTTCCGCAGTGAATTGGGAGACAAAGGGACAGAGAAGGAGGGATCAAGAATGATGCCTAGATCTCTGGTCTAGGGAGCCAAATGGATGCTGATGTCATCAACCAAAGTGGTGACCACTGGAAAGACAGACAGTCCGGGGAGGGGGGGGTGGTGAGGCATGAGATCAGTTGTAGGAGATACAGGGCACAAGCCGCTGAGGGGAGAGGCTATTAAAGGGAGAGCATGATGGATCTTAGTCACAGATAACTGAGGGAGTCCCAGTAGAAGAAAAGTTTAAGGACAAAAAAGGAAAGGGGCCCAGAGTCAATGGTGTGAAGGCTCTGGAAGAAACCAATGGTCATAGGACGCAGAGCGTTGTGGGAGGATGAGCATGAGACAGCGGTGAGGTGAGGCCGCCTTGGCTCTTGGGATGAAGTGAAGGATGCAGCCACAGGTGTGCAGGTACCTCAGGTCTTTCTCGACTCAGGACCCAGAAGCCCTGCCCTGCCCTGCCCCTCACCTCCTGGCAGCTTATCATTTTCCTGGGTCCTCCGGAGTCCTTTAGCCAGTTGGTGAATTAGCTCTTTCATTTAGTGGGACCACCTTGAACACATAGTTGGCCTCAGCTAAGTGACTCTGTGCTTTAGGGTTCTCATCTGTAAAATGCAGATTGTCTAACCTGGAAGGGCAGTTGTGAGGCTTAAATCGAAGTGTGTGTGAACACGCTCAGAACAGTGGTCAGCCTCCAGCACACTGCTTACGACATTAGTGGTCTTCATGCGATGTGTGCCGACTGACACCGTGTTTACCTGAGTGCTCCAGGAGATCTTCCTCATCAGAAGCAACCTTTCTGTCTCATGCCCTTTCAAAGTGGAACTTTTTTTTTTTAAGCTGCCTATTTCTGTTCATTTGCAAAAATCAAAGTTAATATACACTGTACTCTCTAGTGTAGGGACTCTACAAGTGACCCAGCACTTAAAAAAAATTTCTGGCCACATCAGTTTTTGGGATTTAGGGCCATGAAACCTGTATTTTTTTTTTTTAAGATTTTATTTATCTATTTGAGAGAGAGCGCACACAACCAGGGGGAGAGGGAGAGGGAGAAGCAGGCTCCCTGCTGAGCAGGAGCCCCTGACAGGTGAGACTCGATCCCAGGACCCTGAGATCATGACCTGAGCTGAAGGCAGACATTTAACCGACTGAGTCTCAGGAACCTGTATTTTTGACATTGGTGTGCTGAAAGAGCAGAGTGAGCAGTAAGTAGAATCAAATTTTTGTCCTGGCTCTACATTTAAGTAGTTGACCTTGGACACTTGTCTGAGCTTTTGTTTCTTCTTCCACGAAATGAGGGAAGAAAAACCATGGAGTTCATGGAGTTACTGTGAGGGTCAAAGGCAGAGCCCTCTGCAGGCGGTCTCCCCCCGCACCGTGCTCTGAGGTCAGGTCCAATTCGATGACTGAGTCCTCCAGCGCATCCAGGGAGGCCGTTTACCAGGATCCCCCCTCCCCACCTTAACAGCTCTATACCCCACGTAAGAATTTTAGAGCATTTCTTATTAAGATATTTCACGCAGCCCCATGAAAGGAAGTGGGATGTATCTTAGTTAAATTTATACTCACCATCCCCCTGTTGGGGGTAATACTTTTTTTGTTGTTTTTTTTTTAATCTGCCTTCAGCTAAATTTTGTTAAGTTTCAAAGGGAAATCCTCTCAATCTGGTGTCTGAAGGACTCCAGTTCTGCGGGCCAGGATTTCGTTTATTTTTAGTGGGGTTTCTTACTTCCTGGCAGCAGCTGCTGACTGAGGAAGCCTCATAAAGTGGGTTCTCCCCCAGGCACCCCCCCCCATCCTGGGAATCTGCCCACTGTCCTCCTCTCAAAAGGTCAGGGTCTTCTGCCAGAGCTCAGCTTGTGAAGCTGAGCAGGAGGGCTGCTTCTCCACGCTTGCATCTTAAACCCAGAGCGCAGTGGCCCACCGGACTTTGACCGCACTACCCTAGGAGGTCCCCAAGCAGCAGAGGGGAATTTATAGACAAGGGAAATGGAGCTGGCATACGTTGTGTACTTCACCGGGATCACAGCCAAAGGCAGTTCAGACTCAGCTCTTCTCTTCACTCAGGAACCCATGGGCTTTCTATGGAAGGAGAAACTCCACATGCAGCCCCTTTGAAGTTGAATGCTATAGTTCCCTCGTATGTTCTTATTTTGGTGTTGAGTCTTTTTTCCTTCAGTGATCCTGGGTTTGAAGGGCTAAATCAAGTGGTTCTTTATAGATGGGAAGGACTCCATTCTGTCCCCAGGGAACTCTAAACAATGGGGTGCCTCTGTTTCTCCTTCACGCACATTTATCTCCAATTTGCTTCCTACAGCCTTACTTGGCATTGCGTTAGTGAAATCAATTCAACTTGCCGTCTCTACTCCCCAGACACAGAGTTGGCTGCGGTTGTGGGGTTTTTAAGTTTTTAAATTGACAGTGCTGATTTCAGCCCTACGTTGCTCCCTCCCCAGAAGGTCCAGCCACTTCTTTCTTTTTCGCTTCTGTCATTTGTCCTGGACCAGCAATTCTCTTGGCCACTATCACACCCAGAGCCCAGCCCCAGCCCCATGGAGTGGTGGGCAGTCGAGGACTGAAGAAATCCCAGAAGTTCTGTGCCCTCCACTCCCTCATGGGCCTTCAGAAGCCAGAGGGAAGCAGGAAGCAGAAGAATGCCACAGGGGGTTGGGAAGAGTCTTCCTCTTTTAATATTTAGACTTTAAATTGAGTAACTTTTCAAGTATTTATTTGTGAAGAACCTGTTTTCAGGTTCAAGGGCAGCTGCTATAAACCCGGATCTTCAGTGAGCAATAAAATCTGAAGAGACTGACTCTCAGCTCCCTGACAAGTAGGGTGACCAGATAATGTCATTCCTGGCTGACTCCCCACCCCCACCATGGCTTCCCATCTCCTCTAGAAGGAAATCCAAGCTGCCCAGCCTCCAAAATCTGTCCCCTCTGGGCCTTGTCATCTCCTGCCCACCTCAGGCCTTGGTCTTCTCCCCAGATGCTGCCTCGGATACTTCCACTTCTAGGCAGCCTCTTTCTTGTTTGAGGTCTCACATTTCACCTACTCAGCCTGACTCTGGCCACCTGGTCTGGAGGAGCCTCGAACAAGTGCCCTGAGTTCAGGGCACAGGTCTGTCCTTGTCACTTTGCCTCTCTTCCTATGTTTTCCCCCAGAACCTTACTAAGAGCCACTACTCAGGTCCCCACCTCCACTTCATCTCTCTCCACAACTCGGTAGCATTTCCCGAAGTCTGCCAAACAACCTCCCCATTTCCTTCTTTTCCCTCCTGTCTCTTCCTCAAGAAAAATCATCTTTCCCCGTGTCCTATCTCTTGAGGATCCAGTGTCAGGATAAGAACGGGGACTCAGAAACATAAATGCATTCAGCAAACCCTGAGGGACTGTGGTGAGCCAGGCACTGTGCTGGGCCCTCACTTACCCCAGCCCATGAATCTTAGCTTTTGAAATTGCTACCTGGGTATAATGATCCTAACCTCTCAGACCCTTAGGCTTCTTATCTTTAAAATAGGGCTAGTAAAGTCTATGGTGATAGTTAATTTTATGTGTGTACTTGGCTGGGCCACAGTGCCAGATATTTGGTCAAACATTATTCTGGATGTTTCTGTGAGAGTGTTTTTGGATGACATTAACTTTTAAATCGGTGGCCTCGTGCTCGCTTCGGCAGCACATATACTAAAATTGGAACGGTGGCCTCAAGTAGAGCAGATTGCCCTCTATGATGTGGGAGAGCCTCATCTAGTCGGTTGAAGGTATGGATAGACAGGGACCCTACAACATCAGCTCTTCCCTCGGTCTCCACGCTGCCAGCACACCCTGCCAAGTTTGGACTTGCCAGCTTTCCTCACATAAGCAAATTCCTTAAAATAAATCTTTCCCTGTGTGTATATATATATACACACACTCCTACTGGCTTTGTTTCTCTGGAAAACCCCAAACTGATACAATTACCTTGTGACATTTTATAAGCTCCATTAGCACTAATAATCTTTGAGTGCCCATGTGTGTTACTCACCCTGCTAAGGGTTTACCATACATTATCACAGGTAATCCTCACTGTAACCTTATAAGCTGATGTCATTCTTATCCTCCAGGGACAGCAAGATGGTGGATACTTAGATGGCCGTCGCTCACAGTGAAGACTGGCTTGATGGTGGTTTGAAGGGGCAGTTCATAGAGGAGAGACCTATGTCTCTCCTCTACCTGGACTTTGTATGTTCTCATTTTGAACCTGTCCACTTAAATAGCTTCTCACTGATAAGTTCATACACTAAAACAAGCCACCCACGAGGCCAGCTTCCAGCAAAGCAGAAGGTCGGGGACAGCCACAGCTTGTAAGGTACTATGGTTTACGGACCAGCTCCCAGGCAAACGCCACTCCACATTCACCACAGAACTGGCCCTGTCCACCCTGACTCACCTGCTCACCCTGTCGCTCTCCCTGTGTGGTGCAGTGGCCCTTGGCCTGCTCTGAGAAGCGGGAGCCCCTGGGGAGAGACTGTAAGTCCTTCTGTAATGATTCTCTTGGCTGGCCATGCTAGATGTGTCCCCAGAAACTTCCCTTTACCTATAAACAAACTTTATTTGGCCCTTTTCTTTCCAATTAAAAAGAACAGTTTTTAAAAAAAAATTTTAGAAAAGACAGATAAGTGGGCAATTTTCTTCCATGCAAATTAGACTGAATTGTACGAAACCAGGGTCCATTTACTATATTCCTTTTAGCATTTTACTAAGAGCTGTTCCATGTTTTCTTCTTTAACGTTCCCACAATCCTGTGAAATGGGTATTGCTTGGCGGATGATGGCACAGTGGCTGGAGGGACACGCAGACTTGCCCAGTCACACAGCTCCAAGTAGTGTAATTGTTATTCCAGTCTTGCTCCCGGGAGGGCGCCTCCCCAAGAGTGAGGGCTTGGCAGCTCCAGGGAGGGCTGGTGACTCTGGCCATTCCCTACTTCTGCTGGGGAGTGTGCCTCAGCGGAATGCCTGAAAACAGTGGGACTATTTGCTTTCTCTCCCTGAATTCATTCATTTCCTCATTCATTCATTCAACGAGCACACACACTCTGTGTCAACATGTTCTAGATGCTAGCAACGAGACCCAGTTCCTGTCTGGCCAAACACTGGGTTGACATTGTGCGGACAGTAAAACACTGCAAAAGCCAACTTCAGCAAAACCTTCCCTGAAGGAACTTACTTTCTCTCTGTCCTAAAAAACTCTTAACGCTGGTTTTTGCTAAGACGTGTCCTTGTTACTATGCTGTTGTGTCTGCTTGGTTAACATTTATTTTCTTATTAATCCTTTCCGAAAGCCATGCTTTCTGAAGCCAGGGAGACTACATATGAATTCCTGGAGAACAGAAGTCATGCACCTTTCGGCTGCTCAATAAATACGCTCTGACGTCATGCCAGTCATTTCTGATGCCCAGTAATTTCCATGGAATCAAAATGGTCACACTTACGCAAGTCATCAGTTTTATTTTAAAGCATTGAGGTGCATGCTCTCAGTTTTCCTATCACAGTTTTTTTCTCCGGGATCTAAATCTGACTGTGAATCCCTGAGTGCAGAGCGATAATCTATGATATAAGCTGACACACAGCTCTGTGAATTTCCTGTGCCCGCAGCCTAGGGAAATCAGAGAGGTTTGCCAGGGACATGTTAGCTCTAAGAACATATTTCCAAACTCCGTGTTTGCTGTCTCTTTCTCTTTCCTCTTCTTCCTTCTCTCGCAGTCCCTTGCAGTGTGTTTTTTCATACAGTAACTTCTGGGCTGTGAACTAAGACTGAGGGACAGTGAGAAAGGTCATTGCTCCCTGCCTATTGTTCCTTCGGGTTCCCAGACCCCAGCTGCGTTCTTGTTTAAACACAAGACTTGTTAAGTACTTCCTAAAGCTAGATGTTTGGAGAAGGAGAAGGAAAAGCTGTAGGAACTAAACCAGCTGCTGGGCTGGGGATCATAGTACAGAAACTACAGAGGCCAGTCATGAAGGCGGGGACAAGGCAGTGGGGGAAAATGTAAGTTAAAGAGCCCCCTTTCTCTCGGGGCTGTGGGAGCTCATGCCTGTCCTCACCTTGGCAGCCCTCCAGCCTTGTTTGACCTTGGAGCTATCCCTTGCGGGGCAAGGGAGAATTTCCCTCAGCAGTGCCTGGTCGTTTGCCAGGAGACCTGGTGCCCTGCCAGAGTCACAGGTGATTCTGACAGGCTCCTCACTAGCTGATCTCCGGTCAAGGCTGGCCTGGCCCCAGAAGGAGGCCCTGATTGCAGTTCCTTGAAGGGGACTGTGGGAAGTGGATGTGGGGCTGGGGAGCCCTTCTCTCCTTTCCTGAGGTGGCCCCGGGGAGGGGTATAACCCCTCCACTACTCTCCCCCCTAATCATAGTTCTCAAATACTGGGTGGGTCCTGCTCTCAAGAAGGGATGGCACCCCACCACCTACCCCCACATGCCCGAGGCTGGCACAATAGCCAGATCTCCTGCACAAAAGTCTCTCTCCACCTGGCCTGTCTCCTGATCTAAAATTCACCGCACTGTACTCTTTCTGCTAGGTCCAGAAAACCCTATGAGGATGAACAAGCGTCATTTGAGAGCGTAAGATTTAAAGCTGTGCGCTGATCGGCAGGTAAGACTGTCCAGCATGTTGATGCCAGCCAGCTAGGAGACAGCAGGGCTTTGAGAGATGGGGCAGAACTCTGCGGGGGGGGGGGGGGGGGGGGGGGGAGTCTGAATGCATAGGTGGGTCAGAAAAAGCTGCAGCACCGGGTTCTCAATAGACATTTGTGCCGATAAGGTGGCGAGGCAGGGCAAGGCTGGGCATGCAGCCCAGGGAGGTAGCAGGGCCTGTGGGTTCTGGCTGAATGGGGGTGCGTGTCCCACTGAAATAGGCAGTCGCCAACCACTCCCAGCCATTGCTGCTCCGTGAGAATGTGGCCCCCACTGGACAGCTTTGGCCTTCTTTTTTTTTTAAGGAGAAGGGAAAAACCACAACTAGTTATTTTTTTATATGTTGGCAACTAATTCAATTATTTACAAACTATGTACAGGTCTGCAGAGTATGAGCTAAATAAAATCCATGGGCCTTATTTGGCTACTAGGAAATAATGGAAGAGTGAAGGAGGAGACTGCCCAGGACCATACAGAGGGCCGCTGAGACACTGTTCTTCCCAGCTCTAGTGCGTAACAGAAAATGATTTAACAGGCGGGAGGCTCTTCATGATCAATAAAACCCATTTAAGCCAAGAGCCAAGTGCTATATTGTCAGCCTCTTTACACCCCAGATCCATGCCTTGACCCTGGGGTGGGGGGAAGTTCAATTCACTCTTTAGTCTTTCTCCTCTTCTTCCAAGCTAAAAATAATAATAATGATGATAATAATAATAATTATTATTATTATAATAATAACAATTAATTTAAAAAAAAATAAAGCTAAAATGCAACGCTTTGGCAGCTCTCTGGAGAGGCAGCACTTAATTCTAGAGGAGACCTTTGCCTCCCAGTCATTAGTCAGGAATGTTCCAGGTGAATCTCCAAGCCAACAACATTTAGAACTTGGATCAAAGCCCTGAATGACCTTCGGCAAGGTTCTTAGCCTATCTGATTCCCTTCTTTTGCTCACTAAGAGAAATTTCTGTCGGGCAGAAAAAGCATAAAACCAAGAATGGTTACTAATCTTCCAGACACCTTTGCCTCAGTTTACTCCTCCATAAAACAAGTGGAAGAAGCCTAAGGCCTTTGAGAGCCAAGGGTGCATCACAACCTTTTTACATAGAGTGCTCCCCTCTGTGGAATTCAGGATTGCCCTCCAGCCACTGTGTGAAATGGGTGATGTTTGAAGTCTCTGAGCTTCATCCTATCTCCTCCCAGGCCTGGTTACCTGATGCCCTGGCTGAATTCTGGATGCCCCAGTGACACTTTACTGAATCAAACTGTTATTTTACTAAGTGACATAACAAGGTATATGTAAATGAACATAAAAAAAATAGAGAATATTATATACACATGAATATCACTTGGACCAAAAACTACATGATGAATTTGTGCCCCCCCCCGCTTTTTTTTAAAGGTTCAGAATGTTCTAACCACTCATTTTAGAAATCACATTCAAGACTTTCACACTGAATGCTGTGAAGTGTTTAGTGTTTGGAACTATCTGCTCATCCTGACTTGGAAGCAAGTTTATTTATTCAGCATAAAAGGAAGTATTTGAACTAACAGAGTGTGATTCTCTGCAACTTTTAAAAGCAGCAAAACTGGACAGGCAACTTTTAGGACAATAAGACATATTTCTCTGTTCTGAATACTACTTTGCTACCTTAATGAAGTTCAACATGAAAAAGGACATGAGTTTTAGTAAATATAAGGATATATTTAGGTGATTAAAAATGAACTCTTTTTTTCTAAAATCCCCTTCTATTGCCTTCTTCATTCAGTTATTTAGTTTTGAACCACCCTTTTGTGAAATAACATGTTAACAAGGTTTTTGAGAGTATCACATTATCGCCTGGGGAGAATAGAATGACTTTCCCATCCCACCTTTATTACTTTACTTACATTATTTTGGACCCAGCTGGACTTTTGCAATGACAGAATGCAAAAAAATTAGGGTAAGAATGGGGTGCCTGGGTGGCTCAGTTGGTTAAGTGTCTGCCTTCAGCTCAGGTCATGTTCCCAGGGTCCTGGGATTGAGCCCTCATTGGACTCCTTGCTCAGAGGGGGGTCTGCTTCTCCCTCTCCCTCTGCTCCTATTCCTGAGCATGCTCTCAATCGCTCTCAAATAAATAAATACATAAATAAATAAACAAAGAAATAATAAATAACATCTTTTAAAAAAGAAAGAAAGAAAAATTGTCAAATATGCAGAAGAACTGAACCAGAGAAAAAGGTCTGGCAACTGCAGAAAGAGATGATGCACAAGGATGAGAATGGAACAGAAGGCAGGTGGAGCCCCAGCTACCCCAGCTCTGGGCAGAGGGCACGCCCATCCTTCCTGCATCTCACCGGGGCTCCTCTCTCATATACTTTCTCCAGGGCACAATTTCACCCTGTTCCCAGCTCTCCCGCCTCCGCGCCAAGAAGCCAACGGATGCTCTTTAAGCCCCTCCTGGTTTCTTCCTCTCTCCCAGGTGATCATTTTCATCACTCCCTCTAGATCCTTCCCTACTACTTACAGCCTTGCTTAATCATTTGGTAGCTACCGGTAAGGAACGACATGGCCCAGAGAATTCCATGGAAGCTCTCTTCTCCTAAGCTAGTGAGTGGGAACCAGCATCATGCTCTGCCCAGGATAGATGGGCTGTTGATGCTGTACTCTCCAAGCTGTCTGTGAGCCACAGGACTTTTCTTTTTCTATTCTTAGACATAATCTGCCATTCTTCTACCTTCCTTTACATAGCTTCTGTTTTTCCTGGCCCTTCTCCTTTGCCTTGGCTTCTAGACAGTAGAGTGATTAGAATGTGCTGATGGAACTTTTGGCCCTTGTTGTAGATCCTGGAGCTGGAGGGCCCTGCATGATGGCTAGCGACTTCTACAGAGTTTTTCCCTTGCTGGAGTCAAGCTAGCCACGTGGTCCGGTCCACAATGGGCAGCTCCTGCACAAGGCAAATCCATCACCTCGCTTGCTTAATTTTGCTTCCTCTTTCTGGAAGTTGAACAGGTTGGCTGGTAGGAACGAACAACCTTGCACCGAGAGCATGTAAGTGACTTTCCACGGGCCTCAAGGTGCTTTTCCTTCTCAGGAATGTCAGTTACCTCTCTTTCTGGATTTCATTCGGATGTTATATGCAATTCTGTTGTGCTGCCGTTCTGTTCTTTTTTAGGGAGGTAGATACTGCTATGCAGGTACTTGTTACTTTTCATGCAGGTCAGCTATCAAGGTTTAGCTCTCTGGTGCAACCAGATTGTGCTTGAACACTGACCATTCACCAGATACGCAGTGTTACTGAATTTCTCCTCCATGACACAGCGTGTTGGCATCAAAGGGTCAGATAGAGGCAGGAAATTGATCTCAGAACCCAGTTTGAAGGTGTACCAGGAAATTAATTTTGGAGAGAATTGAGATTGAAGTTAATCACTTGTTGATTTGACGAATGTGTACTAGGTCTCTACCATATGCAAGGCACTGGGTTTATAAGCAATGACAAAACTAGAAAGCAGTTTAACCATAACAACAGATGATTTAAGAGTTCCAAGACATGGAGACCCAAGAACTCTTTGAGGAAGAAATGAAGACTATCCAGAAATAATAATTTTACATTTTATATATTACCTCTTCTCCTACCTTTTCATTTTGAAAATAGGACTCTTTTATCAACGAAGCCTGACAGAAGAAGCATCATGGGCGAAGAATCAGTGCCTGTCTGGTGTAAGATTACACAGGCGCAGGAGGATCCATGGGGAAATATGACCTCTTCTCTCTGTGGCCTTTGGACACTAGATACTGGGGATTTTTTTAAAAGATTGATTGATTTAAAAGATTTTGTTTATTTATTTGAGAGAGTGAGCAGGGTGGGGTTAAAGGGTGAGGGAGAAGCAGATTCAGGGAACCTGACGGGGGCTCAGTCCCTGGGACCCAGGATCATGACCTGAGCTCAGGCAGATGCTTAACCAGCTGAGCCACCCAGATGCCCCAAGATTTATTTATTTATCTTAGAGAGAGAGAGAGAAAGAGAGAGAGAGAGAGAGCATGCTAGCAGGGTGCAGGGGGACAGAGGGAGAGGAAGAGGGTAAGCAGATTCCTGCCAAGCTGTTTCGGGGCTCAGCGTGGGGCTCCATGCAGGCAGGATCTCATGATCCTGATATCATGACCTGAGCTGACAGCAAGAGTGGGGTGCTCAACCAATTGAGCCACCCAGGCGCCTCTGATCCTGGAGATTTTTTAAGGGACTGAACAACCTAATCAAGGGAAATAAACATGAGTGAAATTCTGAAACTTAATTTTGAGACCAAGAACTATAAAACTGACCAAGACCCTAACTTAGATAAGATACCCAGCGTTAGCTAAATTCTATTGAAAATTGTATTATCGCAGAGGTGCACTAGCTTAAATAGAAGAACTAGAAAAAAAAATTAATGCTAAAATAAAATGAAGAATGCAAAAATCATTTCAGATTTAAGAGTTATTTATAAACGTGTTTACAAAGAAGTTAATGCAAAAAATCAAAAATAAAATCAAAGTGAGCTCAGGTCTTCTGGCCCGTTGGAAGTCTGGAATTCTAGGCACATCTTTGGTGATCTTGGAAAGGGAAGCCTGTGAACTGGGGACAGATTTTCAAAGTTTAGATCAAAGGTTTTGTTGCCTAATGAAGAAGACTCCACCAAACGGAGGAATCCTCTCTATGGCAGCTCCAGCTAAGTGCTTTCTTTTTCAAAGAGCAACTTGCACAATTTCTACGCAGTATTTTTCAACCTCAGGTTTATTCTAAGGTACAGCTTTTCTGATAAGATATAAACTCCAGACTTAGAAGAGCTTGACCCACCCCATTTTAAACAACACTGAGAATTAACATTGTAGTTTGAAAAAGATAAATTCCCAACTCTTTCCTATTTTTGTTTAATTTTTACCTCCTGGAATGTTCTCAGTTCTCTCAAGAGATTGTAGAATTCACTCTCCAAGCGAAAGCAATTTAAATTCATTAAAAAACTACTTGGGACACCTGGGTGGCTTAGTTGATTGGGTGGCCAACCCGTGCTTCTGGCTCAGGTCACAATCTTGGGTTCTTGAGGTAAGAGTCCCTCATCTGGCTCTGCTCTCCGTGTGGAGTCTGCTTGAAGTATTCTGTCTCCCTCTCCAGCTCTGTCCCTCCCCACTGCACGCTCAAGTGCATTTACTCTCTCTCTCTCAAATAAAATTTTTTTAAAAGATTTTATTTATTTATTTGACAGAGAGAGATCACAGTAGGCAGAGAGGCGGACAGAGAGAGGGGAAGGGAAGCAGGCTCCCTGCTGAGCAGAGAGCCCGATGCGGGACTCGATCCCAGGACCCTGAGATCATGACCTGAGCCGAAGGCAGTGGCTTAACCCACTGAGCCACCCAGGCGCCCTCTCAAATAAATTTTTAAAAAATTAAATGAAAATGAAAATAAAAAGTATTTTTAAAAACTATGGAATTTAAAGAAGCCCAGGTAAGAGCTTGAACCGGGGTGGCAGTGGTAAGGATGAGAGCAAAGAAGAAAGAAGTGGGGCGCCTGGGTGGCTCAGTCAGTTAAGCGTCTGCCTTCAGCTCAGGTCATAATCTTGGGGTCCTGGGATGGAGCTGGGCCCACACTGGGCTCCCTACTCAATGGGGAGCAGGCTTCTCTCTCTCTCCCTCTGCCTGCCACATCCCTGCTTGTGCCCCTTCTTTCCCTGTCCCATAAACAAATAAAAAATCTTTTTGAAAACAGTTTTTAAAAAAAGAGAGAAGGAAGAGACATTCACAGACACAAGAGATACTCAGAAAGAACCACCAGTCTCAGGAATTGGATGCCGAGGAATGATTCTAGAGGAATCAAAAAAGGTTGAGGTTTTGAATCTAAGTGACTGAAAATGTTTGTATTAAGAGGGTATGGGAAACAGAGGAAAGATCCATTAGTAGATGCGGAGGAGGTTGAGGTAGAGCTCGTTGGTTCTGATTTGTTTATCTGTCGAGTTTGACATGACAGTTGTATTTACAGTGCGGCAAAAGCCAGGCATTGGCAGTATCTGCCTTCCTTGCAGTCGTGTTCCTTGGTTCACTATTGGCTTTTACCCTTGGCCTCCGGCTGACCAGATCCAGATGTGAAGTTAACTCTCAGCAAGCTGAGTGACTGAGTTTAGCAGCTGGTTAGCTACCAACACAAAGCACAATAAAGTAAATTGGAGAGGGTTTAAAACCAAGAGACACCATCAAAATGTTTAAACAGGGGCACCTGGGTGGCTTAGTAGGTTAAAGCCTCTGCCTTCAGCTCAGGTCATGATCCCAGGGTCCTAGGATCGAACCCCACATCGGGCTCTCTGCGAGGCAGGGAGCCTGCTTCCCTTCCTCTCTCTGCCTCTCTCTGCCTACTTGTGATCTCTCTCTCTGTCAAATAAATAAAATCTTAAAAAAAAATGTTTAAGCAGTACTTTTTTTTTTTTTTAAAGATTTTATTTATTTATTTGGCAGAGAGAGACACAGTGAGAGAGGGAACACAAGCAGGGGGAGTGGGAGAGGGAGAAGCAGGCTGCCAAGTGCGAGCCTAATGTGATGCGGGGCTCCATACCAGGACCCTGGGATCATGACCTGATTCCCAGGCACCCCTAAGCAGTACTTTGTGACAAAGTGAGGCAATATCTACTTAAACAATAGACCAATTAACGGTCAACCTTCCCCCTAGTCACGAAGTGAATAGTTATCCCTTGTTGAGCCTTAATGGGGAGACTAGGAATCACTACCCAATCTCCAAAAGGAAAAACCATTATCAGAAAATGGATCTCAGTAGTTCCTTAGGGAGCAGCTGAGTTTTGGGGTGGAAACTATAACCTCATCACCAGATAATAAGCACCTTGCTAAAAAGATGTGTATGTGGGGCGCCTGAGTGGCTCAGCGGGTTAAGCCTCTGCCTTCGGCTCAGGTCATGATCTCAGGGTCCTGGGATCGAGTCCCGCGTCGGGCTCTCTGCTCTGCGGGGAGCCTGCTTCCTTCTCTCCCTCTCTCTGCCTGCCTATCTGCCTGCTTGTGATCTCTGTCAAATAAAAAAAAAAAAAATTAAAAAAAAAAAGATGTGTACGTTCGTATATTCAAATTGTCCCTATCAATATCTCAATGAGGTTTTGTTTTGAAATAATGTAGATTTGCCTCAATCAAGAAAAGTAAATGAATCTGAACTTTAAAAGCTGGTAAACCAAAATTCTAAGATGTTATATGTATTCTGACTATGTTAACAGAATGCATGTTTCTTTTTAAAAATATTTTGAAATGCGTTCTAAACATAGAGAGAGGATAAATACCAAATACTTACATGTATACCATTTGTATACAACAAATGCCATATTTGTTTCTGTTTTTTTTTTTTTAATATTTTATTTATTTATTTGAGAGATAGAGATCACAAGTAGGCAGAGAGGCAGGCGGGGCGGGGAGAGAGAGGAAAGCAAGTTCCCTGCTGAGCAGAGAGCCCAAAGTGGGACTCCATCCCAGGATCCTGGGATCATGACCCAGGCGGAAGGCAGAGGCTTTAACCCACTGAGCCACCCAGGCACCCCCCTTGTTTCTGTTTTTTAAAAGGAATTGAAATGATACAGAATTTGATGTTCTATGTCTACCTCAGCTTCCTTTCCCTCCCCTCGTTTGTCAGAGGTTTATTGCTATACTGAAATTGGTATGTTCTTTCTGTGCATTTTTTCATACTTTTGCTATACACAAACATCCCAATATGTATGATATGATATTATTTTGTATGTTCACAATTGCACACAAATGGCATCCCATACTATTTTCTTATTCTATCATATTTTTACATATTACAGTGTATTTATCCATTCTGCCACTTTAGAGACATTTAGGCTCTTTCCAGTTTTCCCTGGAATGAATTACCTTGTACACATTTACCTGAATGTGGGAGTTTCTCTAGAAGATCTTAGTAGATGTGGAATTACTGAATTTCAGGAATTGTACATCTTTTCCTTAACTAGAGATGGCCAAGTCATCCCCCTAAATGATTGCTCAGAGGACATCCCTCCTAACACTGTATGAGCATTCATAATATTCCATACTAGTCAAACAGGTTAATTTTTGTCAGCCTAGTGGGTGTTTTAATTTTCATTCCCTGATAAAGAGTGAAGCTTCTTTCAAAATATCCAAGCTCTCTTAAGTGAGCTAGGTTTGCCTCTCATCAATCAACTGAGACAGAGTGTTCCAGAAAGGGAGTATAAGAGTCAGAGAAAATTAAAGCTAGGACCAAGAACTACTGCCAAAGATAGATCAATCTGAGATTAAGGTAAAACATATTTGAAGTTACAGTCAGGGGAAAGCATGAATGATTTCTAAAAATCATTTTGCTAAGCACCTTTCAGAGCTTATCTAATTAATACATATAGGACTAACAGGTAATTATCAGTAAATGGATTATCAGCAAGGGATTATCAGTAAAATTATGAGCAAAATCAGTGTCTGGACAGAAACTGGACCCCAAGTCTCTAGTTCTTTGTGATGGCATATACATGATGATAATTTGGGGGCATTTGTTGTAGGTGCTATAGCAACCCCCTGGGTAAAGGATACATGTTTAGTAGAAGGTGAGCATCTTGAAATTTACAGTTAACTTCTTAGTCTGAAGAATGGGAGATGGGCTTCTGTACTGGGGGAAAACGTTTAGACAGAGATAAACCCAGTGCTGCCAGTTACCACTGTGAGGCTCTCCGAGTCTCAGTTTCTTCAGAATCACTACAGGATTGAAAGTAACCACTGTTTCTAGTCTATTGCCCCGTACACCTAACTATGTAGCGAATTCATGATTGTATCAAAATAATTGAGCAACCACTACATTCCAGGCATTGCTGCAAGTTCTGGGCACACAGCAGTGAACATTAGATCAAGTTCTACCTGTCAAGAAGCTCACATTCTGGGACAAACAATGAACAAATAATTCACTATGTGGAATGTCAGATGATAAAGGCAGCTGAGAAAACAAATGTCATGTAAAAGGGAAAGACATGGAAAGGGGTCTCCTCGAATCAATCTGTTTTCTCCTCCTGCTCACTGCCAGGCTGCCCTGGGAATCATCTTCTGAGTCACTGGAGTTCTAAATTTCTTGAACTGTGAAATGGGAAAATGACAATGGAATTGTGTGTAGTTTTATTTACTTGCTAAAACTATAGTTTAGACAGTCTTTCCAAACTTTGATTTGTTTAGAACTTTCACTTTAAAGAAAAGAAGGCACGATTCCTTACTGATTTAACATTAACAGAATGGTTGAAAGTGGTCCAAAATTATACAGATTTTAGTGGCATGAAAAAGGACTTGAATGAAAAAGAATATGTATATAAACAAAAATATATAAGGTACAAAAAGCAATGCATGGAGACTCTCAGGAGGCCTGAAATTTAGACTATATTCTTCCATGGCCATGGAATTACATAGCCTCTCTGTGCTGCTCAGCCTTGTCCATACAGTCATGCTAAGAGGCCATCAATCCTACAGTTATTTGACCCCATTCTTTCGTTTTTGAGAACTGAAATGCTGATGGTTGCATTTATTTGTTTTGTTTTTTTTAATCTGATGTTGGACTGTAACAATTTACTTTTTAGCTATAGAAGTCTCTGTTGCAAAGAAGTGCAGTTCCCGCTCAGCCTCTCTTTTCCAGGCTGGAGAATGAGTAGAAAATCTCAACTCAAGGGCTCCCAAGACTTGGAAAAAACTCTGAATCATTTCTTTCTTGTCATTGCTTCATGCTTCACTTCTTTGGGCGATGCTATGAAATGAAAGCACATTGTTCACTGTTCTGGTAATGTTAAAATGATCCATAATATGATATTGGAAAATCACCAAATTATTTCACAGGTGAATGGAATGTTAAAGTTGCAAGCCAAGACATTTACTTAAATGTACTTTTTCATCCTGTTTGATGCTTTTAGTATAATTAATCTTTTATAGTTATAAAGACAAAGTTGCATTTTTTCCAAACACCTTCATGCTCATTTCAGTTTGTCAAGAGTAAGTCTTAGAAAACCAACTTTTAAAAGCGATGTTGCTTTAAATTGTTTCACTGGGTCTAATTTTTCAATGTCATCTTTTGTTTCACATTAAAGAAAAAACCCTTCTTGCTTTATTAAAAAAAGATTTTTTTGCTAGATGGCTTCAGTTTTTGTTTTTAATATTCCTGTGAGCACAATCAGATGGCGAAGTACGCTGGCACATTGCTTTGTATTTATTTGACTCCCTCACCAATGTCAAATCCTAAGAGAAAAAAATAGCCCAGAAGTCTGTGACTAAGTTTGTTTTCTGAGATTCTGCAGAGAAGTGATCTGAGAGATAGTACCATTACCCAGTGAATGCAGACTGAAATCCCAAAGATGAATTCCAGCACTTGCCTAAATAAATAAATAAATAAATCAGAACCATTTGCTTTTATGTTTCTTCTTAGTGTTAAGTTCTCTATAGAAACATTAGTTGTGATGGAGCTTGAAACCACCCCAGAGCCTTCAGAGAAGAACTGATCTGCTAGAACTTGAATTTAGAACGACTTTCTTGCAGAGCACTTATTTATGCTTTAACCTTCACTTTCTATCCTTAATAGATATTTACTCATTACAATCTGCAGTAGCCATGTAAGTGTTGATGGTACCAACTTAATTTGTGTTAAAATTACCCCTTTACCATTTACTGGTGTGGACATCACTGAAGCTCTCCTCTCTTCTACCTCTGCCATAGTCCCTTCTCTAATCCAGTCCATAACCTGTTGCAAGATTTGCTTTCCCTTGCATCATGCAGCTCCCACGCCCAAAACTTTAAGGGCTTTCAAATGTCCCTGTGATAACATCCAGGCCCCTTAGCCTAACCTCAGTGTCCTCCATAATCTGATACCAGGTCCCACGCTCCCCACCCCTTACCTACCCTCATGCCCCACCACCTGGCCTTTGTCCTTGTGGGCCTTCCTGGAGCAGACATTGTGCATCCAACTCTGACCCACTCTTCAGGGTCCATCTCAAGGCACGCTTTCAAATTCTATCAGCTTCCTTGGCCATTAAAAGTTTATGACTTCCCCCTCATCTCTAAAGAGGTAGAATACACACTTTTGGGGGAGCCTTAAATCTTCCACTCACACTGAACACTGATAGGTGCCAGTAAGAGCTTCATAGTCAATACAAGAAATCACAGAGATGGAATCAAGTTCAGATTATCCTCTAATTCGGCATGTTCCGAAGTGTAGAAAATTCTCCTTGCACATGTTCCTGTCTGGGTGAACACTTAACAGGGTGCTGTTACTTAAAATGTGGCTCTTTCCTCCTTGAATTGCTCTTATAATTAGAAGCACCTGCTCTTTAGGGAAGAAAAAACCCCATTCATTCCATTGCAGCCAGGTGAGAATCTAATGTTTCCAGAAAAGAAAAGAAAAAGAAAAAAATAGGAGAGGGAAAGAATCCTCTTGCTGGCCTGACTGAGATTTCCCTGAGTCTAGCTGAAATCCCTCGTGCCTGTTTTCTCCCAGAACCACTGTAAGCACAGCCTGCAGATCTGCCCTGTCAGCATCTCCCGCTGCTTGTCAGAAATGCAAATTCATGGACCCCAGCCCACACCAATTGAACTGGCAGCTCTGAGGGTAGGGCCCAAGAATCTTGAGTTTCAAGGGACTGCATCACCCATCTGAGACGGAAAACAGCCGGCCGAGGTCTGTATCTTTGCATACTTCAAAGGAGTGTCACTCTGCCCTTTCTCTCCAGTTAAAACATCTCACAACTCCACCTCAGTTATTTTGACAGCACGTGGTCATCCACGCCTCCCGCATTTGACAGACAGGAGAGGGCACAGGTAGAGAACAGTCCCCATGCCTCCAGATGTTACCACTCTGGGGCACCAAGAGATTAAAAAAAAAAAAAAAAAAAAAAAGAACAGCTCCAGGCGACCGCATTAGAAAAACCCCTTTTAAAAGAGTCGCGAGCAGCTTAATTTCCTTTCAAGCGTAGCCGGAAAAGGTTTCTGTGGTGTAGACCCCACCTGGGCCGGGCGGCGGTTCCGCACGCCGCGGGCGTGGCGTGGAAGGGGAGCGCGCCAAAGGGGCGCCGAGGACGACTCGCGCTCGCGTTTCGAGGGGTTGCTTGGGTAGTGTTTATCTCGCTCTCCCAACACACATGCACACCCTCTCAGTTTCTGGTCACGAAAGGCGAACCCTGCATTGTGTAGACAAAGAGTCGCAGAAGCAACTTTCGAAAGAAAGAAAAGAAAAAAAGAAAAAAGAGAGAGAGGGGGAAAAAAAAAAAAGCACCGCGCAATCTCCCCAGAGGGCAAAGAACCGCGCTGTTTGTTCTTCTGTAACTGAGCAACACCCCGGGCGACCGGCGCAGCCTGTATCTTCTGCGGTTTTGCTTGCTCTTCCCCGCGTGGGTTCACTTCCACCCTCAGAACCCTCCAGAAGTGAAAATTCAGGCGGGGCGGCCGCAGCCCCCAGGCAGCCAGCGGCGCGCGGGCCCCAGCTGCAGGGGATCCCGGACCCGGCGCCCCGTTCAGCCCCTTCCTCCGCCCGGGCGGGTAAAGGGGCGGGCTCAGGCGGCCCGGGCGCTGCGCCCCGCTCGCGGTAGGGGTCGCTGCGACGCGGCGCGCGCTCCCACCGCGGAGAATAACGGGGCCGGGCTGCAGGAGAAAGGAAACCTGCCCGGGACGCGGCGGCGGCCGGGACGGAGCGAGGGACGAGAGTTCACTTTTGCTGGGGTGTGAGCGCGCGGCGGCCGCAACGAGCGGCGACCGGGGAGCAGCGAGCGAGCGGGCCGCCCATCGCGGGGCGACCGAGGGAGGGCAGCGAGAGGCCGGACACGAGCGCCCCGGAGGGGCGCGGAGCCGGTGAGCCTGGCCAGCGAGCGGAACCGCGGGGGGCGCGCCTCGGGCGGGCCCCCAGAGCCGCGCAGGATGCCCCACGAGGAGTTGCCGTCCCTGCAGAGACCCCGTTATGGCTGTAAGTACGCCGGGTGCGCGCGGCTTCCGCCGGCCTTGGGGAGCCCCCTCCCCGGGGACTACGTTGGAGAAGCCGAGGGAGCCGGGTGCGCGGCGCGGAGGGAGCGGGAGGGCAGCGGCTGTGTCGTTGGCAAAGTTGAGAGCTGAAGTTGCAGAAGGGAGTAAGTAAGCAGCCTTCTGCCGTTCTCCCCACAGATTCCTGTTCCTCAGCTGGTAACCCCAGTCCTTCTCCCGGAAAACCCGCCTGGGGAGCGCGGGCGGCGCTGGGTTGCGCTCTGGACCAGGCCAGGTTGGGGGTTTAGGGGGATCAGGTGAGGAGCCCTCGGAGCTCCGGGACGCTGCCGCCTGGGGCCGGGGGGTGGCGTAAGGGACCGGATCGTGCCGACTCCGAAGGAAAGTTTGTTTGCTGTGGCTACAGGTGGGCGCCGCAAGTGCTGTGCCCACGCACTCCACCAGTGGCAAAGGCGGCTCTCTTGGACGGGCAGGCGTCTCCCTGCCTGCTCCCTCGAAATGCCCCCGAGCAGCAAGAGCCAGTTTGCACCCCCACTGACGTGAATCCCATACTGGTGCTGCTGCACCGGGCAGCGCCGGACCCAACGCCTGTCTTCCCTCCTGTTCCCTACGACCCTGTCAGGACTGCTACCGGGAGAGGACGCAGAGCTGGACTCCCCAGGATCCGGCCCGAGCCCGCGTGACTTGACCGAGATGGTGTAGATTACCCCGCCAGGGACTGCCGTTCGGAAAGAGGTTGCTCTGGCGGATCGTGAGTGGATGGAGCTAGATTAGCACCAACCACGTGGCTTCATGGACAGAGTTCAGAGTCTTCGCTAAATGTGTGCCAGGAAGTATTTCCTTTAAAACAAACAAAAAATTGGCGCTCCGTCTCCACGGTTGGCCCTGTCCGTGAACCCGAAGACCACTGGTTAATCTTTCGCCCTGGCTTGGCCTTGTGACAGAGGAATCAGGTTGGGGTTAAGGTGGTGATACCTGCCGCAGGGTTGTTCCATGCGTTTGGGAAGGTGGGGCGGCCGGTCGGGAGGGCCGGACACTTGCCCAGTTAAACGGAGGGAGTAACTTGTGGAAGTTCTTTCTCTGCGCTGGGCTGCGAATGGATTGTCAGAGATAGGAAGTTCGTTTTGCCATGTGACCCTTTTGGTGTCAGGCAATGAGGAAGAAGCCCCGGGGAGCCAGGCGCAGCCTCTGTACAGTAGTGAAATGCACAGAACAGTTGGTCAGGACCCAGTTCTTTGCAGCCTGGATGACCCTTGAGTAAACCACAGAGCCAGCAGAGCTCTTTGCATTCAAGGAGGCATGCTGTGGTCATTCAGTGTGTGTGGTGTCAACCACAGGTGGGTTAAACGCTTTTGTTGATGTGACAAGCTCCCAGCACAAATGGTAGCTTCTCTGTGTCAAATTAGAAGATGACCACGAAGTCTGGAAATGAGGCACAGACACACCAAGAAAGGGCTTTCCATACCACATTTTCATGCATAGTGTAGTTGGTGGGTCATCTCTTACTAGTTCAATATGCTCATGCAAAGTGGCTGTGAACAAAGGGCGTGAGTCACCTGTGGAGACGGAGAGATCTGTGATGTTTGCTTGATTTTTATTTTTTCCATCGAATGTACCTGTGGACCTAGCATACTCCAGGAGCAACAACCAAAGGGGTTTTGATCTTACAACCACAACACTCTCCATGGCCACTTTCTCTGGAAAGTGTTGTCCAGGTTTTCTCATGAGTCTGGTGTTACGGGGTGTTGTTCAGCCTTATTGGAATCACTCTCACCTGCTTTCCCCCAGCTCACGACCTGCTTTGGACATGGAGTAAAAGAAACCTATTGGACAGTTTCCAAACTTTATGGTCACCCTAAAATATTAAGGCATTCATAAAGTAGCCTTCTAAGTCCTTAAAATGAACATTTCTGAAATTTGCAACTGGACTCATAATTAATTTTAAAAGAACGTAGTTGAACACACTTGAGTGTTAGCCAGTGTTAGGTAACACATACTATTCGTGCTAAAGGAGACTGTGGTGTATCAGAATACATAATTTCTGGTAGTGGGTTGATGGGGGGGTAGGCCTCTGTCAACACTATGTCCTCACTGCAGACAGTGCTGTGAGCTTTTCTCAGGAAGTCTGGGGAAGGAAAAGGCGCTGTCCTTGCGATGTTGATTAAAGATTTGTGCTTCTCTTGTCTGTAGGTTTGGTAAGTACAGGTTCCATGAGACCTTGGACTATAGCAAACAGGCTTTATTCTTGACACTTAACAATAAGTCAAGCCCCAATACATGTCCCATCCATGGTCGTTATTTCAGTTCTAGGACCATGTATTCTGAATGAAAGGTATTTGAAACTGGGCTTTGAAAACAACTTTTTAGGAATTGGTATTAACTGTGAAACTGGTTTTAGTTCTGGTCTTCTGTTCTGCCACCGCTCCTCCCCTTGAAATATCACTTAATTCAGTAATTGTTGGACAGAGTAAACTCACTGAGCTCAGGGCTGTCACGGTATCTCTCTTCTCTACCAGGCTGAGTGTCTGTCAAATACCCTATAGTAAGTTGTACTTGAGGTTTTGCTTGGTGAGTTCTCTGTGAAGGCACCTTTCTCAGATTTCTGACAGGAGAGATTGCTTAAGTCTTCCTGATTGGCGCACTGGAGCACTGAATTAAAACTAAATAGATCACTTTCTATTTAATTCCTGCCTTTTCCATTTTGGCCACATTCTCCTGCAACCTTTGAAATTACTTTGAGTCCCATTACTACAGAACAAAGCTAAGTAACTGCTCATTCATGCCATGATGCAGGGAAGAAGTGGCAAAAGGCAAAGGTGGAAATGGCTTTACGAATTTAGACCTAACCAGAATATTGTATGATATATTATCACAACCAGAGCATCCTTCTACACTCAAAACCAAATTTATTTATTTTTAGCTATTTTGTTTATTAACTTGAGAGAGGGAGAGAGGGCATGAGCAGGGGATGGGCAGAGGGAGGGAGAGAAGAAGACTCCCCAGTGAGTGCAGAGCCAGATGCCAGGCTCTAACCCAGGATCCCGAGATCATGACCTGAGCCAAAGTCAGACGCTTAACCCACTGAGCCACCCAGGTACCCCCCAAACCAAACTGAAATGACACTTAAGCTTAGGCATGATTTGCAGATAATTTTCATGCTGTTGTAATGAATTATGATGAATTAGCCAAAGTAATGCTCAAACCACGTTTGCCACCTGTCAAAAGTTTTCTTCCAGTTACTTGAGAGTTAAGAATACAACTGATAGCAAAAGAGGGGCTTTGTGATTAGACGTAGATGATCTCACTCGGAATTGATAATTCAGTCAATATTCAAGTGCCTACTGTGGGTAGGTAGTCAGTGTGCTTTTGGCAAGAACTGTCCTCAGCAAAACTTCTCTCTTGAGAAACATTGTAAAGTTGGTAGTGAACAGTGTTTCACTGTTTGTTTTAAAAAGTGTAACCTGGGCCTAATGGAAGGGGTGTGTGTGTGTGTGTGTGTTGGGCGGCAGTGGAGGGGGTGGGTGGGGGGGAGGTTGGGGGAGGGCTATTCTGCCTGATGCTTTGAGCTTTTCTTTCCTTTCTCCTCCTCCTCTCATCAGTGCATCTGACTTCCCCATTACATCTTACATCGCTGGTGTTGTGTGAATGCAGAAGGTTTAAGGTGCCTGCTGTGTTGCCATGTGATGCTATCATTGGAGAGTCAAGTCACTCCTTTGTGTGCTATTGTTTGGATTGAGTTTTTCAAAAGGATCTTCAAGGTCAACAGCTAAAGTGTTATTTTAATATGCTTTTAACTTTAATTACCCATGTTAGCCAAAATGACTTGTTTGGCAGAGTTTAAGCTTGGTAATACCAAGTGTGTTTTAGAATTTAGTGTTTAGGGTGTTAGCTGATCCCCTTTTTCTCTAGGGAACCATTGGTTTGATGTTGCCCCTTACCGTTCCCACTATGCAAGTTTTTTTTTTTTTTTTTAAGATTTTATTTATTTATTTGACAGACAGAGATCACAAGTAGGCAGAGAGGCAGGCAGAGAGTGGGGGAAGCAGACTCCCTGCCAAGCAGAGAGCCCGATGTGGGACTCAATCCCAGGATCCTGAGATCATGACCTCAGTCGAAGGCAGAGGCTTAACCCACTGAGCCACCCAGGTGTCCCCCCACTATGCACGTGTTTTAACAGCTCATTTTACTCAAAAGTCTAGTATACACACTGATCTAACGCTCCAAGTCTTCGTGGTAACCGAAGGAGAAACAAAGGCTACTCACTCACCTTCTGATTTGATAGTCAGGTGTGGTCCTGCAGGGTGGGCAGTTGAGCCCTGGGGTATTAAGGTTAGGGAACTTGGCAAGAGTCAGTGCTTTTCATGTACAGCTGTTACCTTCTGCTCATTATTACCTTAGAGAGGGCCCGTGTTTCCCCATGTCGCAAAGGAGCTGAAATCCATGATAATATCTCAAGGTCACACAGCTGGCTGGTGACAGTGGGAACTTGAAAGCTGGAACCTTCAGAAACTGAAGGCTCCTTTCGCCGGCTGTTGTCAGTTTGTCTCCCTGAAATACTCAGAAGGGCTCCACCTCTTTTTTGTTTCCGGTGTTGGCCACGATTTTCTCAACCTCCAGAAACCTGTAGCTATTTGGATAGTGTGGTCTTTTAAACAGTGAATGCACCGCATGGTCTAAACGGGATTTTGCTTCCTCCCTGCCCCCAAGGAAAGCCTGGAAGAATACATGAGCCTTTTATACAGTACATCGAGGCTTCATCAAAGGGTTTTCTGTGTGTGTGGAGACATCCCATGTCACTCTGAGGCACCGAAATGAAAGAAAGTTTTTGCCATAATACAGTGGTATGCTCCAGCGATTCCAAATGGGATAATTTGTAAAACACACTTGATTACGTATACTGGCCATGCCTTAAAATCGGGGGTTGATGAGAAATCAGGCAGAAGCTTGCAGTGAGGGGACCAACAAGCAAGCCAAGACTTTTTTTCACTTAACTGTTCTCTTTGTTTTTCTTCCTCGAAGGGCAGCATGGTGTCAGTGAAATGGCAAAAGCTTTGTAGTTAAGTAGATGTAGGTTTGAACCCTTACTGCCACCACTGATGGACTGTGTGGCCTTAGAGTTTTTCTCTGGACCTCGAAGGGAGTGTTTTATACTCCTGTAATGGTGGTTGCTGTGGGTCCTGGCATACATTGCTGAACTGTGGAGATTTCAATTAATTGAGCACTTAATCTGTACAACAGTTGATGGGTGAAAGAAAAAGGACCACGGGGGACACAACTGTAAGAGAACCTGGGAGATACAGAATAATAGTTACGCCTCGGAGTGCACTTCCTAGTTCTGTGGAAGAGAAGACACGAGAGTGATGGGTTTGGATGGGACAATAGGAAGGCTTCATGGACTGTGAACTTGAACAAGAACTTGAGGAAGGTGGGAGGAAACAGTTCAAGGTATTTGTGTGTATTCATGGTATAGATAGCGTGTGCGGGTTGGAAGCTTTGGTAGTTGGGGACAGTTGCCGGGGCACACTGGTGCAGCTGGCAGAGGATTTCCTAGATATCCCAGAATCATTTCTCTGTAGACGACAAAGGGTCCTCAGAGCTGTCTTGAGGAAAGTAGCTCGGCTCAGTCTCTTACTGAAGTATCATTTTCTTTGAAACGCTCCCCACCTTTTTTGAACCTTTAACTAGATTTTGATGGGTGAGAGGCCCAGCCAAGTGGGGAGTGTGAGTGGAGTGCTTGGTGCTGGAAACTCCAGGTGGGCCGGTGAGGTGTGTGCGTGGGGGCGTTTGGGGTCCGCTCTCTCTGCTGCTCAGAGATCCCTACACCGTGCTTCTAGGGTTGGGGATTCCTGTGGATGGGCAGGTTGGTCAGAGTTTTGTCCAGGGTAGGAGAGCCATCACCAAATGATGCTGATGCTTATGGTACTGAAGGTGATCCACGAATACAGACGTGGGTAAACATGGCGCCTATTGGGTGCTCCTTGGCTCCAGCCAGGGAGACTGAAGACTGACTCTAAACCATCCCAGAAGGCGCGTTCTCTGAGAACAGGTGAGCAGGACAGGAATCTTGACAAGTAAACTACTGGGCAGTAGAGTTTCTGTTACCTCCTTTTTTCATCCTGTTACCTGGGGCAATTTTTGCTTCTAAAATTTGACTAGAGATTTAGTGCCCTCCAGTGACCTACATCTCTGTTTTGTGGGAAGATGGCTGATAGCACATTTCCCATTCAACATCTTGATGTAACGAGACTCTCAGTGGACTCCCCTTTAGTTTTGGAATCATGGGCTAGACCGAGTATGTCCGTGCACCTACACAGATCTGACAGCTGGTGCCCTAGCCAGAGCAGTGTTTTTCAGGGAGCACTTTCTGGAGGAGCAACAGCAGCAGAACATCACCTGAGAACTTGTTAAAAAGGTGAATTTCTGGGCACCCCCAACCCCTGCCTCCCTAGACCTTCTGAATCAGCACCTGGGGCTGGGCCCACTGCATGTCAGAAAGCCTTGTAGGGGATTCTGCCGCCCTGCAGAACGGCAGAAGTGAAAAGATGTTCCTCATGCACAGTCTCCCTCCTCACAGTGCTTGCAGGTTTTTGTCTGAAAAGTGAACACATGCCTACAATACCGAAGGCTTTACTTAACTTACTTCTTGTGTGTTTGATTTGAGAACACACCTGGCACCTCATACGAGCCTGGGCACTGATGTCTATACAAATTTGTGTTTATTTTATGGATTTATTTTTGTCTGTCTTTAAGGTCGCTTTTCTCTGTTCTGGGAAACAAATGGGATGCAGAAGATAAAGTCCAAAATCCCTATGGAGGAGGGATGGAGGCCCACTTCCCAAGGATTTCTAGGTGGAGGAAGTACTCTTAGGAGCTATTGGGAAAACTTTCCGTGTAAAAGGGAAGTGCCAGGTTGGCAAATCTGAACTCTGGTATGGGGGCCTGGACAGGAAGGGCTAAAGGATGTCCTTGTCCTCCATCTTCATCTTCAGAACAACTTGAAGTATTTTTAATTCACTCACTTATTCATGTCTAGTTCTACGTGCTGGGAGAAATACTGTTGGACTCAGGTCACACCCACACTGCTGGGAAGCTGCAAATCTGTTTGTTTTGCTGATTATGGAGGACATTCCTACGATTTGATTGAATTTTTTGCTTGGGGTTCCCAAAGATGACTTTTTTTTTTTTAAGATTTTATTTGGCTGGGGGAGGGACGGGGAGAGAGGGAGAGAATCTCCAGCAGACTCCCCAGGGAGTCTCAAAACCCTGAGATCAGGATTAGAGTGGAGATCAAGAGTTGGATGTTCAATTAAAAAAAAAAAGAGTTGGATGTTCAACTGACTGAGCCACCCAGGTGTCCTAAAAGATGGCTTTTAATTGTTCTCCTGTATCCATTACTATCAAATTTCTAAAGGAGGACCTTTTTATATAATTTTTAAAAATTAAGATCAATTAGCTCCTGGTAATTTCTTTCATTCTCGTGGTTTTTTTGTTGTTGTTTACAGATATTAATTTAATCTTAAGTAATGTTAATGCATTTCCTTAGTCCTCTCCATCTAAGACTTAATTTGCCAGTGATGGAAGCAACCTATATTTCAATCAAGTGATGTTTGTGTTCATTATCTAGCTGGTAGGTTGGTGTCCTGGCACTGAGAAAATGTTCGATAAATATTTGCTGTTTTTACAAGTTTTGCTTAAAGTGTCTGTACTGTTTCTCTAAAGGAGGGACTTGTTTCTATTATCTGTTAAAGATAGAGCAGCTTTCGATTGCCAGGCAAACGTTTAATGTTTAGATTTGTTTTCCTACTGTATGAAACCTCAGCAAGTTGCTTGCATTTCTCTGGGTCTTAGTTTCCATACTTGGAAACTGCAAGTGGAAGGTTCATGCTCAGAGGGTTAAGTGATGTAATACGTGGAAATGTACATGTTCAAAGGTGCCTCTGGAGAGTCCATGCTTGAAAGTTGGAGGGGCAAAGGCGATGGCGGTTCCCCCTCATCGTTCCTGCCCCATGCCTCTCTCCCCTGCTTTTTGCCCTTTTCTCTCCTGAACAGAAAGTGGACTTAAAATCCTGGGCCCAGGTGAGCCTGGCTGGCTCCATCAACAGAGCATGCAAGTCTTTCATCTTGGGGTCGTGAGTTTGAGCCCCACATTGAGGGTGGAGTTTACTTAAAAAAAAATTTTTTTTTTAAAAAATCCTGGGCCCATACTATGTTGAAAGGATATACTCATAGGGAAATTTTTTTAGTTATCCAGTTTGGAAATTGACTGAACCTTACTTCGGGTGGAGATCAAATTATCCTTTCTAATATATATGTAAACAAAAACAAAAACAAACAACCCAATGTGTTTCCTTGCTGTTTCCAAATGAAGTTTGACTGGGATTGGATTCTTGTATGGCATTTTTCTGTCATCCTAAAATGATAGTGGAGTTGTTAGTCACACATCTGAGTGAGGAACTGTCACTGTGCATTCCTAAGCATCCTCTTGTCTCTGACAGGGCTGTCGATTGCTATTGGGGCTGCTGCTCCTTTGAAAGCCCACAGGGTTCGTGATGATCTCAAGATGGGCAGGAACCACTTGAAATAAGTGTTAGTCTTTATGCTTGGTTCCCGTTATAGAGTTGGGTATGGCGAGCAGGGTCCAGCTTGTGCTGTAGCTGTCTGGAAGGGAGGCGAGGAAGTGCACTGGGTTTGTCGGACCTCCCCCAGGCCTTACTGCTTCTAGAAAGTTAGTGAAGCTTAAATTCATGGGTCCAGTGAAGCTCAACGGATAAGAATAACTGGCTGTGTTCGTTGGAGCCAGGAGAAATGGAGAATCTCGGCTGCATTTCACCTTGGCACTTGGAAATGATGCATTTGTTCAGTTCTCCTTCTTGAGCGGGCATTTTATTCTAGCACGTTTCCTATAAAAGTTTTCTGTCCACCCCCCCCCCCCAGTACTTACTGCCTCAGCAAGGGAGTATTTATTTATTTATTTTTTTTAAAGATTTTATTTACTTATTTGACAGAGACAGATCACAAGTAGGCAGAGAGGCAGGCAGAGAGAGAGAGAGGAGGAAGCAGGCTCCCTGCTGAGCAGAGAGCCCAATGCGGGACTTGATCCCAGGACCCTGAGATCATGACCTGAGCCGAAGGCAGCGGCTTAACCCACTGAGCCACCCAGGCGCCCAGCAAGGGAGAATTTAAATTGGCCAGGCTTCAGTGATGGCTACACGGCATTTGGCTACATCTGCCACTTTCTTGTCCTTGGCCTGAGCCCTGGGATGACCAAGCAGGCTTCACAGGCGTGGGGTGAGGGGGCTGGGAAATGTTTGTCATGTAGTCAGCCTCACGGGTTAGGAGTTCTCCTTTCAGCCACCCCCGAAACTGTACTGCCCCCATATGAGATCCAGGAAGGCAGCTTCCCAGAGCTTTGCTCATATTGAACCCTTATAAGTTGTCTGAGACAGAGTCATTACAGAGCTGAAACACAAATGCTTTAGCTTTCATTCCGTAGCGGAGATTTTCTGAAGGAAAAAAAAATTATTTAAAAACCATATATAAAGATAGTTACCTGTCAATGGGAAGTGGGGTGACACCAGTCCTTTCCTTTCCTTTGGCACTAATTCTGGATACAGTCTAATTTCTTCCTTGGTTCTTTAATAAAATGTTTGCTGTTGTCTGTTTGAATTCGCCGGTAGTTGGGAGGATTGTGCTTATATATTCGTCTTCAGTGTAGGCTCTGGCAAGGGTGGGAATACTATTTTGAATTGATTAACCATGAATTACCTTTCGAAACAAATGAGTTTGGAAAAACATTGTGCTACATGGAGTCCTCTAAGGAGAAACATGGACAAAATTTTAAAAAACACCCTTGAGGGTCAGGACTGTGTTTTGGTTACTGCTGTATCCCCAGTATCTGGCGCATAGGTCAACTGTTATGTCAGCAGTGGGTCTATCTAGATAATGAGGTAATGGGTGAATTAAAAAAAAAAAAAAGTTTTCCTCTTCAAATTTTTTATGAACATGTTTTTTATATTTAAGAAGGTTATAATAGTTATCCTTATCTGATGAGGCTAGAAAGTTCTTGTGGAGAAAATTGGAATCTGAAAGACAGGTCTGTTGTCATGGAGGGATTCAGTGGGGACCTGATTTTCAGGTGTGTGTGAGAGAGAGAGAGAGTGTGTGTGTGTGTGTGTGTGTGTGTGAGAGAGAGAGAGAGAGAGAGAGATGGAGAGACAGACTGTGGGGTGAAGTGTTTGAAGATCCAGGACTCATAGTTGTTAAGCTGTTGGAGTTGGGAGAGAGATGATGAGAAGCTGGATGAAAAATCTAAAGATCAGCAAGGTGAACTTAGCAATGGGGACAAGAAAACATCCTAGCTGGGCAGTAGCTACTTAAGGTTTTCTGTTTGTTTTAGTAACTTCCACACCCAAGGTGGGGCTCAAACTCGAGACCTTGAGATCAGGAGTCACAGGCTCTTCCCACTGAGCCAGCCAGGTGCCTTGGGTTTTTAAAACATGTGAAGGGAAAGTGTGAAGGACCCTGATCTGTCAAAAGCAATAATGACCCTCAATCTGGTGTCCACTGTGACAATCAAGATGGTCGACATAATAGTAGGGGATTAGTGTCTTGACTCACAAGAAGTCTCACCAGCCTGTAAAGAGGTGGACCACTATTTTTCTTTCATTCAACAAGAGGTTACTTACATTCAGCACGTACATACAATGGAATTTACATAGTCTGCAGTTGCCTTTAGAGGTCAGGTGTGATCTGAGTCTTAGAAAAGAATAAGAAGCCTTGGCATGTCCTTTAATTGGAGATTGCATTTGCTGCCTTAGTCACTCAAACTGGGAGGAAAATAATTGTGAACAGTACAGAGATCACCGTACACAGGAGTCCAGCAGCTTCTTGGCCTCTTGGAAGCTGCCATTGTCCCCTGCAGCATCTTAGACAACCCAGGTAGCTGGTGTGGAAGGATTGTCACCCTGGAACCATGTGAAATACAAGGAACCGTGAGGTCAAGAGCTTAGGGTAAGGTGTCAATTGCTTTGTGACATTGCATATGACTTTCTTGAGCTCCTGTATGTATTTGAAAAATGAGTTTCACCTTTACCTCAAAAGAGATACAAGGTATGGGAAATTGCACTGAAAATTATTCAAGTGTGTGTATGTGGGATCGTGTCTGAGAGTAATTTTGCCACGTACTTGAGTAACTTATTGGAGTAGTCTTACTCAAGTTAGTGTTGATCACTGACTCACCGATCTGCCTTAAAGGCAGTGCCACTTGAGTTTTGTAACATATGCTGTCTTTGGAGCCATATTTGAAATGAGATTTGCTTCTTCCTCTAGTTTAAAAGGCAAAGTTATGACATGTGGTAATGTTATCTGTGAGATGTAAACTTTCTAAATCCTAAGACAAGATCTTTGGCCAGATCCTTCCTTGTCCAGCTGAACATTTCTTTTAACAGGAAGTATAAATAATGCATATACAAATGAATAGTAGGATCTTTAAACTTGAAAAAACTTGTCAAGAGTAATATCTTTGAGACCTGTGCTGTAAGCAAGTGTTTCATAAAGGGAATGTGGGACAGGGGAAACCTGTATGTTGAGCAATGGGGGATGAAACTAGGGAAGGCAACTCTGTCTCTCAATCTGGTGATAGAACTCCTTTCTTCCTAGGGTGCCCAGGTGGCTCAAACAGGTAAGCATCTGACTCTTGGTCTCAGCTCAGGTCTCCGTTACATGGTCGTGAGTTCAGGCCCTATGTTGTGCTCCATGCTGGGTGTGGGGCTTACATAAAAACAAAACAAACAACCCTCTTACACTGTTAGTGGGAATGCAAGTTGGTGCAGTCACTTTGGAAAACAGTGTGGAGGTTCCTCAAAAAATAAAAATAGAGCTACCCTATGACCTGGCAATTGCACAACTGGTTATTTACCCCAAAGATACAGAGACAGTGAAAAGAAGGGCTGTATGCACCCCAATGTTCATAGCAGCAATGACCACAATCACAAAACTGGAAAGAGCCAAGATGCCCTTCAATAGACGAGTGGATAAAGAAGATGTGGTCCATATATGTAATGGAATATTACTCAGCCATCAGAAAGGATGAATACCCAGCTTTTGCATCAACATGGATGGAACTGGAGGAGATTATGCTGAGTGAAGTAAGTCAAGCAGAGAGAGTCAATTATCTTATGGTTTCACTTGTGGAACATAAGGAATAGCATGGAGGACCTTAGGAGAAGGAAAGGAAAAATGAAAGAGGGGGGGAATCGGAGGATCAGACGAATCATGAGAGACTATGGACTCCGAGAAACAAACCAAGAGTTTTCAAGGGGATGGGGATGGGGGGTGTGGGGGACAGGTTTACCTAGTGATAGGTATTAAGAGGACACGGATTACATGGAGCACTGAGTGTTACTTGTAAACAATGAATCATGGAACACTACATCAAAAACTAATGACATAGTGTATGGTGACTACAACAACATAATAAAAAGTAATAATTAAAAAAAATTCCTTTCTTTCCAAAGTTGAGATGTTGTGATTTATTTTTAAGTAAAGGAAGGGTAGAAGGCAGGGCAGCTGGGGTCATTTGGAGCTTGAGAAGAATTCTCAGGATTGCTGGGTGCCAGTAGTGGGCCAGCTTGCTAGGTTAATAGCACATCTTGGTTTAGGACTCATGTAAGTAATTCATGGTTGGCAACATGGCTGCCTAATATTACAATGAAAATGTTGAGCCTCTGGATCCCATCCCCCAGACACTCATTTATTTGTTTTGGTATAGAACTCTAACATAGGTATTTTTATTTTGTTGTTGTATTTTTCTGTTTTTAAAATAAAAAATTCGAGTCTTCAAAGCCTCAAAGCACAATACTGTGAACACCCATTCCTTTCGCTTAGCTTCTCCAACTGCTAACCTCCCCCCATACCACTCTATCTGCAGCCACTGGGCGCTCGCCACTAAACGCTCAGCCCCCATCTTACAGGCCAACAAGGACCTTCTCCTCCCCAGCAGCATCTGCAGGACTACCAGGACTATGGGTTCAAGTCCACTGTCTGGTCTGAAAGTCAACACTAGGATTTTCTTCAGGTGTACTTTATAACTGAATGTATGGATCCATGGTCCAGGCAAGTTTCTCATGTTGTTTCAGGTCCACCCCCCCCCCCCACCCCCCTCATCCCCATTCAGGCTGGGGAAGCCCAGCCTGAATGGCTGCTGCCGCCTCCCTATCAGTTCAAGGACACTGAGTGCCGGAGGAGCCAGGCCCACTTCCTGGCCTGAATGCCTTATGAGCGATAGGGTTTCCTTCCAGCACACCACATCAGGAGGCCCCCCGGGTCTAACCTCCTGAGACATGTGATTTTATTTATTTTATTTTATTTTTTTATTTTTTTATTTTTTTAATATTTTATTTATTTATTTGACAGAGAGAGATCACAAGTAGGCAGAGAGGCAGGCAGAGAGAGAGAGCGAGGAGGAAGCAGGCTCCCCGCTGAGCAGAGAGCCCGATGCGGGACTCGATCCCAGGACCCTGAGGTCATGACCTGAGCCAAAGACAGAGGCTTAACCCACTGAGCCACCCAGGCGCCCGAGATATGTGATTTTAATAGATGGTTTTAAAACTCTGTAGGAGATTCCAACGGGCACCTAAGTCTTGAAATCCACAGAGTAAAAACCCCTCATTCTGTGTGTATGCATGTTTGTCATAAAATACACAATATGAAATTTATCATTTTAAGCATTTTTAAGGATACACTACTCAGGCATTGAGTGCATTCATAGTGTTCTGCTGTCATAACCACAGTTCATTTCCAGTGCTTTTTCTCTTGTCAGACAGCAACTTTGTACTCATGAAGCACTTATTGCCCATGTCCCTGCCTCCCAGCCTCTGGCACCCACCCTTCCTCTTTCTTCATCATTGTGATTACTCTAGATATCGCAGGGAGGTGGAATCTGATTTCTGCCCTTTTGTAATTGACTTAGGTCACCTACTGGAATGTCCTCAAGGTGCATCCCAATTGTAGCATGTATCAGAACTTTCTTTTTAAGGTTGAATAATGTTCCATGGTGTGTATATGTACATAATACATATATCATATGTATTGTGTTCCATGGTGTGTATAATATATGTATTATGTACACACACACACACACACACACACACAGGCACCATGTTTTGTGTATCCATTTGTCCATTGACGAACACTTAGTTTCTAACTTTGGCTATTATGAATAATGCTGCTGTGAAAATAGGGGTGTACGAGAATGTGTGGGAGTCTCTGCTTTTGCTTCTGTTGAGTGTATACCCAGGAAGGGGTTTACTGGATCATATAGTAATGCTCTGGTTAATTTTTAGAGGAACTACCATCCACCGCTCACTTTTCAATAAAGTTAATTGAGGAAGCCTTAGAAGGGTGAAGTAGCTTGGAGTTTAAGGAGGAAGTCAGCATGCAGGCCTCTAGGCTCTTGTTTGTATTACCTCCCGGAGGGTGTGTGTGGATTGACCTCCTCTTCACAAGGCATAAGGACCAAGGGTGTAAAATGTAACTGTGGCAAGATTTACTTCTTTACAAGCTCAGGTGGTTTGTGGAATAAGGGTTAGAATGTAGTCTTTCCTCAACAGTATGCGTAACTTCTTAAAGAGTTTAGTTTGGAACTGGTAGTTTAAATAAATAGTATTACTGCATAGAAAACAACTTGCCCTTGGTCTCCATAAGTAGTGCAAAGGGAGGTGGTAGGTTGCCTCTCGGAGACTAGTCACATTTTTAAAACAGAATATTATAGTTAGCTCCTCCAAATAGCAAATGTGTGACCTTGGGCAAAGCCTTAACTTCCTTGGGTCATGTTGTGGAACTGTAAAAAGGGGATAATAACAGTGGAATGAATTAATCTGTGTAAAGTCCTTGGTTTCTGGTGCAGAGAAAGCGCTCATTCAGTGCAAGCTATGAATATAATTCCATCAATTTCAAAGATGTTATTTAGATCTGATTGTCTTTGGAAGTATTATTTGAAAGCGGGTATTTTTTAAAATGAGTTACCACTGGTTTACGGGACTTGGCATCTTTGTTTGGCAGTCTGTGACGGGCCCCTGAGGCCTCTGGCATGAGGATTCTTAATCTGAAAAGTAGCAGGAGCGTGTGAGAGTAAGCATTGTGGAGGAACTGTGGACTGCAAGTCAGGGCGGACTCTTTTCCAGGGCTGAGAATGGGTCATCTTTACCAACAGCTACAGCTGTGGGGTCCAGAATAAGGAAGTGTATTTGGTGGGTATTGGCTTCGCTGTACCCTGCGTCAGGTGGATCCAGGACTGGGCAGCCCGCTTTTCTGGAATGCTCGTGATTCTTCTATTTCCTGGTTGAACATGAGCCAAGAATTTTCAGATCAGTCTACCTCCATCAAACCATGTTGCTGTGTGTTAATGGTAAGGTCAGGGCTTCTGCTAAATAGAATCTAGGAAGTCCCAGGGATTATTTAACAAGAGAAAATGTTGGATCTGCAGAGCCAGTAGCTTAGGAAGTATTGAAAATTGGGCAATTATACTTGACTGGGCAACCCTGATTTAACCCTGTTCTTGGGCTTGCCTCTGGTTGCCTTGAACATCCTGGGGAGAGATGTCCCATAGTGCATCATGTCTTCTAGGAGGGGACAGGACCACGAGAAGTGGAGAATGTGCGCACGGCTCTAAACAGAGGAATTGGCTTCTGCCTCGTTCTGTCAGTTTAACTCCTGAAGATGCTGATGATAACATGGAGACATGGCCTTCCACATGCCAGGTGCTGTTCGAGGCACTTGATACGAATCACCAGATTTAACCCTTACCCTGACCCTCCGGGGATGGTAATGTTATCCCTATTTTCTAGGAGAGCTGAAGGAGGTACAGAGCGATTGAATGACAGAGTCAAGATTTGAATCCAGGCAGTGTGGCTCTAGATTTTACACCTACCCTACCTGTTGGAGAGAAGTGGAAAAGTCAGTTTTTGGCACTGGATGCTTTGTCTTTTGGGTATTCCATTTAGCCATTGTATTAATTTCCTGTTGAAACTGGGGGCTTACCTGCAGTTGGAGAGAAAACAGTCATGTATTTTTGTCACAGTTCTGGAGGCTAGAAGCCGAGTCACCACCTTGACTGGGCCCTGCTCCTCCAGAAGGCTCTGCAGGAGGATTCCTTCTTGCGTCTTGTCTTCCTTGCTAATAGGTGTGGCTGGCGGCACTTGTGGTTTCTTGGCTTTGGGCTGTATCACCCCAATCTCTTCCTCTCTGATTACCTAGAATTCTCCTACGTGTCTGTTTGCTCTTCTTACAAAACAGCCGTCATTGGATTAAGGCCCATGCCAATCTGGTGTGACTTGATTTTAATTCATTGCCTCGGCAAAGACCCCGTTTCAAAATAACTTTACATTCCAAGATTCTGAGTACATGGGAAATTTGGTGGTGGTGATGGAAGAACTACTGAACCCAGTTTAGCCGTTAACTGGGGGAAAAGAAAGAATTGGAGGCATTGTACATTTTTAGCACAGGGACTTTGGCTGCTCGTAAACAGGTGTTAAGTATCGCCATGGGGAGGTGGTGAGTTAGGGGGTTGGCTGGTACCTGCTATTCAGTCAAGCATTTTGCTTATGGCCAAACAGATGAAAGAAGGGGGTGCAAGCAGCATGTGGGGGGGAGCAGATAACAAAGAAAGGGTTTGGCAGCCTCAGAAGGCTGGTGAGGTTATGGTGGGCGCCAGCCTAGTAGAAGACACTCTAACAGCCACACCGCTGAGCAGCAGGCACCTCATTCTCATAATTGGAAGCTTCTCTCAGTGACTTCAGTCTTTGCAGTGCATTCTGATGAAGAGAGCCGGGTACTATGTGGTCCTTTTTTTTTTTTTTTTTTTATTAAAGATTTTATATATTTACTTGACAGAGACAGAGATCACAAGTAGGCAGAGAGGCAGGCAGAGAGGAAGGGAAGCAGGCTCCCCGCTGAGCAGAGAACCTGATGTGGGGTTCGATCCCAGGACCCTGAGATCATGACCTGAGCCAAAGGCAGAGGCTTTAACTCACGGAGCCACCCAGGTGCCCCTAGTATGTGGTCCTTTTTAGAGCAGTTTGTATCAAGTTGACTTTGCAGTGTCTGCAGGCTTCGCCGACAGTTAGGTAGAAAATAGCCTCGTTTAGAAGTATTTGATCAAGCTGGGTGGCTGAGATCTACATTGTTCCCAGCATCATTTCTATAGCAACAGGACTTTCATAACTGAAGTTTATGAATATCCATTTTCCATGTTTTGCTTTGGCCTGATAAGCACAGAAACAAACTTGGGGCTCATGTCTAGGATTTATGAAGGCGTTTTGCATTGTTTTCAGTATATTTCTCTTCCTTCTCTCTTCATTGCTCTTGTATCTTACTGTTTTTTTTTTTTAACCCCATTTCTTTATTTCTTTATACTGTTGGTTGTTTTTTGTTTTTATTTTTGTTTTTTGTTTTGTTTTATTTTGTTTTGTTTTTACTGTCTTGGTTGACCCGTTCAAATATTCTTAGGAAGGAAGGAAGACATAGGTGTTCATGCAATGAAGGAGCACTTAGGGCCGATTTCTGCCCTTCGAGAGCTGATCTGTGCCCAAGAAGACATCATCGTGTCGCAGAGCCCTGGCACTGTGGCTCATTGTCACTCAGCTGTGCTTTGCTCTCCTCTGAAATCAGAGCATACCTGCCGGATGGCGTCACTAGGACAAAATGGGATAGCAAGGGTAAAGCACTTAGGGACTCAGAGGAGCAAAGAGGGGTCCCAGAGGAGATGGCGTGAGCTGAGGCCAGAGCTGAGAATGTGTACATGCGTGTGGGATTCATGAGAGGAAAGCAGAGCGGATGGGGGCTCTTGGTTGCCATAAGGCAAGGATTCTTAGGCACTGGAGGTGCAGCGACTGCGACATTGTTTCTGCTCCTTCCTCTTTCAGCATTCCTTTTCACTTGCAGCAACCCTAAGCCCATGTGCACCTTACTCTGCCCCTATATTTGCTCCATCTGGAACATGTGCTAGCTCAAGAAATCAGGAGGCCTGCCCTCTTCACTGATGGCAGAAGAACTGATGTGGAAAATTGAAAATCATAACACTGGTGACCAAGACGATTTTGGGAGATGGGTTCCTCATGACAGTTTTATTGCTTGCGTTTGCTTTTTCTTCTCCTCCATCCTCTTTATTTACTGCCTTCTGTTATATATAAACTTTGGAAATCTGCATTAGTAGACAGCTGTTAATGTTGCCATTGGAGAACCACAGACACAACTTAAAATAAATTGATTTTTTTAGTTTTTTATTTAAATTCAATTTCGTTAACATATAGTGTATTATTAGTTGCAGGGGTACAGTTGAGTGATTCATCAGTTGCATAGAACACCCAGTGTTCATTATATCACATGCCATCCTTAATGTCCATCCCCCAGTTACCCCATCCCCCACCCACCTTCCCTCCAGCAATCCTCAGTTTGTTTCCTGTGATTAAGAGTCTCTTATGGTTTGTCTCCCTCTGTTTTTTATTTTATTTTTCCTTTCCTTCTCCATTCTCATTTTCTTGTTTTTTACATTCTACAGATGAGTGGGATCATACGGCATTTCTTTCTCTGACTTATTTCATTTAGCAAAATACCCTCTAGCTCCATCCACATCATTGCAAACGATAAGATTTCATTCTTCTTGATGGCTGAATAATATTCCTGTGTGTGTGTGTGTGTGTGTGTGTGTGTGTGGTACATACCATCTCTTATTCATCCATTTGTCTTTAGATGGGCATCAGATTCTTTCCATCATTTGAGGATAGTGGACATTACTGCTATTAACATCGGGGTGCATGTGCCCTTTTGAATCACTATGTTTGTGTCCTCTGGATAAATACCTAGTAGTACAATTGCTTGGTCCTAGGATAGTTGCATTTTTAACTTTTTGAGGAACCTCCATACCGTCTTCCCAAGTGGCTGCACCAGTTTACATTCTCACCAACAGCGTTAGAGGGTTTCCCTTTCTCCGCATCTTCGCCAACATCTGTCATTTCCTGACTTGTTTATTTTAGCCATTCTGACTAGTGTGAGGTGGTATCTCACTGTGGTTTTGATTTGTATTTCCCTGCTGCCGAGTGATGCGGAGCACTTTTTCATGTGTCTCTTGGCCATCTGGATGTCTTCTTCGCAGAAATGTCTGCTCATGTCTTCTGCCCATTTCTTGAGTAGTATTTTTTTGTTTTTTGGTGTTGAGTTTGATAAGTTCTTTCTAGATTTTGGATACTAGCCCTTTATATGATAGGTCATTTGCAAATATCTTCTCCTATTCTGTAGGTTGCCTTTTGGTTTTGTTGATTTTTTTCCTTTGTGTGTGAAATCTTTCTATCCTGAAGAAGTCCCAGTAGTTCACTTTTGCTTTTATTTCCCTTGTCTCTAAAGACGTGTCTAGCAAGGAGTGGCAGCAGCCAAGGTCGAAGAGGTTGCCGCCTGTGTTCTCCTCCAGGATTTTAATGGTTCCCTGTCTTATTTAGGTCTTTCATCCATTTTGAGTCTATTTTTGCATAAGGTATAGGAAAATGATCCAGTTTCATTCTTCTGCATACCGCTGTCCGGGTTTCCCAACACCATTTGTTGAAGAGACTGTCTTTTTTCCATTGGATATTCTTGTCTGCTTTGTGGAAGATTAGTTGACAACTCATTGATTTCCAATGACACAGAGCGATGCTTATAAAATAAAGTGAAAAGTCAGGATGTACCATGGGGAAGTTAGAACTTAAATTCTATGGGGGAAAAGACTGAAAGGAAGTACATCAAATTGCTAACAGTTGTTTTAGATGGAGCAGTTTCCTGTTCTTTATCTTTACTAGAGAGACCTGTAATGCTTTTAAAAGCAGGGGAGAAAAACCCCACAGTAGATTTCATTATCATTGTCTGATTGTGAGAGAATAAGTTCTTTCCTATCTGGACTTGACTTGGGTGTTAGAGCCTCAGGTAGAAGTTGTTGGTGTGATAGAGCAAATTGCTGATGAATCATCTTGCCTTGATTTTGCTGCTGCTTTTTCCCTGAGCTTGGAACCTCCATAAAACCATTTAGACCTCCTGGATCAGTATGTGTGTATCACCTGGAAATGGGAGATTTTCATGTGTGCTGGTGTTAGAAGTTGGAGGATAGACTGAATTTGAATTGGAAACTGTTGTGTAACTTCATGGATCAGGATGAGAGTAGGTTTTCCCATGGCCTGTGCCAATAACCTCTTTCTTGACACCCTCAAGTCATAAGATTAGAATGCCTTGGCTGAGTTCTGGGTTTCCCTTCATCGGCGTCCAGTCGTTTCCAGTGAGTGGAATTTCGGTCGGCTGGCACATCACCAGAAAGGACCAAATTAGACATAATTGCACATCAGCTCTACTTTCAGGTCTTTTGCTTATGGTGCTCTGCAGAAGCTCGCCAGACCTGGAGCTTTGTACTCCCTGGGAATGGCATGCCCCAGAAGAAAGGTTACAGTGGAATCCATCGTCCAATTCTAGACACACTTGTGGGGAAAGGCGAACTCTATTAATGATGCCAAGGCAAAGTGTCAGCTGGGCCTTTGCTGGGCAAACTGAGACCTGGGTCCCCCAGCCCCTTAGGATGGATCTTTCTCTGTTCTGTGACACAAACTTCCCTTTCCTAGACAGCAAACTTGGGGAGGAGAGGAGGAGCCAAAACAGTTGGAGAGTATGCAGGGCATTTGAGAAAAGGAGAGGCAGGGTGCCTTTTCAGGGAAGTTGAGCTAAAAATAGAGCGCAGCCATTCAACAGTTGCTTGGACACTTCAGACACTGGGGTTTGTGCCATTGTTCCTTTTCTCTGCATTCCTCTTGAGTCCTGTCTCCTTTTGCTCTGTGTTACAAAGGAACTGGTCTTCGTGCTGTGGAGGCTGGGATGAAGCCCTTTAATATGCTGAGGGAGCTGGACGAGAGGATCCCCGAGGCCTCTCTGATGTTATAATAGGTAACCTAAGGCCTGTGCTGCATGGGTAATGAGGTGACAAGTGGGAACCCTTCCTGCTGAAAGGGCAGGGCCCCAGATCCTCTGTCCCTCTGCCCCTGGCTGTCACACACTCAATGGCATGCTCCTCTCATGGCCAAGGGTAGAAAGTCATTGAGGGAGGGGACGGCAGGCCTTTTACTGCAGAAAGGATTTTTTTTTTGGTGGTGTGAGCATTAGGGGATGCCGAAGGGGCAAGAGAAAATGACAGTATGGTTAATTCTCTAGGTTGGGCTTTCTCAATCTCAACACTTGGGACGTTTTGGACAAGACTGTTCTTGGTTCCAGGGGTGGGGGCAGGGCGGGAAATGTGCACTGTGAGGTGTTGAGCAGCCTCCCTGAGACAGGAGATGCCAGTAGTTCCCACACCCGCCCCTGTTATGACAACCCAAAATGTCTCCATATATCGACAAACCTCCCCAGTTGAGAGTCTGCTATAGATAAAGAAACAGAATTGTTCTCTGGATATTTCTGTGTTGCTGGGTTCTGTTCTGGCCCAGCTCCCACCTTAAGCTTTTATAATACCATTTACTGGACCAATTAGTGTTTGTGATGGTGGGTGGTGATTTAAAATGAAATCGCCTCACTTTCATGCTCTGGGATTTGGCTCTGAAATAAAGTGAGCTGAGCTCTTCTCCCTCCCCTTTCCAGAGTGCATGAATAATGAGGCTTTTCTGCTGGGAATGGGATTATGCTTTTTCCCACCTTTTAAATCTCTCTCTCTCTCTCTTTTTGTTTTCTCAGTGTTTCTACCATGACTAGTATAACAGGTTTTACTCTGACAAAAATGTTAAATTTTAAAAAGTGTTCTCGCATAGAGCGCCTGTCCCGTGGTGAGGTGCTCACGTGTCTTGTGAGGACCTCATGACACTACAGAGTCGGAGATCTGGGGGTGAGATTCTCCAAGTCAGATGAGCTTCCAGGAGCTGCCCACAGCTGGTTCACAGACTACGCTCTAAGTAGTGAGGTTCTAAAAGGACTGACCCTTGACAATTAAAACAAAGTTGGCAAATAGGTCCAGTGCGAGGATGGAACCCTCTGAACCATAAGGCTTTTGGCAATCTGCTCTGCAAGGGGCAGCCCATAGACCTTCCCGTGGGCCAGACGTGGTTGTCCGAGCCCGGCTGAAGCCTTGCAGGCTGTCCAGCAGCAGGGGGACCAATGCTGACAGCCACTTACCTGGCCCTGGGCAGAGCAGTTGAACAGGACAGCCTAAGACAGATGGTTGCACCCTCTGAATGGGCACTGGAGAGGCAGGCCGGCTCCAGAAAGGCAGCAGAGGAGACCATTTTAGACTCTGAGTGGTTTGGCTCCTTGGCTTCAATTTTAGTAGACAGAGTCACACAGGGGGACCAGCCCCTCTGAACAGCTTTGGTCTAACTTGGTATTTGCTCAGCTCTGCAGGGACCAGAGAAGCCAGGCACCTGCTCTCCTAGCAAGGGACTCTCTCCCAGGGTATTGGGCAATATGACAGTTGGTGCTGTTCTTGTTACCCTGAAGCCTTTGTTTCCGTGGGTCTGCTGGTACCAGGGATGGAGTGGGAGAAGGTACTTGGAACCGTGGGAAGAGAGGAAAACATTTCCAACTGGTGATGCAAGGGAAGGTGGGAGCCCAGGCCACCCACTGTTCTGGTGCCTGGAGTGGGGATTGGGTATCAATCTGCAAGGACAGCAGTGTGTTCACATGGCTTATTCAACCAACTGACTTAAAGAATATATATTGTAGAAGTAATAAGTTGTTATCTAAGCAAAAAACCTGAAGTGTAAAGAAAAAAATTTCAGTAATTGTTAATTTTCTTACCCAAATATAATCATTGTGAGGACTTAAGACATATTTCTTGGGTTTTTTTTTCCTTCTATATCTGTTTTTTGTTTTGTTTTCTTGTGTGTGTGTGTGTGTGTGTGTGTGTGTTTCTTTTGTTGTTGTTGTTGTGTTAAAATTAGTTAATATTCCTATCACCATGATGAGGGTGTTAAAAGAAAATTTGTTATTCAGAATTTTTCTAATTTTTCAAAATTAGAAGAGTGACAGTCTACAAAAGTCTTTGTGGGGGAACAGAAATCAGTGAGATCTTACACTCTGCAGAAGTCTAGAGATCCTGAGTAAATCTTAAACTTCAAGTTCATGGGGGATTTGCATATGAATATCTTTGCTCCAGCTGAATGAAAAGGGACAAGCGCGCGCGCACACACACACACACACACACACACACACACAACTATTTTGCTTGTGTCGGGTTTCAGCATGTTTTTACGTTCTCTCATAATATCCCTCTAAGAAGGGAAAGCATAGGCCCCTCTAATTTATAGGTGAGGACAGGAGAGTTACAGTAGTTTAAAGACTAATAGGAGGTACTAGTTCAGACCTCTACATCATTCAACATGTCTTGACGGCAAGAAGTAATAAGATTTAGGATGAGAGAACTGTCCCTTGCCTAAGTTAGGCACATGGGCCTATGTATAATGATTGACTTGCATAATGCTATGTAACAAATTACCCTAAAAGTTAGTGGAATAAATCCCCCACTGTTTACAGATTCCCTGGGCTCAGAATTCAGGCAAGTTGCAATGGAAAGGACATGTCTCTGCTCCATTCACTGGACCAATTCAACTTCTAGTGGGAAGGGAGACAGGAATCATCTAGGAAACTTAACCACTCATATGCCTGGTCCCTGGGCTGGAATGACTTGAAGGCTGAACTCAGCTGATTCTGTTCACCAGAGCACCTATCAGTAGACTCTCCATGTTGGCACATAGTAGCTGGCTTCAGAGAGGGAGGGTCCTAGGAGACCAAAAAGAAACTGCATGGGCTTTCATAACCTAGCTTCAGAAGTCTGATGCTTCCGCTTGTGCCATTTCATTGGTTAAAACCATTGAGAGTCTGCCCAGGTTCGTGGAGATGGGACCTAGATTCTATCTCTTAATGGAAGGAATCGAAGAAATAGGAACCACTTAAAAACAGGCACATAAATTATTTAATTCACACTATGCCACAGCACTGATTGAATAAAAAAATGAATTGAATTAAAGTTAGCAAAGCTGTATCAAGAATGAGCTCATAGGGAAATAAAAGATGTGTTGTGTATGTTGTGAAGGATTAATGAAAATAAACCTGACCACGTTGATTAAACACAGTATGGGAAGTCTAAGCTGCAGCAGGCAGACCAGATAAAGGAATGGCATCCAGGAGGCCAGGATGGCTTAGTCAGTGGAGCACATAAGTCTTGATTGTGGGTTGTGAGTTCAAGCCCCATATTGGGTGTAGATATTACTTAATAAAATCTTTTTTTAAAAAAGCATCCAAATGGGTAAGGAAGCAAAACTGTCAATATTTGCAGAACCCTAAAGACCACCAAAAAACTATTAGAATAAATAAATTCAATTAACTTGTAGGAAACAAAACTAATATATAGACATATATTGATTTTCTGTACAAATTCTATACTGATAATGAAGGAGCACAAAGAAATGAAAACAATTCCATTTACAGTTGCACAAAGACCAAGGGGGGAAAATAAAATATCTAGGAATAAATTTGGAAAGACCTCCTATGGAAAAATAAAATATTGATGAGAAAAATAAAATTTTGATGAAATTAAAGAAGCGGACATGAAGGATAAACCATGCTCATGAATTAGAAGAATTAATATTGTTAAAATGTCCATTCTACCCAGAGGAATCTACAGATTCAATGTACTCCCTATTCAAAATGCCTATACCGTTTTCCACAGAACCAGAGCAAATAATACAACACTTGTGCGGAATTACAAAAGAAGCTGAATAGCGAGAGCAATCTTGGGAAAAGAAGAAAGCTAGAGGTATCACAGCCCCAGATTTCAAGATGTGCCACAAAGCTCTAGTAACCAAATTGGTATGGTACAAGCAGAGAAAATAGACACCTAGACCAATGGAACAGAGTAGAGATCCCAGAAACAAACCCAAGTTTGTGTGGTCAATCTAGAGCAAAGGAGGCAAGAATATGTAATGGAGAAAAGACTGTCTTTTCAATAAATGGTGCTGGGAAAACTGGACCACTTTCTTACACCATACACAAACACAAACAAAAAACCTCATTAAAGACCTAAAGTGGGATGTTAAACCATAAAAATTCTACAAGAGAACCCAGGCAGTAATTTCTTTGACATCAACCTTAGCCACATTTTTCTAGATTTGTGTCCTCAGGGGAGAGAAATAAAAGCAAAAAAACAAACAAAAAAACTACTGGGACTACACTAAAATAAGCTTTTGCATAGCAAAGGCAACCATTAACAAAGTGAAAAGGCAGCCTACCAAGTGAAAGTAGATCTTTGCAAATGATATATCTGATAAGGGGTTGATATCCAAAATACGTAGAGAATTTATACTATAATTCAACACCAAAAAGATCTAATTTTAAAATGGGCAGAGTACCTAAATAGGCACTTTTCCAAAGAAGACCTACAGACAGCTGACACATGAAAGGATGCTCAGCGTCACTAACCTTCAGTAAAAGGCAGATCTCAACCATAGTGAGCTCTCACCTCACACCAGTCAGAATGGCTAGTATCAAACATACAAGAAATAATGAGTGTTGGCAAGTATGTGGAAGAACAAGGAATCCTGAGGCACTTGTTGGGAATATAAATTGGCACAGCCACTGTGAAAAGTAGAATGGTGGTTCCTCAAGAAATTAAAAGTAGAAATACCATATGGGACGCCTTAGTGGCTTTGTCGGTTAAGTGTCTACCTTCAACTCAGGTCATGATCCCAGGATCTTGGGATCAAGTCCCACATTGGACTCCCTATTCAGTGGGGAGCCTGTTTTTCTCTCTGCCTGCCACTACCCCTCTTTGTGTGCTCCCACAAATGCTCCTTCTATCTAACAAATAAATAAATCTTAGAATTACCATGTGACCCAGTAATTCGACTACTGGGTATTAAGGAAAATGAAAACACTAATTGGAAAGTACATACACGCCCCTATGTTTGTTGCAGCATTATTTATAGTAACCGAGGTATGGAATCCATCCATATCTACTGATAGATGAATGGATAAAGAAGTAGTGTGTATACACACACTCACACATATACATACAATGAAATATTACTTGGCCATAAAAAAGGATGAGCTCATTCGCAATGACATGGATGGACCTAGATGCTGTTACACTAAGTGAAAGAAGTCACAGAAAGAGAACTAACATATGATTTCATTTATATGTGGAATCTAAAAACAACAACAACCACAACAACAAAACCAGAAACAGATGCATAAATACAGAGAACCAACTGGTAGTGGCCAGTGGGGTGGGGGATGGGATAAATAGGTGAAGGGGAATGGGAGGTGTAGGCTTCCAGTTATGGAATGAGTACATCACGGGGATAAAAGGTATAGCACAGGGAATATAGTCATTGGTACTGTAACAGTGTTAAATGGTGACAGATGGCAGCTACATTTGTGAGCACACTGTCATGTATGAAGTTGTTGAATCACTGTTGGTGCACTTAAAATTGATGTATCATTGTGTATTAACTATACCTTAATAAAAAAAATAGTTGCAGTGAATAGAAAAGTTGAAGTTAACCTAAGAGCTTGACAGTTGGGGAGGGTTTTAATTTATGAAATAGGTGTATTAGCAATACCATGCAACCTTTAAAAAGAATGATATAGGGGCACCTGGGTGGCTCAGTGGGTTAAAGCCTCTGCTTTAGGCTCCGGTCATGATCCCAGGGTCCTGGGATCAAGCCCATATCGGGCTCTCTGCTCACAGGGTAGCCTGCTTCCCTTCCTCTCTCTCTGCCTACTTGTGATCTCTGTCAAATAAATAAATAAAAATCTTTAAAAAAAAAAAAAAAGGAATGATATAGCTCTGTATGGAGTGACATGGAAATATGTCCGTGTATTAAGTGAAAATACTATTTTTGGAAAAACATGTATGCAATGATTCATTAACATTTTAATATAACTTAGATTTATTTGTGAAATTTTATGAAACCATCTTAAAGGAGAGCCAGACAGTTAGGGAGGGTTTATAATGGGGAAAAAATATGATTTCAGTGGGTCTTAGGTGTGAAGTAAAGGGAACTCGCTTGTTACTCTCTGTAGTTCTCTGCTATTTAAATTTTGTAGTGACTTTAGTGTTCCTGCCTTGCTTTTCAGAGTTGCTATGTGAGATCTTAACTTTTCTTTTTTCTTTTTAAAGATTTACTTACTCGTTTAAGAGAGTATGCTAGTGAGCACAAATGGCAAGGGCAGAGAGAGAATCTCTAGCAGGTTCCATGCTGAGCGTACAGCCCAACTCGGGGCTCGATACCACGACCCTGGATCACAACCTGAGCCAAATCTAAGAGTCAGATGCCCAACCGACTCTGCCACCCAGGCACTCCAAGATTTTAACTGTTAAAATGTCATAAAATTGACTTGGTAAACATGTAAGTCAGGAAGGGAATTTTCCTGGACCTGCCGTCATACTTTACCTTCCTTATCTTTCCTGTTACGAGCTATGTACTAAGGTGTGTCATTTGTGAAGGGAGGAACTAGTCTGCTTAGCGTGCATGGTAGGTGCTGGAGAGGTTTAAGAAAACCCGTTTTTAAAGAAAAGATGTGATATTTATTTATTTGTTTGTTTGTTTGTTTGTTTTCAGTGTACCAGAATTCATTGTTTATGCACCACACCCAATGCTCCATGCAATGCCTGCCCTCCATAATACGTACCACCTGGCTCCCCCAACCTCCCCCCCCACTGCTCCTTCAAAACCCTCAGATTGTTTTTCATAATCCATAGTCTCTCATGGTTCATCTCCCCCTCCAATTTCCCTTCTCCTTTCCATCTCCCCATGTTCTCCATGTTATTTCTTATGCTCCACAAGTAAGTGAAACCATATGATAATTGACTCTCTCTGCTTGACTTATTTCACTCAGCATAATCTCTTCCAGTCCCATCCATGTTGCTACAAAAGCTGGGTATTCATCCTTTCTGATGGAGGCATAATACTCCATAGTATATATGGACCACATCTTCCTTATCCATTCGTCCATTGAAGGGCATCTTGGTTCTTTCCACAGTTTGGCGCTTGTGGCCATTGCTGCTATGAACATTGGGGTACAGATGGCCCTTCACTACATCTGTATCTTTGGGGTAAATACCCAGTAGTGCAATTGCAGGGTTATAGGGAAGGTCTATTTTTAATTTCTTAAGGAATCTCCACACTGTTTTCCAAAGTGGCTGTACCAACTTGCATTCCCACCAACAGTGTAAGAGGGTTCCCCTTTCTCCACGTCCTCTCCAACACACGTTTTTTACTGTCTTGTTAATTTTGGCCATTCTAACTGGTGTTACGTGGTATCTCAATGTGAAAATCCTTTTTGTTGTTGTTGATTAGTTTTGCTTTCTCTTCTCTGTTCTTCACCAAAATGTCTCCTCAGTGGCCACACAGTTCCTGAAAGGCATGGCGGTTCCAAGTGACCTTTCCACAATGGCTTTAGTAGAAGTTAAGAGTAGACATACTCATGTTGGGTTGAATCCTTTAGGCTTGTATTATCTCTTAAATGAAATTAACTATACTCCTGTAATCAAATCGGGGAAATTCAGTAGCATTAGAAAAGATTTACAGCTTTAATAAGATTTAAACTGGTTTATTTCTGACCTCTTCGGGATTTATTTTTTTTATTTTTTATTTTTTTTTAAGCATCGCATACTCCTCAAACTAATAGAACAGGGTAGAAGCACGAATATAGTCCTAGATCTGTATTTTTCAAGGAATAATTAAGCCCTACTTATTTTTTGTCTTGTACACAACCCATTCATACCTTATTTTTCATACACTGGTATTATTTTAAATAATACCATAATGAGAGCTGGTAAGAGGAACTTAACTGACACAGTGACTCAGCTGTGTCCTGGCTTGGCAGATGCTTCCTGCCCTTATTGAATTTACCATTGAATGGGATAGACAGAGACCTAAAATAAGAGATTACAAGAGGATTGGCTTACAATATGGGGCTGGCTGTTTTGTTGGCCCCTTCCAATCCACCATGCTCTGTGCTCTAGGAGACAAGCCATTATGGATAGTCTGTGTGATCCCTTGTGCTCTGGCTTTTGGGAGGTAAATCAGGTTGTTTATTTTCCTTGCTTCCATCTTGCCAGGCTGTTGGTTAGAAGTGGTGCTGGTTTTCTCTGCTGAAAGACACAACTCCTGTCAGATGGCCCTCTTCTACTGTTGCTGCACTTAAGTTCTTTTTTTTTTTTTTAAATTTTTAATTTTTTAAAAACATATATTTTTATCCCCAGGGCTACAGGTCTGTGAATCACCAGGTTTACACACTTCACAGCACTCACCAAAGCACATACCCTCCCCAATGTCCATAATCCCACCCTCTTCTCCCAAACCCCCACCCCCAACAACCCTCAGTTTGTTTTGTGAGATTAAGAGTCACTTATGGTTTGTCTCCCTCCCAATCCCACCTTGTTTCATTGATTCTTCTCCTACCCACTTAAGCCCCCATGTTGCATCACCACTTCCTCATATCAGGGAGATCATATGATAGTTGTCTTTCTCTGCTTGACTTATTTCACTAAGCATGATACGCTCTAGTTCCATCCATGTTGTCGCAAATGGCAAGATTTCATTTCTTTTGATGGCTGCATAGTATCCATTGTGTATATATACCACATCTTCTTGATCCATTTATCTCTTGATGGACATCTAGGTTCTTTCCATAGTTTGGCTATTGTGGACATTGCTGCTATAAACATTCGGGTGCACGTGCCCCTTTGGATCACTACGTTTGTATCTTTAGGGTAAATACCCAATAGTGCAATTGCTAGGTCATAGGGCAGTTCTATTTTCAACATTTTGAGGAACCTCCATGCTGTTTTCCAGAGTGGCTGCACCAGCTTGCATTCCCACCAACAGTGTAGGAGGGTTCCCCTTTCTCTGCATCCTCGCCAGCATTTGTCATTTCCTGACTTGTTTATTTTAGCCATTCTAACTGGTGTGAGGTGATATCTCATTGTGGTTTTGATTTGTATTTCCCTGATGCCGAGTGATATGGAGCACTTTTTCATGTGTCTGTTGGCCATCTGGATGTCTTCTTTGCAGAAATGTCTGTTCATGTCCTCTGCCCATTTCTTGATTGGATTATTTGTTCTTTGGGTGTTGAGTTTGCTAAGTTCTTTATAGATTCTGGACACTAGTCCTTTATCTGATATGTCGTTTGCAAATATCTTCTCCCATTCTGTCAGTTGTCTTTTGATTTTGTTAACTGTTTCCTTTGCTGTGCAAAAGCTTTTGATCTTGATGAAATCCCAATAGTTCATTTTTGCCCTTGCTTCCCTTGCCTTTGGCGTTGTTCCTAGGAAGATGTTGCTGCGGCTGAGGTCGAAGAGGTTGCTGCCTGTGTTCTCCTCAAGGATTTTGATGGATTCCTTTCGCACATTGAGGTCCTTCATCCATTTTGAGTCTATTTTTGTGTGTGGTATAAGGAAATGGTCCAATTTCATTTTTCTGCATGTGGCTGTCCAATTTTCCCAGCACCATTTATTGAAGAGGCTGTCTTTTTTCCATTGGACATTCTTTCCTGCTTTGTCGAAGATTAGTTGACTGTAGAGTTGAGGGTCTATTTCTGGGCTCTCTATTCTGTTCCATTGATCTATGTGTCTGTTTTTGTGCCAGTACCATGCTGTCTTGATGATGACAGCTTTGTAATAGAGCTTGAAGTCCGGAATTGTGATGCCACCAACTTTGGCTTACTTTTTCAATATCCCTTTGGCTATTCAAGGTCTTTTCTGGTTCCATATAAATTTTAGAATTATTTGTTCCATTTCTTTGAAAAAGATGGATGGTACTTTGATAGGAATTGCATTAAATGTGTAGATTGCTTTAGGTAGCATAGACATTTTCACAATATTTATTCTTCCAATCCAGGAGCATGGAACATTTTCCCATTTCTTTGTGTCTTCCTCAATTTCTTTCATGAGTACTTTATAGTTTTCTGAGTATAGATTCTGTGTCTCTTTGGTTAGGTTTATTCCTAGGTATCTTATGGTTGTGGGTGCAATTGTAAATGGGATGGACTCCTTAATTTCTCTTTCTTCTGTTTTGCTGTTGGTGTAGAGAAATGCAACTGATTTCTGTGCATTGATTTTATATCCTGACACTTTACTGAATTCCTGTATAAGTTCTAGCAGTTTTGGAGTGGAGTCTTTTGGGTTTTCCACATATAGTATCATATTATCTGCGAAGAGTGATAATTTGACTTCTTCTTTGCCGATTTGGATGCCTTTAATTTCCTTTTGTTGTCTGATTGCTGAGGCTAGGACCTCTAGTACTATGTTGAATAGCAGTGGTGATAATGGACATCCCTGCCATGTTCCTGACCTTAGTGGAAAAGCTTTCAGTTTTTCTCCATTGAGAATGATATTTGCGGTGGGTTTTTCATAGATGGCTTTGATGATATTGAGGTATGTGCCCTCTATCCCTACAATTTGAAGAGTTTTGATCAGGAAGGGATGCTGTACTTTGTCAAATGCTTTTTCAGCATTTATTGAGAGTATCATATGGTTCTTGTTCTTTCTTTTATTGATGTGTTGTATCACATTGACTGATTTGCGGATGTTGAACCAACCTTGCAGCCCTGGAATAAATCCCACTTGGTCGTGGTGAACGATCCTTTTAATGTACTGTTGAGTCCTATTGGCTAGTATTTTGTTGAGTATTTTCGCATCTGTGTTCATCAAGGATATTGGTCTATAGCTCTCTTTTTTGATGGGATCCTTGTCTGGTTTTGGGATCAAGGTGATGCTGGCCTCATAAAATGAGTTTGGAAGTTTTCCTTCCATTTCTATTTTTTGGAACAGTTTCAGGAGAATAGGAATTAGTTCTTCTTTAAATGTTTGGTAGAATTCCCCTGGGAAGCCGTCTGGCCCTGGACTTTTGTTTGTTTGGAGATTTTTAATGACTGTTTCAATCTTCTTACTGGTTATGGGTCTGTTCAGGCTTTCTACTTCTTCCTGGTTCAGTTGTGGTAGTTTATATGTTTCTACGAATGCATCCATTTCTTCCAGATTGTCAAATTTGTTGGCGTAGAGTTGCTCATAGTATGTTCTTATAATAGTTTGTATTTCTTTGGTGTTAGTTGTGATCTCTCCTCTTTCATTCATGATTTTATTTATTTGGGTCCTTTCTCTTTTCTTTTTGATAAGTCGGGCCAGGGGTTTATCAATTTTATTAATTCTTTCAAAGAACCAGCTCCTAGTTTCGTTGATTTGCTCTATTGTCTTTTTGGTTTCTATTTCATTGATTTCTGCTCTGATCTTTATGATTTCTCTTCTCCTGCTTGGCTTAGGGTTTCTTTCTTGTTCTTTCTCCAGCTCCTTTAGGTTTAGGGTTAGGTTGTGTACCTGAGACCTTTCTTGTTTCTTGAGAAAGGCTTGTACCGCTATATATTTTCCTCTCAGGACTGCCTTTGTTGTGTCCCACAGATTTTGAACCATTCATTGTATTTTCATTATCATTTGTTTCCATAATTTTTTTTCAATTCTTCTTTAATTTCCCGGTTGACCCATTCATTCTTTAGAAGGATGCTGTTTAGTCTCCATGTATTTGGGTTCTTTCCAAACTTCCTTTTGTGGTTGAGTTCTAGCTTTAGAGCATTGTGGTCTGAAAATATGCAGGGAATGATCCCAATCTTTTGATACCGGTTGAGTCCTGATTTAGGACCGAAGATGTGATCTATTCTGGAGAATGTTCCATGTGCAGTAGAGAAGAATGTGTATTCTGTTGCTTTGGGATGAAATGTTCTGAATATATCTGTGATGTCCATCTGGTCCAGTGTGTCGTTTAAGGCCTTTATTTCCTTGCTGATCGTTTGCTTGGATGATCTGTCCATTTCAGTGAGGGGAGTGTTAAAGTCCCCTACTATTATTGTATTATTGTTGATGTGTTTCTTTGATTTTGTTATTAATTGGTTTATATAGTTGGCTGCTCCCACGTTGGGGGCATAGATATTTAAAATTGTTAAATCTTCTTGTTGGACAGACCCTTTGAGTATGATATAGTGTCCTTCCTCATCTCTTATTATAGTCTTTGGCTTAAAATCTAATTGATCTGATATAAGGATTGCCACTCCTGCTTTCTTCTGATGTCCATTAGCATGGTAAATTCTTTTCCACCCCCTCACTTTAAATCTGGAGGTGTCTTCGTGCTTAAAGTGAGTTTCTTGGAGGCAACATATAGATGGGTTTTGTTTTTTTATCCATTCTGATACCCTGTGTCTTTTGACAGGGGCATTTAGCCCATTAACATTCAGGGTAACTATTGAGAGATATGAATTTAGTGCCATTGTATTGCCTGTAAGGTGACTGTTACTGTATATGGTCTCTGTTCCTTTCTGATCTACCACTTGTAGGCTCTCTCTTTGCTTAGAGGACCCCTTTCAAGATTTCCTGTAGAGCTGGTTTGGTGTTTGCAAATTCTTTCAGTTTTTGTTTGTCCTGGAAGCTTTTAATCTCTCCTTCTATTTTCAATGATAGCCTAGCTGGATATAGTATTCTTGGCTGCATGTTTTTCTCAGTTAGTGCTCTGAAAATATCATGCCAGCTCTTTCTGGCCTGCCAGGTCTCTGTGGATAAGTCAGCTGCCAATCTAATATTTTTACCATTGTATGTTACAGACTTCTTTTCCCGGGCTGCTTTCAGGATTTTCTCTTTGTCACTGAGACTTGTAAATTTTACTATTAGGTGACGGGGTGTGGGCCTATTCTTATTGATTTTGAGGGGCGTTCTCTGAACCTCCTGAGTTTTGATGCTCATTCCCTTTGCCATATTGGGGAAATTCTCCCCAATAATTCTCTCCAGTATACCTTCTGCTCCCCTCTCACTTTCTTCTTCTTCTGGAATCCCAATTATTCTAATGTTGTTTCGTCTTATGGTGTCACTTATCTCTCGAATTCTCCCCTCGTGGTCCAGTAGCTGTTTGTCCCTCTTTTGCTCAGCTTCTTTATTCTCTGTCATTTGGTTTTCTATATCACTAATTCTTTCTTCTGCCTCATTTATCCTAGCAGTGAGAGCCTCCATTTTTGATTGCACCTCATTAATAGCTTTTTTGATTTCAACTTGGTTAGATTTTAGTTCTTTTATTTCTCCAGAAAGGGCTTTTATATCTCTCAAGAGGGTTTCTCTAATATCTTCCATGCCTTTTTCGAGCCCGGCTAGAACCTTGAGAATTGCCATTCTGAACTCTAGATCTGACATATTACCAATGTCTGTATTGATTAGGTCCCTAGCCTTCGGTACTGCCTCTTGTTCTTTTTTTGTGTTGAATTTTTCCGTCTTGTCATTTTGTCCAGATAAGAGTATATGAAGGAGCAAGTAAAATACTAAAAGGGTGGCAACAACCCCAGGAAAATATGCTTTAACCAAATTAGAAGAGATCCCAAACCGTGAGGGGGTAGAAAGGGGATAAAAAGAAGTTCAAAAAGGAAGAAAGAAAAAAAGAAAAGAAAAGAATTAAAAAAAGAAAACAAATAAGAAAAATATAAAAAAGAAAAAATATATATATTGGATAAAGTAGTTTAAAAAAGTTAAAAAAGAAAAAGGTAAAAGTTAAAAAAAAAATTTACCAGAAGGCGAGAAAAAAAAAATGAAAAAGAAAAAAATCAAATTAACTGCAAGACTAAAAAAAATCACAGGGAAAAAGCCATGAGTTCCGTGCTTTCCTTTCTCCTCCTCTGGAATTCTGCTGCTCTCCTTGGTATTGAAACTGTACTCCTTGGTAGGTGAACTTGGTCTCGGCTGGATTTCTTGTTGATCATCTGGGGGAGGGGCCTGTTGTAGTGATTTTCAAGTGTCTTTGCCTCAGGCGGAATTGCACCTCCCTTAACAGGGGCCGGGGTGAGTAATCCGCTCGGGTTTGCTTTCAGGAGCTTTTGTTCCCTGAGCGCTTTCCGTAGAGTTCCCGAGGACGGGAATACAAATGGCGGCCTCCTGGTCTCCGGCCCGGAGGAGCCGAGAGCCCAGGGACCCACTCCTCAGTGCACCCTCCGAGAACAGCGCCCAGTTACTCCCGTCTGCCTGACCTCCGGCCGCGCTCCGAGCTCACCGAGCCTGAGACCGGTTCAAGGTAACACCGAGCTGTGAGCTTACTGTCAGCTCTGTCTTTGTAGCCGGCTTTCCCGTTCCAATACCCACAAGCTCTGCGACACTCAGACACCCCCGATCCTTCTGTGACCCTGCGGGACCTGAGGCCACGCTGACCCCGCGTGGGCTTCACCCCAGTATAGCCTCTGGAGTGATGTCCCTCAGCGGAACAGACTTTTAAAAGTCCTAATTTTGTGCGCCGTTGCTCGGCCGCTTGCGGGGAGCCGGCCACTCCCCCCGGGGTCTATCTTCCCGTCGCTTTGGATTCACTTCTCCGCCGGTCCTACCTTTCAGAAAGTGGTTGTTTTTCTGTTTCCAGAATTGCTGTTCTTCTTCTCTTCGATCTGCCGATGGATTTTCAGGTGTTTGCAATCTTTAGATAAGCTATCTAGCTGATCTCCCGCTAGCTGAAGCAGTCTCAGCCTGCTACTTCTCCGCCATCTTGACTCTGCACTTAAGTTCTTGATGCAACTACTTTGTCGTCTTGTCCTTTCATACCTAAGAGGGGTGATGGCGCTTCATTGTGGCTACTCCTGGGGATCTCACATCCTTGCTAGTTTCCTTACCTTGTTCATGGTCCATGGCTCATGGTTCATACCTTTGTAAATGGTTGCTTTCATTAAACCCTTTGTTTTTACCCTGTTTGAGTGCCATTTCTTTCCTGCCTATAACCTGAAAAATTAGTACTCCAAATGAAGAAGCTGAGGCTTAGGAATCTGTGAATTGCCACCTCCTGACGCCGCATGGGAGAATAATGAGGCACAAACAAGTCAGCTGTAAGAGAATGGGACAGGGGGCGACAGAAGAAAAGACTGCTGCCCCGAACAACTCCTCAGTCTCCTATTTATTAGAAAGTGAGTAACAACCAACAAGGAAGCCGGAGTAGGTTACACATTGACCATGAGTCTCGTAGATACATAAGAAGAAAGGCAGAACATGTCTGGTCACATAGTACATGATCTACAGTGAGCGAGCCCAAATGAAAGGATTGTCTGACTAACGGCTGATTCTATCTGGGGAAGGGGAGATAACGGAAAAGTGAAGCAGGCAGCGTTCTGCCCTGAGCGAACCGGGCATCCCCAGCTGCTCAGCTTCAAGGACGTATATTGTCCTCTCCCCCAGAAGCCTGTTGCCAGTACATGTTTTTCTTAAAGCTATATTTAAGCTTGCTTGGTAACTAGTATAATTTCTCATAAGTTATATTTTAAGCATTATGTTCTGAGGGACGGTTACAGTGAATCTCAGAACTGGGGTTAGAATCCAGTCTGTTTTGTGCCAAAGCCTGATTGGTAAACTCAGTGTTTCACTATTCGCCTGCAGTGACTGAGAGATTCTCATTGTCATCTTGAAATGCAAGAGAAACCTGAGGGAAGTTTGTCACCTGTTGGGGGATGTGACCATTGTCTGGAGGCTAAACACCAGGCTAGCTCTTACACATTTGAATAAGCAACCTACCTCAACTTCTGTAGTTGAGAGTTTTTTGTAACTTTCTTTTGGAATTGTCATGAAGATCATTTTATCATTTAGGAAGGGGAAAAAATTTAAAGTAATGTTCAGTTTGCCATTTAATTTTCTAGGCTTGGCTTGCGTTGACTACTGGGTGTTTGCAAACATCTGATCCCATCTTTAAGGACCAAGTTTCAGGACATTTAAAAGAAATGCATCATGGAGTTGAAGGGCACGCCAAAAGAGACCTCTAAAAATGTGCTCAGTAATGGCAGCTAAGTTGGAATGAACATAGAATTTCTTGGGCAGCTATCTCGAAAGATAAAATATTTATTTCTGTGTGTGATCTCTTGACTCAGAAATACCAGAATTTAATCATATTACCTGAGTCTCCTCTCACTGCATCCTGACTCTGTATTCATTTACTTGACCTGCAGAGGAATTCAAACAGCTAGGAAGACAGTGCTTGAGGGCATGCCACTCATTAGTGCCTTATAAGAAGAGTGCTATTTGAGGCAACATAGCCTTGTGGGTAGGAGCTGGGCTGTTGAGCCAGACTGTGCTGGTGCATGTCTAACCTCCACAAATGTTCGCTGGGTGTCCTGGGGCTCTGTGCCTTGGTTTCCTTATTTAGTAAGTGGATTAATAGTAGCTACCTTATGGTTTTTGTGAGGATTAAATTAATTATGTAAAGGGTTTAGGAGAATGTCTAGCACAACTATGAATGCTAAATGGTGGTTAGCATGCTGGGGTTTTTGTTTATCTCTGATCATCCTCACCATCTTTAGTCTTGACTCCATGCATTCTTCTGCCCTTTGTGTAAATCACATTCCTTCATAGACCTTGTCCTTCAGTCATGAGTGACCTTCCTCCTGGAAGGGTACAGAAATTAACTCCCTATACTGCTGACTTTTAGGTTGTGTCTAAATCATGGAATAGGAGAAAAAGAATCAAAGGAGAAAGAAGAGATGATGAGCCTGGTGGGAATGTGAGCATGCTGGGAAGAAAAGTCATAGCTCTAACAATGCTGTTGTTTGGCTTTTTTTCCTTTGTTTTTACAAAGCTAGTACTTAAGATTCAGGCACACACACGTAGGGTGGATTCTACTGCATCTGTTGTTAACAAGCCAGTTACCTTTTGCTATTCAGTCAGTACCTTTTGTGCCTCTGTGTTTTCAGCTTTCAAAGTGCGGTTAATATCTGTTACTTCCCGCCCTTCTGGTTAACTTGGTAGACTTGTTAAGGACAAGCATCCTTCTTGCATCCGACATGTGGGAGCTATCAAAATTAAAGGAATTATGCTTTAAGAAAACTAGCATGAGAAACCTCCTGTGCCATAAATCAAGACCACACTCAAAGCCTGACTGTTGAGTAGGAGTTGGAGCAGGATGGCACATAGAGAATGAAGTTTGGGCCTGGGAGGAGTGGGGAGATGGCACCCAGCTCTCCCTGTATTAACTCTGGGAATCAGAAAGAGCTATTCTACCCACAAAATGGGGAGTGGAAAAACTGCCCACTGGCTAGGAAATTGCCATGGGAAAAGAGAGGAATGGGCCCAAAACTGGGACCCAAAGCTGCATCACTCGTAGTTGTAGTAGAATTCCCACCTGTGTGATCTGAGTCTTTCCATCTCAGACATGAACACAAGGTTGTCTAAAACCAGTGGGGAAGGTTAAGGGAGCTCTCAAAAGGGATTGGGTTATAGGGCCCTCATTGATACTCTATGTACTCTACCTCTCAAATTTCCTATAGGGAATGTTATAATTCTCTTCTTCCCACCCTTCCAATTAAAATAAAAATGTATGGTATGATTTATTACAAGAGTACTTTCTTAACTTCCAATAGCCTGATCTTATTTCCTTAAATGAAAAGAGTATTGGAGTAAAATTAGGTTATAACATTTATAGTCTTGGTCCTAATACAGGCCTATGGATTGACTTATTCCCCTGAATAGCTCCAGTAATGCATAAGTAAGTTGTGTGCATGTTGTGTGTGTGGAATGGGGAGGGGAAGGAATGTGAGTCCTTCCTCACTTGGAATAAACTGAATGTATTTTTAGAGCCATGGACAAATCTGAGAGCACACCTAGCCACTTGTGTTACCTTCACTTGGGCTTCAGTGGTTAAACATTGGGTGTGTATGAAGTATCTCCTCATTTACTGAGTCACTACTCAGTCAGAACTTCTCCCCCTTCTCCCCCCCCCCCAAGTTTATAATCATCTAACAATAGGATATAGGAATAAAGACCAAATTCATTCTGCATCAACCTAAAGAGACATATTGAAAGCTTAAATAAACCATGTCCTGGTTGAAATTTTTTTCTGGAAGAGGTTTTACAATGGGAGTGCCACAGTTTATAGTGAGAAAATAGAATCAAGCTAATAATCTCCAGAGTTTTAAATCCTCGTTATAGAACCTCATTTCAATGTAATAGTTATCTGGGTGCGCCTGGGTGACTCAGTTGGTTAGGCATCAGCCTTCAGCGCAGGTCATGATCCCAGGGTCCTGGAATTAAGTCCCTCATCAGTTTCCCTGCTTGGCAGCAAGTCTGCTTCTCCCTCTCTCTTTACTGCCCCGCCCTCACCTCTGTGCTCCCCCCCCCCCATAAACAAAATCTTAAAAAGATGTATAATAGCTATCTGACCATAAAGTGTATGGAAGTAGAGGTTATGGTAGAAGTGTAAACCTTAAAGCTAAATATTGTCCCCTTGCATATACAGAGACAGAGCTGTGTATGGAAGAGCATGGGTTCTGCTTTCTACTTGGAAGGATAATGATAATTCGTAACAGATATGCTTGTATGGAGAACGTGTTTAGAACCAAAGAGCTTTTGGGTTATGTGCTGGAGTGTGTACAGAGTGAGCTTGCTTAGTTTTATCTACCAAATGGGAGTGAAGCTACCTTTCAAGAGTTTTGAATAACTTGAATGAAGAACAGACTTAGAGCATCCAACACCAAACTGTCCCATCTCTGAAAAAAGATGTATAAAGTCAGATGGAATGAACTATCCCACTTACGGGATATGTGGGTCAAGTGCCTCGAATCAGATGCTTCCCCAGAACAACGACAAGTCCCTACTGGTTCTGCATCTTGGCTGCCTGCACATGCGCAGCCAAGGGTGAACTGAGCGGAGTCGGTGCCTGAGACCTATACACCGTGAAACCCGGGGCCGGCAGTGCGCAGGCGCGTGCAGCCCGCACAGTACGCGTGACGCGCTCGCTGCTTGCCATGCCGGCGTTCCTGAGTTTGGAGGTGGGGTTTCCTCTTTTAAATACTGCACCACAGATGAGCTGGGGACTAAAATGCACAATGGATGACTTCTGAAAGTGAGACAAGAATTAGGCAACTTGGGCATATTGGCCTTGAAGCTATGCCCTGGGCACTTTTCTTCAAGCCCCATCTTTTCCATGTGTTCACTCTTTGCGTTGAGGGCAGTTTTTTAAAATGACACAAGTCACGAATACACAGTTTGGGGAACTTAGGGAGTGTGCGGAGGTCGAGAGAGGGCTGAGAAAGGCAGGTATGCATCTCCTGAAGGTAAGGGGCTAGTCAGTCTGGGCTGCTGCTGGACTGCTTCCCACGTGTCAGCTGTGGACTTGGACCAATGATTCAGCAGTTCCAAGTCTCTGTTTCCACATCTGTAAAATGTCACAGGATTACTGCAGGCTCCAAGCAGCAATACTAGTGCCAGGAGAAACTGCCATGCAAACACTCGGGGGGCAGTGGAAGGAAGAATGTCAAGGATCCAAAGCCTCACCAGCTGCTCCCACCAGCCCTTCTACTGAATCCTCTCCTCCCTCAATCCTGTAGCCTGGATTCTCCACGGTCTCAATCACAGCCACCTTTATTTTCTTCCTGGACCTCTTCTTTCTGCCCTTCATCATCTTTTAGGTATCTCTTACTCTTTCCAGCATGATCACAACAGGGAGGGGAAGCTGGGTTAGGGGAGAGCTTGGAGCTTCCCAAGACTGTGGCAGAGGAATCCACCTCAGAGGGCAGAAACACACCTAGTGCTGCCTGGGGCTCTCTGACTAGGGGAGGCATCAGGCTAGCAGTGGATAGCGGACTTGGAGAGGGAATGGGAAGCATGGATTTTGAAGAGCAGATCTAAGACTGTTGGCTTAATTTCCATCCCTACCTCCCATGGATGCAATGCTGAACATGTTCCAAGGGAAAGCAAATCCTTATTGACCGAATGCTGGTGAACTGGCAAAATAAGGAACTTGGCTTGAGTATTTTATAGTAATTACAGTAATTTTCGTCACTGCTTTAACAACCGAGGCCCAGTGAACTCTCTGATTCCCTTGCAATTACGTGTGTTATTAGATGTGCCCGGTTAGCTTTGTTGAAAGAGCTTTTATCAATAGAGTGAAACTCTGCCCTGCTCTTGGAGTATGAGCTATCGTATGGTCTTCTCGTTGTCACCAAACAACTGTACGCCTTTGAACTACACTGCCTAGGAGTCAGCTGTAAAGCATCCTGGGTAGTGGCCTTGTTCATCTCAAGAAATGCAGAGACCTTTGTGAGATTGGGGAAGGGCAGAGTGGAGACTCTGAAGGCGAAGGAATGGGGCAGGAGACCAAGCACAAGATTGAGTCTTGAGGTGCGGGTGCACGTCACCCATTCTTCATTGACTTCTCTATCTGTGTTTCCCCACCGAATTCACTCTCCTCTCTTTCAAACCTGATGTCAAACACTTGTAGTCTGGAAAACTGACCCTGAGTAATCCCATTATTGAATAATCTTTGTTCTTCCCTTTGGCTTTTCTGTTCTCTGTCCTGTAATTAATTTGTCCTTTTTCCAAAGGAGCTTTCCAGCATGTCTCCAGCATTAAGTATGCGTTCTGTCAGATCGTAAACTCTGAGGGGCACAGAGTCCTTTCTCCCACCCCATTCCATCCTTTCCCTCTACCCCTGCCATACACTGGAACTATTTAGCCATTAGTTAGAGACTTTGCCACATACCAAAAGAAACACATTCTGTTGTATTTATTGGATTTAATTATAAGGCATTTGGAAGGCATTTTAGGACTCTGCATCTCCATTAATTCTCTGTCAGCATTTTGTACCTCGTGGACCAATAGTAAGTCTCCATCTTCACTTGGCTTCATTGTCATGGACACTTGTGCTGCACAAATGCTAGCGAGATTCTCATGTCTGGAGTAGAAACAGTGACTTAATTCTGCAGTCGTATTCAAATCCTCTAAAGAGCTGGTGGCTGACACACGCTTTGGCTGTCTTCTCTGATGTGCAGTAAACATGTGGTGTAGTTTATGTACAGTACCGTGGTCCAGTCCCTAGCCAAGATAGAACTGCTGGAGGGAGATCAGTTATTAATTTAAGTCTGAAGCAGAAAAGCATGAATTCTATTTAACGTGGTTGCTGCTTTGGCTGTTGTATAAAGCTTTTCAGTTTTGGACTAAAGAAGCATAAGATCTTGAAAACCTTGGTGTCATTCATTGTGCTCATAGAATATCCACGTTTCTGAACTTGGGACCTTGTACTGCGTGTTAGAACAAAAAGCACACAGCAAGCCAAAACCAAAATATTTTCAGCTTTGTTGCCCAAGTGGGGTAAATTCTTTCCCACAAGAGGGCCGTTCTCAGGGTATTTTATACCCTCCTCAAGAAGTTTACAAAATCAGGGTTTGTATACATTCTCTGCAGCCGGCAGACTTGATGTTAGCTTCACCCACTCTTGCCAACTCAACTCCCTTCCCACATGAGCCATTCCACTTCCTCCTACTGCTTCCCGTGCTGTTGACATAAAGGAATAAAAATATGTTTGCTCTAAGAGAATAGGGTACCTCCAAAAGTTTGATGAAAACTAAGCACGAGCCAAGAATTGGTTTTAAATACAAACCAGGTCTGTCATCTAGCTCTGGCACCTGGAGCAGATAATTTAAACCATTTTAGTTTTAGACAAGGGGAAGTAATTTATACTTGTCCACTTATCTGTTAGGGCTGTTGCAGTTTTAGGTGATAGTTTTCATGGTAATACTTTATGAATGTATAGATATACATAAGAAAGACAACCAAAGAGCCCCACTTCCTTGGTTTAAGTCCTGCTGTTTGATACTGGCACCATATGTAGTGTGACATGATTTCTCACAAGTCTGGTCTCCCACAAACCCTCAAGGTGTGAAATGATGGTGATTTGCATGTCCTCAAAAACAGAAACTTCTTGATAATGATAACTAGCCTAAATTGCATTAGCCCAACAATCCAGTTGAAAAGTATTCTTTATCCATGACTGTATTGTCAAAATATCTCCATTTGCATGGTATGATCCATTTCAGAGCTGAGTTTTTGGCATAGTTAAAAAATTGACTGTCCTGAATCATGTGTTAATTCACAATCACTAACAAACAGCATATGCTTGCATTAATAGTGCCCTTCTGTTCTACATCATAGCCTTCTAATTGAGTCTGTTATATTAAACTTGTCTTCTAAATATACATTGAGATTGAAAGGCAGCTACTTAGTGTATTGCTAGAACAGTGGGATGCTTCCACTTTTTTTCTCTTTAATTAAACAAACTTGCCTTTATGTAAAGTGGCGTATCAGGGGACTTTCTGGTGCTGAGCCATTTCCACCTCCACCATATGAAGTCACAAAATGAGTTGGCTTCTGCTTGTTGGCTTCCTTTTTCTTCCCCCGTACCATGCTCTACTTCATCCTGTTCGTTCTGTTGCCAAATTCTGCCCTTGCAAATCATCGCTACATTTTTCTTTCCTCTCCCTGGTTCAGACTTTCAAGGTCTCATATCACAATGTTGGCATGTTGGAACCTTCTCTTCATTCTTCTGATGAGGTCCCCTTCCATTCATTCCATTTTGCTTTGGTCTTAATCCTACCTGTTCTCTCCAGTCGGGTTGTCTCACCCAAGCATTTAGGCACGTAAGGCCTTCAGACAGAATATCTTGGCTTTGGTTGTCTTACTCTCTGCTGTCTTTGAACTTCTGTGATCTTTTTTCCTTATTAAGCTGATTAATGATTGTTGCGCATTTGCAATGGCTGATCCTTCTCTAGAAGTTCAAGTGGAGCAATTAGTGTGTGGAAGACATGCTTCACAATGGCACGCTTTTTTTTTCTTTTTTTTGAAGATATTATTGATTTATTAGAGAGAAAGAGAGAGAACACATGCAAGCATGAGTGGGGTGAAGGGCGGAAGGAGAAGAAGGCTCTGCTGAGCAAGGAACCGGATGTAAGACTCAATCCCAGGATCCTAGCATTATGACCTGAGCCGAAGGCAGACCAACTGAGCCACCGAGGCATCCCATGATGGAACTGGTTTTAAGGCTTATTCCTTATTATTCCTTATTCTCTTATTTTTTCTATAACTGAACATTAAAACACATTTAATCTTTTATTATTAAAGTAATACACATCAATGATATAGAGTATAGAGTATCTGGAAAATGTGTATGATTCAAAAACATTAAAAAAGCCCAGAGCACTCCTTTTAAAAACAAGTGCTTTAACATTTGCTATTTCCTTTAGGCGTTTCCCCCTAAATTTCAGTGCATGTAATAACATAACCTTATATAATTATTAAGAATATGTACTCATTACATACACCTGTTGATTATGAGTATACATGTGTGAAATTCAAATTTTGCTTTTTTCAATATATATAATCTCAAATACATTCAATTTACAAGTTATATGGAGATATGCACTAAAACCACCAAGTGAGGGGAAAATTGAGTATAATCAATTATCCTTGAAAAACGAGCAGATTATCTGTTGTCTTTATTATGCATATCTATGTTTTATGTTTTATAACTTGCTTATTTAATAATTTATTATATTTTAGTTTAACTATAAAGTAATTTTAAATACGTGATTTTTAAAAAAAGTATTCATACAACAGCTTCTTGGAGTGGGTAGCATTATTCCCATTCTATAGATGATAAAACTGAGTGTTTAGTTAACTACTCTTTAACTAAATATGGCTATTACAGGCACATTTAACCCCAAAGCCACTTCCCTTGACACTCAGCCACACCTTTTCATCAGATCTTTGTCAGTGCAGTCAGAAATTCGCCTTTTGGGGAGAAAGAGGAGTAAAGAATAAAGGAGGGCCCTGAGAGAAAAAAAAGTGTTTAATTTTCTCAAATGTGTTCTCAGTATTTACAGATCATATGACTTTGCTTATAATGTGATGTATCACGTGAGTAGCATCATTGACATTTTTGTTCTTAGTTTGCCCTTGTTACTGCCCCTACGTTCCTGGTAAGTGTAACTTGGCAGCATTAATATTGATATTTTTTCCTTTGCTGGACTACATTTGAGATGGCAGCATTTCTGAGAAATAAGCCTCTCATTTTACTTCTATACTTTCTCAAAATAGCATCAATTTATAAGGTTTACAGTAGGAAAAACAAAGTCCCTAACCCTAACCCTAACCCTGTTTACTTGTTAGTAACACCCTCAGAAGAGCTTAATCACCGCTGGGCCAGTCATCAAACACACGCAGGGATGCAGTGACATTGCCGTGTAGTAGAAAGATCAGAACTTGGAATCGAGTTGTTTGGCATCCCAGTTCTGCCATTCACTAGTCTTTATGATCCTTGGATTACCTAAACCTGAACTACCTAATCTCCCTGAGTTTATTTCCCACTAGAGAAGTAAAGATTGAAATTCTTATCTTAAAGGAGGGATGCAGGGACTAAGATATAACATATGTAAAATACCTGGCACATAGTAAGTGCTCATTAAAATGTTAATCTCTTCCATATGTTACGTTTCATATATGCATTACAAAGAGCTTATATTGATTAGAGAAATAAGACCAATGCCTTTGGATGACTGGGTGGCTCAGTTGGTTAAGCATCTGCCTTTGGCTCAGGTCATGATCCCAGCGTCCTGGGGATCGAGTCCCAAGTCAGGCTTCCTGCTCTGCAGGGAATCGGTTTCTCCCTCTGCCTCTCCCCCACTCATTCTATCAATCTCTTTCTCTCTCACAAAAATTTGATAAAATCTTTTTTAAAAAAGACCTATGCCCATGAAACATGCAGGAAAAACACACTACTCAAAATCAAGAGGTTGTTTTGTTTTCTTCAATATTTGTGATTGGTTATTTTCTCCTAATAGTTGAAGAAAAATTGGACCAAGACTTGGTATTCTATTGTCTTCTAAAGCTCAAACAGCTTTGTAGAAATTTTTGATATTCTTTTTTGTTGGGGGATAGTTTTTCAGAGGATAGGGACAGAGTGTTAGCAGTGACTTGCTACTCCCTGAGAACAGCCCAGAGAACTGTCATTATGTAACCTGCTAAATCTGTAAAACAATGGTAAAATATCATAATTCCTATGGAGTATTAAAGTTATAGGAAGGGGTGCCTGGTTGGCTCAGTTGGTTAAGCGTTGGACTCTTGGTTTCAGCTGGGGTCATAATCTTGGGATCCTGGGATTCAAGCCCCATGTAGGGCTCTGCTCTCAGCATGCAACTTGGGGTTGGGAACTTGCTTGGGGTTCTCTCTGTGTCCCTCTGCCCCTCCTCCTGCTCACACATGCTTTGTCTGTCTCTGCCTCTGTCTCTCTCTCAAAATAGATTTAAAAAAATAAAATCTTTTTATGAATGGATAAAGAAGATGTGTGTGTGTGCGCGCGCGCACACACACACACACACACGATGGAATATTATGCAGCCATCAAAAGTGAAATTTTGCCATTTGCAATGACGTGGTTGGAACCAGAGGGTTTTAGGCTAAGCAAAATAAGTCAATCAGAAACACAATTTTCGTATGATCTCACTGAGATGCAGAATTTGAGAAATAAGACAGGATCATACGGGAAGGGAGGGAAAAATGAAAAAGATGAAACCAGAGAGGGAGACAAATTATAAGAGACTCTTAATCTCAGGAAGCAAATGAGGGTTGCTGGAGGGGAGTGGGAGGGATGGGGTGGCTGGGTGATGGACATTGGGGAGGGTATGTGCTATGGTGAGTGCTGTGAATTTTGTAAGCCTGATGATTCACAGACCTGTACCCCTGAAACAAATAATATATTATAGGTTAATTTTTAAAAATAAATTAAAAAAATAAAATACATATATTTTTAAAGTTAGAGTAAATAATCTGTGTCCTTATCTGTAGAGAATGGGAGAATAAGTTTAGGACTGGTTCTACATAATTTGGAACATTTTGCACTGACCATCTTAAGAATAAAAAGTTGATACTCAACTAGAGATGACTTGAATTCCTTTCTCTTCTTTTAAAAATAGTAGAAGCTCATCCAGACGAAAGGTTTTACAATTCCTCCTGTTATTTTAACTGTTGGAACTAAAATTTTTAAATTGGTCTTGGAAACTTGACAGTCCTTTCTTCCTTACTGAGATCTGTGTAAGGATGATGGAGTGTGTAGGAGCAGACAGTGAACAAATGGAACTTTACTTGTGCCTACGTGGAAAGAAAATAAGTCTTCTTGCTTCTCAAGTATTTTTCTGAAATAATAATTAAGAAATCCCAAATCTAGCAATTATTGCCTTTAGTTCTTCCCCTAATTGGAACAAAGTCCTAGATCCTTCCCATCCAGTCTGCAGGGTGGACCTTAATAATCTCTATGGTCTGCTTTGAATTTCTAGACTATAAAAAAAAAAAGTGTAGACACTCTTCATATTTGCATAGTGGGCCAAAGTTAATTTTACTCTTTGCGGAGATATAGCAACCTCAGTTTTGCCTCTTTTTCAAAAGACGATTCAGATAAGGGAAGTTGGATCGTGTTAAGATCAGGTGGCTGGGGAATGCTTTGGGAAGCTGGTGTGAAGCCAGAATATATCATGGGTCAAGTTTACTGACTGTTTTGCCTTAGTGGAAATTTTGAACTTAGATTCTCTCATCTTTATATCCCACCCCTGTCCCTTGCCTGTTTTAGGCTCTTGGAATCAGTTCTCTTCCTTTGAGTTCCTTCTTTGGTGTATACATCTCTGGTAGCCATTCTTTAAGTCCCGAGAATGGGGAGATAGCCACTTGGCTATGCTCTTTAGGCTAAAAGCTGATCTCAAATGTTACAAGCTGTTTCAATACACATTTGAATTGAACGACATATTCAGGACTGAAGATTTTCAGGGCTCCTTAAAGTTTGAGTCACCCAGAATAATTATGTGTGTGTAAAATGCTAAACGCTAGTATACTTCTGTGAATTGATGAAATTTCTATGAATTAATGACTTTCTATGAATACGATACCATATTTTTAACCTGCTTTTCCTTAAAGGGACATGTTTTAAGTCCTACCATATCATCAAACAGATTCCGGGTTCTGGTGTTTGTGATTCTTTTTATTTTTTATTTTTTTTCAGATTTTATTTATTTATTTAACAGAGAGAGAGAAAGAGATCACAAGTAGGCAGAGAGGCAGGCAGAGAGAGAGGAGGAAGCAGGCTCCCTGCTGAGCAGAGAGCCCAATGTGGGGCTCGATCCTAGGCCCCTGAGATCATGACCTGAGCCAAAGGCAGGGCCTTAACCCACTGAGCCACCCAGGTGCCCCAGTGATCTTGATTCTTGCTGACCCTTCCTCCACTGGAGGGAGTATATCCCCAACTATCTAAACATCCTGCAATTATGTCACACTTTTGGTTGTTTAATTATAATGATATTTTAGATCCTTTATATGAACCATTCCTCATAAGAGATCATTTGTTTGTCATATAGTCTTACGGAACACATAGCCTGTGTAAGGTAGTGAGCTGGACACGTTGAGGACAAAAATTTGCCTTCTAGGAGTTGACTATTAAAAGAAACCATATAGGAGGTGCTAGGAGAGCACATTTTGAGTGGGAGCAAACAGGGAAGACTTAGGGAAGGAAGTGACTGAGTTGAGCTGTAAGGATAGGCAGAATTTTATCAGCTGTGACCAATATGTTGGAACTGCCATTGAAAGCTTTGTGGGTGTGTGTATGTGTTAATTGAAACATTAAGTCAAATCTTCTCTTTGGACAGGGTGATGTCACTGTTTGAGATCCCCCAGTACCTCTCCTTGGACTGGTGGATTCTTCAGTGGCTTGTGCAGGGAGTTAAGGGTCGAGGCCTAGGAACGAAGTACTGTTGAGGTTTCTGCTTCCTCCTGGGTGGGTTGATTGAGGTAGAAGGAAGTAGCAGCCAAAAAGGAAGGTGGCAGGGAGAGTGGCTCCTTTAGAATGTGACTCCTGGACGCCTGGGTGGCTCAGTTGGTTAAGCAGCTGCTTTCGGCTCGGGTCATGATCCCAGCGTCCTGGGATCGAGTCCCACATCGGGCTCCTTGCTCTGCGGGAAGCCTGCTTCTCCCTCTGACTCTGCCTGCCACTCTGCCTGTGGTCTCTCTCTCTCTCTGACAAATAAATAGAATGTGACTCCTGCCTTCCTACTTTAAAGTTGAGAAGCGTAGGATGATTGCGTGGACTCATACTAGGAGTTTTATATTGTTTTCAAACTTTAATGTGTGAAGTTGCTGTAAAATGAAAGTATCTTGCCAGAAATAGGAGACCATATTTAGACTGAAATCAAACCAAGAAACTGGAAATCATGACGTGTCCTGGGGATGAAGTGTTAGGAACAGTGGAGAAGGAGGAATAGGTGAGGGTATGTGGGCATGCCAGTTACCTTGTAGAGACCTCAGGATAAGAAAAGGCATAATTTGCAAAATATAGGGATGATGGGGAGCTCACTTCATGAAGGTAATTTTCCAGCACATGGTTGTTGTTCTCTGTGTGCAGGGAACTGTGATCAATGTGAGGGGGGCATGGAGATGAATCAAGAGTCCCTTCCTGTACAGAAGAACCCCATGTTATAGCAGGAGATGTGACTGACCTTCTGTGATGAATGATGTAGTAAAGAGGTGAACCAAAGTGCTGAGGAAAGTAGACGGATCCTCACTTGGAGATCCACAGAATTTTTCTTGAGAAGATGTCACACACAGAAGGTGGGAGAATGGCTTTCCAGGCAGAGTCAGAGTGGAGTACAGAAGCACTAGAACCTAAAAAGTACTGGTGTGATGCTGGAACGTTGCGCTTTCTGGAAGAAGTGGCTGGAATGTAGTTCTTCTTGTCGGGCAGGGACAGGAAGGTCTGCTAGAGCTCTGTTCCAGAGGAAATGGGGATCCATCGCAGGTTTGGGGAGGGAGAGGAATACGTGTAGGACTTGTGTTCGGAAGATGCTCTGATGGTGGAGAGGAGAATGGGTGAAGGAGGGGTGGCTACCAGGCTCTTTGAGGGTGGTCGCAAGACTCCAGGGGAGAGACAGTGAAGACCTGGGATCTTGAGGTGGAGGAACAGAGGAGGGTGGTTCCAGAGCTGGTACTTGTCCGAAGCTTGAGGGCTCTCCTCTAAAGTTCAGATTGGATTGAGTTTATTGAGAAAAAGAAGATGCTTTTGAGAAACACAAATCTTTGTTGACCCTTCTTGGTACCATTGGTCTGGGATGTTTTCAAGGAGTGGAGCCACACTGGGAAGCTGAGAGAGGTAGGAAGGGAACGTAGGAAAAGGATGGTGAGATGTGCAGAGACTCCTGCTTCTTTGGCCCCAGGTTTGTTATATCCAAGAGTGTCCTGGTATTCTTCCACATCTCCCTTCTCCCTTCTACTAGTTCCTTTTTTTCCTCATCTATAAGAAGAGATATTTCCCTAAGTTCTTTCATACTGGTTTTGTTTGTTTGTTTTTTCCATTCTACCCACACGTTTCTGGCCCTTATGTTTCTACTTTTCACTTGGGCAAATGACTTCAAACATGTTTACTCTGTGAGGTAGGACAAAACTACCTGCCTCATAGTGTCACAGGACTCACATGAGACAGTTCCTAAGAAACACAGCCTGAGGGCTTGAAACAAAGTAAGCACTTGATAAATAAGCATCTAACATGTTCTTATATGCTTGTGGAATTCTGCCATATTTTATACTGATGTCAATTTAAGCCCTTCTCTTTTGAGCTTTCAAGGGTTCTGATATTATTTTTAGGTCTTAAGCATTCAGCATTGTACTTGCTCTAGTAAGAGTTCAAAACTTGATCTGCATTCCTTTTGTCTGCCATGATGATACTTTGGACTTCTCATTGGTAGGGCATGGGATTAGATTTTTAAAGGATGGACGGCTGAACTTAACTCTTCTGCTTAGAATCAGGGGTCTCACTTATGAAATGGCTGATTGGAGCTGGTGGCAGGGGAAGAAAAGAGCATACGGGCTTTCCTGCCCCGCGTGACCCATTTCACTGCTACACACTTACCTTGGTGTTCATTAGATGAGTAATGGAACAAACTGGAAACCAAATTGATTTTCTAGCTATCAGAATTAAAGGGCAGGATTGGAGAAGGAAAAGAAGTTCCTTTTTATGGGAAAGGAATGTTGTCATGAAAATGGACAGCTAGGAGTTGGTTGATGTGATAGTTGAGTGCTGTTGAAAATCTGGACAGAGGACATGCACTCGGGAAATGGGGAGGCCATGTTCTCTACAGAAAAGCAAAGCTGAATTGTGGAAGCTTATAAACTAGGTTTATGTTGGAATAAACTGTGTGGGCTTGGAAACTGCTTACTTGATGTCTCCTTTGATTTGATCTTTTGGATACCTGTTGACCAGGAGGATTAGCCTCACAAAGGCCAAGAAGCATGTGAAAGAGGAATCTCAGAGATGTTGGCATTTATAAAACAGAGTTTGCTTTGCATGAGAAGCTTTAAATCCCTCCAGGAATGGGAAAACACACGCCCTTGTAGATTATTTGTTAAACATCAGAATTTTCAGGAAGGTCCAACCTGAGCCACTGGGCCAATTCTACAAGCTTGTTAAGGAAAGTTGTTGCAAGTGGACCATCCTCTAATTGATTTGAGGCTGTCTTAATTCTATGACATCATGTCTATGAACTATGATGGTTTTTCTCATTCTATGGAGTAATTTTAACCCATACTGCACTTTATTTTATTGCTAGCAAAGAAATACTGTAATAATCCTAAGGCAGATCTTTTTGTGCCTGATGTTTCAATACCCCTGTCTTTCAGTGTCCATTGTTGAATTGGTGAGTTTTTTTTTTTTTCTAGTTGTTGTCTTAGGTGTTTATTTGATGTTCACTGCCCTTACAAGTAACGTGATGCTCTCCTCTATTTTTAGCTATCGTGGACGATGAAAGGCTCTCTGCAGAAGAGATGGATGAGAGGAGGCGACAGAACATTGCTTATGAATATCTGTGCCACCTAGAGGAAGCCAAAAGGTAAGATCCCCGCACAGTCTCTTTGTGCACCTTCTCTTAGATGCTCTTTGGGATCCTGTACTTTTAGTAACTCCTTTGCTATCACGATGGTAGCAGTGTAGTGGGAGAAGGACCATCTGTCTTTTTGTAAATGGTCAGGCAAATTGAGAGAATGTTGCTGCCACAACCAGGGTCAAGGCAGCAGGGAAGCAACTAGTATTTCTTCCTCAGATTTGGCCAGGAAATCTCTGGCCAAAGTGCAGATTTTTTCAGATTCCTTATGTCACTGGTGTGGATATGGGGGGGAGTGAAGACTTAAATCACCTTCCTTTTTTTAAGTTTTTAATTTTAATTCCAATATTGTTAACATACAGTGTTAGTTTTAGGTGTGCAGTGTAGCAATTCGGCAATTGTATACATTACTCAGTGCTCGTCACACTCAGTGTACTTTAATCCTTTCCCCCCTGCAGAGCTTCCTCAGATATTTTTCTCACTCCCACCCCAATAATTATAAATGCCCTATAGGGCAGTATTGTTTTGGACTGAAGTCCGTCAGTCACTAGGCTAAAGTGTAGGTTTATGACTGCAATCTCCATTTTAACCCATGGGTGTGTGACCACTTAGGATACATTGTCTCTAAAATCATATTAACTCTTGATGACCTTTTAGATTATAAGTAAATGTTGATTTCTCTGAGGAGAAAGTGAAGATAAAATAATTTGGACTTAGGCCTATGTGTCAGAGGATTCAGAAGAACTTTGTCCTATGATGGGTGAATGCTGACTGCTATAACACCCATATGCCGTGATTTACGTTTTCATTGAGTACTTTGTGCTGTGATCGAACAACAGTATGGTTCCATGGGCAGATAATATGTTCCAGCTTAAGCGTATAGAAAATATTTGGGTCATGGTCATTGGTATTATCTCTAATCACTAATAAATAGCTATCTACAGAGCTAGAAGACTGAGGGTTTTTTTTTTAATTATTATTATGTTCAGCTAGCCAACATATAGCAGTACATTATTAGTTTTTGATGTAGTGTTCAACGATTCATTAGTTGCAAAGAATGAGGTTTTAAATCACTGTTGTGTAGAAGAACATTCAGTGACACATGAACTAATTTGGCCTCAAAATTGCTTGAAAGGGGATTTCTCCCTGTTGTTTAATATTTTAACAGTCTCTTGTAGAGCTAAGCTCTGAAGACTGCTCTTAAAGGTTATTAAATATGTCTGTGAAGTTGACAGGTTGCAGGTCACTGAAGACTCAATATCAGTCAGATTATGAAAAATAGGCTTTTAGTCAAGTTGTTGGTAACAAAGATAAGGAGAGTGATACCTAAACATTCAAAATATACATTCTTTCAGAGAAAAAGTTGAGGGAGAGTTACTGGAACTTTTCGTCTTAAACACACTTTGTGTTCTAACTTTTTGCCTCTTGTTTTTTCTAAGTGAGAAGCAGTGTCACACAGAGGAGATGTGTGACTGGGAGTCAGGGGACTGGATTTCCTGCTCCCACAATTACCACTCTGGAGCTCTGTGACCTTGGGCAGGTCATCTAATCTGTGGGAACTTCAATTTGATCTCCTCTCTAATGAGATGATAAAGATGTTAATGCAGTAAGGAGTTTTCATTGTGTCATAAAATAAAAAGTTTAAATTTAAAAAATACATTAATATCACCTGCCCTATAACCTGGGGTTTCCCCCCACCCAAAAATCAACTAAAATAAAAAAGGCCTAAGTGTTCTATAAACTAGAGTACCAGTCAGGTATATGGCGATAAGCATAGTTTTCTCCTGAATGTGTCAAAGGTATCAACACAGCTTGAAGTCTTGTCATATTGTTTAAGGTCTTCAAAATTTTGTAGTTGAATTTCATTTTAGAAAAGTCAGCATAGGGGCGCCTGGGTGGCTCAGTGAGTTAAGTCTCTGCCTTTGGCTCAGGTCATGATCTTGGGGTCTTGGGATCGCACCCCGCATCGGGCTCTCTGCTTGGCAGGGAACCTGCTTCTCTCTTTCTGTCTGCTTGTGATCTCTGTCTGTCAAATAAATAAATAAATAAATAAATAAAATCTTAAAAAAAAAAGCATAATAATTAGTCCAGGTTCTTTGAAGAAAGTTTAAGAATAGTTCCATTGAAAGAAAAGACTAGAAAATATACAACTTATCCTCTCAGATGGTTTTATAAATTCTTTTTTATGAGAAGAGATCAGATGCAATATGTATTTATGAATCTTCATAAGATCTGAACATGTTTTTGTGACTTCCGGGGAACCTGATTCTTGGTCACAGAGACTATAAAAATTTATGCGGTCATTAATATACATATATATTAGTATGTGAACTATGATTTCAAAAAGCATAGTGTGTAGAATTCTGGTGGTCCTGAATTCAAGAAATAAATGAAGGGATGAATTAGTCTCTGTTCAAAAAATTGAGAGGGTTTGGCACATGATTATTTTACAGTGCTCATGCCTTTGGAATTTGTCATAGTGGGTTTATTATAGTGCGTGCATATGCATGTGTTAGTGTGCATTGTTAGTGTGGTTGGCTTCTGCTTTTAATACAGTTGAACCAACTTTGGTGTATTTTATTCTATTTATTTATTTATTTATTTTCAGCGTAACAGAATTCATTGTTTTTGTACCACACCCAGTGCTCCATGCAATACGTACCCTCCATAATACCCACCATCTGGCTCCCCCAACCTCCCACTTCCCAACTTTGGTGTATTTTAACTAAAAATGTGTAGGTTCTGCGTTTGTGCCTCTCTTTTTCCGTTCTAGAGGTGAGAGCTGGAAGGATATATTTGTATGTCCTGTAAGTCAGAATTTGTAAAAACCCAAAATTGTAACAGTCCATTATATATCTAACTTTGCTTTTATTAATTACAAAATTCTGTGATAATTATTAGACCATTTAAAAGTTACTCTACTCAGAGAAAATACTAGTACTAATGTGAAAAGGATGATGGGTTACTATGAACAAGCCAACAAATATGTATAAAATAACCTAGATGAAATGGACAAATTTCTAGAAAAACATAAACTATCAAAACTGACTCTAGGGGTGCCTGGGTGGCTCAGAGTGTTAAGCCTCTGCTTTGGGTTCAGGTCATGGTCTCAGGGTCCTGGGACTGAGCCCTGCATCAGGCTCTTTGCTCAGCGCGGAGCCCGCTTCCCTCTCTCTCTCTACCTGCCTCTAGGCCTACTTGTGATCTCTCTCACTGTGTCAAATAAATAAAATATAAAAATAAAACAAAAAAAAACCCAAAAAACAAAACCAAATCTGACTCTAAAAGAAACAGAAAATATGATTAGACTTAAGCAAAAAGATTAAATTAAATCAAGAAATTGCCCATTTTTCCAAAAAATATTAGAGGAGGGAACACTTCCCAACTCATTCTACTAAGACTAGTATTGTTTTGATACCAGACAAAGGTACTTCAAGATGATGATAGACCAGTATCCCTTATGAATACAAATACAAAAATCCTCAACAAAATAGTAGCAAACCAAGTCCAGTAACATATATAAAACATTACATGCCACTAAGTGGGTTTTATCCTATAAATACAAGTTTAGTTTAACTCAAAAATCAATCATGACAATTCAGTGAAGAAAAAACAGTCTTTTCAACAAATAACCCTGATACAACTGGTAATACTCAAGCATAAAAATGAATTTGGATCCCTATCTCATGCATAATCTAATCTAAATTTGAGAACTACAACTATTAAACTTCTAAAAGTAAACAGAAACAAATCTTTGGGATCTTGGGTTAAGCAATGGTTTCTGCGACTTGGTGCCAAAAGCACAAGCAAAACAGAAAATAGATATATTAGTATCAAAAAATTAAGGCTTATGATTCAAAGGATAGCATCAAAAAAGTAAAAAGTTAACCCATGAAGTGGGAGAAGATATTTGCAAATCATATAACTCAACATAAAAAGTAAAAATATAATTTTGAAGTGGGAAAAAGTTCTGAACAGACTTTTCACCAAGTAAGATACAAATGTGCAATTAGAATGGGGCAGGGTTCTTAACATCAGCTATTAGGGAAATGTGAAGTGAAACCACAATGAGGTACTACTTTATGCTAAATCACAACCAAGGGAGATTTATCCCAAGGTATGCAAGGCTGGTTGAGCATTTGAAAATCAGTGTATTCTATCACATTAATAGACTAAGTAAGAAAAATTACTTGATGTCAATATATCAGTGCAGAAAAGGCATATGACAAAATCCAAAACTTAATCATGATAAAAATTCTTAGTTAACAAGGAATAGAGGGGAACACACTCAGTTTGGGAAAGCCTGAATGAAAAACATTGTGCTTAAAGCTAACATCCATACTTAATGTTGAGAAACTCAAAGTTTTCCCATTAAGATCACACAAAAGGCAAAGATGTTCTGTCTCACCACTCCTTTTCAACATTGTACTGGAAGTTCTAGCTAATGAAATAAAAAAAGAAAGCCTATACAGATTGGAAAGGAAGATAAAAATGATATTTTTTCCACAGATGACATGATTGATGATGTAAAAAACCTGAAAAAAAAACTTTAAAAAACTGTAACTAATAAGCAATCACAGCAAACCAAATAGTAAGCCCACCACATTGGGCACCTTGCTCAAAGGGGAGCCTGCTTCTCCCTCTCCTCCCTGCTTGTGCTCTCTCTCCCTATTTCTGTCGCTATCTCTGTCTCTCAAATAATTAAAACCTTAAAAAAAAAGAATGAAATACTGATACATACTTCAATGCAGATGGACAGTGAAAATATACTGAGTGAAAAAAGCCAGGCCCAAAAGACCACTTACTGTATAATTCTGTGTATATGATGTATCCAGAAAAGGCAGATCCATGAGACAGATGGTAGATCACTGTTTGCCTAGGCCTGGGGGGGATAGAGAGATTGGGGAGTGACTGGTAATTGGTATGAAGTTTGTTACTGCAAGGACAAAAATGTTATCAAATTGATTGTGGTGATGGTTGCATAATTCTAAAAACCACCCAATTGTATACTTTAAAGGGGTCAAGGGTTGGTGTAAACACTATATCTTGTTAAAACTCTTACTAAAGTTCCTTTGACCAGACTAGCTTGGAGAATTTCTTAGTAAAGCTGTTAAATTACAAGAAATGGCATTTAGCCGACAAAACAGGCATTGAAGGTATGACTAAGATACATGGATTGTCTAAAAAGTGTTCATGTTCTAGTTTTTTGAGCATCCACCTTGAATAAACAGGCACAATAGGGTCACTTTGGGGAATGGAGATAAAGCAACTAATAATGTGCTCAAGAAAGCTTACTATTTGGTTAAAGCTTTTACTCATGAGCTTAAAATTCTTTCCTTCACTTACGTTTGCTTCGTTAATCTCTCTGCATGTGTGTGCATGAGTATCTCCCCGTATCCAGCCCATCATTCTCTTAAATATCTCTGCTATTTTCACCTCTTTTCCTTACCACAAGCCTCCTGAAACCTTTAACTTATCTTGCTGGATTACTGCAGTGGTCTCTGACTGGTTTCCCCACTCCTCTGTCTTCTTTAATCCTTAATCTGTATCATAGTCAGATGAATTTCTTCAAAACTCTGATCTGTTGTGGCCAACCCCATTGAGAACCACCCAGTGGTTATTTATTTATTAATTATTCTCTTGGAATAAACACTAAACCCTTTTATAGGACCTCATAAGCTCTGCCTAGTCCCATCCTTACAGCCTGTACTCCAGGTTCATATCGTGCCCTGCTCCCTAATTGTTTTATATTCCACCCACATTGACCCCTTTTCCATGTGCCTTCCTGTGCAGGACCTTTGCATGTACTACTCCCTGTTCCTGCTTATCTAATCAGTTACTATGGTCTTTAGATCTCAGCTCACTTTTTCAGGGAGTCCTTCTTTGACAGACCCATCTAGGTCAAAACCCCTTATTCTAGGGTACCATAACATCATATCGGTCACATACTTGAATGAAATACTTAATGCCCGGTATTGTATTATTATTATCATTTGTTTACTAATTAGGTTTACTTTGTTTTCTGTATGTTTTCCTTTTCCTGGAGATAAGAAGTAGAATGTGAATTAGATTGATGGTAGATGAGATTCTAGATGGTTTGGCTAGACTTTCAGCCTTAATCTTAGTCTCACTGATAAATTCTATATTGCATTTAGGTGGTTCCTGCCATCTATGTGACCCAATGGGTTATGAAGCTGGGAATCCTAGACAATTGAATGATACCACAGTGAACTAGAAGTTACCTAGAGAAGGACATAGAGTATTTTTCAGTGAATGAAGGAATGACTAAATGAAGGGAGGGGGAGGTCACCTGTATATTAAGGTGACTTATGGCTGAAATTATTGCTACTGGTTGGTAAAATTATGACTTCTGGACATATGGACTTGTTAATTAAGTCTCAATGCTAATATTAAATGACAGAATTATGAAAGGAATATTTTTAGGACCAAAAAAGAGAGCTAACTGCTTTATAAAGTTGCTCTTGACTCAGTGTTTCTCACAGTATAAAGGGTTTACACGGTATCATGAAGAACCAGTCATTGGGAGGCAGAGGATATTTGGCATATGTATTAGCTACCCATGACTATGTAACAAATTACTCTAAACTTAGCAGCTTAAAACAATGAACATTTATCTCACAAATTTTTGAGAGTCCAGAATCTGGTCATCATTGAGCTCGGTCCTCTGGCATTCAGTCTCTCATAAAGCCATAGTCATCACAAGGCTCAAGCAGGGCAGATCTGCTTCCAAGCTCAGTCTTGATGTTGGCAGGATTCAGTTCCTGATGGACGTTTGGACTGAGGATCCCAGTTCCTTGCTGCTATTAGCCATAGGCCTCCCTCAGTTCCTTGACAGATGGGCCTCTCTGTGGGGGTAGCTCACAATATGGCTGCTGGTTTCCTTCAATGAGCAAGCAAGAAGGTGAGTAAGATGGAAGCCAGAGCCCTTTTGTAATCTATTCTTGGAAGTAGAGTCCCATAATTTGCCATATTCTATTGATTAGAATCTAGTTACTAAATCCAGCTTGTGTTCAAGGGGAGAAAAGTACAGAAGGGCATGAATTCTGGGAGGCAAGAATCCTTAGGGGCCACCTTCCAAGCAGCCTTCTATAGGGTATATGCATATTCTTTTGCTGTTGACCCCAGAAAATGTACTAAGCAGGGAAAATACTTTGTTACTATCAGAAACCAAATCAGGAATTGGATGTTGTCTTGGTCTACATGGTTATGGTACTAAAGTTATTTATTCCTTGTTATTTTTGAATTGGGAACTATTTTGGACTAAGCTTTTTGTTCTTCATGCCATTTTAAGTAATACCAAGTGGATTTTTACATTTTTTCAAGTGGACCCTAAGAGCTGTTTTGATAGTTTCTTTGCTGTGGGTATTTTGCTGAAACGGGACTGTTTAGACACGTCTGCTTCTCATACAGACTTTGCTTTTGTCTTATTTTTTAAAGATTTTATTTATTTATTTGACAGAGAGAGACAGGGTGAGAGAGGGAACACAAGCAGAGGGAGTGGGAGAGGGAGAAGCAGGCTTCCCGCTGAGCAGGGAGCCCAACTTGGGGCTTGATCTCAGGACCCTGGGATCATGACCAGAGCTGAAGGCAGACACTTAATGACTGAGGCACCCAGGTACCCCTCATACAGACTTTGAAAGTTTCTCTCTGATGACAGAAATCCTACCATTTAAATTAAAGGAGTTAATTTTCAAAAAAAGGAATTAGATTTGAATAATGAAAATGAATCTATTTTAAGAACTTCGTTTCTTTAGTTTTTTAGGATAACTGTGCAAAAAAATCTTTGGGATTTTTGTCTTTGGGAAAACTCTGAGTTGAGGAGGGAAATCAAATTGGAGCCATTATGAAGGTTAAGGAATGGGAGAGGTTGTCTTGGCAAGAAAAGGACAGGGAATTTGCAAATTACACTTGAGCAAATAGTTATGAATGGGGCTGCTGTTTCTTTCCCAGGGAAGTTCCTGAAGTATTATATTTCTTTTTTAAGGAGAGAGAAAATGCTGCAAATCCTCTGGTGTGCTTACTTTTTCTCTCCTATCCCTGAAAATAAACAAAGCAAAAAATCCTTCCCTTGGTGATGGACTTGTTTAGAAATATTATCTTCAAAGAACTCTTTATGTGAGCCAAGCTGTTCTTTGTATTAGTGAGTCTGTGACAGTTTCATATGTGTCCTGGAAGTGAAACAAAACACGGGTGAGATTCCTTTTGTGTCCATGCTCACAACTCAGCAAACCAAAAAGACACCTCATTGATTAGATCAGGTCTCAAGCTCTGGCCTTACCTAGTAGGGAGGTAGAGAATTAGATTTGAAAGGAGAAATGCTTCTAGGTTGAAGCAAGTGAGAGCCGTGAATATGGGTTTACAAACACTGAATATTTGTGACTACTTTAAGAAAATCAATCTTTTAACTGGGAAATGCTTTAGAGAATCTATTAGATTTGCTTGGACCTCACTGTTTTGGTTTTTTGGTCCCTCCCTCCCCGAAGTATGCTGCCTATGGCTATGCTCATTAGTGACACAGAGAGAAACTGGGAATTTGGAAGAAAATAGCTTTCTTGGTCATCGACCCATTAAGTGACATGTAGAGGCTCTATAAAAAAAGGTTAAGGAAATACTAGGGAATTCTTAATAGCATTTTCAAAATTTAAATAACTTTTCTATTTCCATGGCATTTCCCCCTTCCTCCTTGTTCTCTCACTGGTTCTGATGTCACCTTGGCCGTCCAAGAGAACAATATGAAGTGCAGGGTTGCTCCATGCAGTGGCTGGTAGGCCGGTGCGACAGGGGTACTGCTGAGTTGGGAGCAGGGGCTCTTCTCAGGGTCTGGCTCCTGTGTGAGGGGAGGAAGGCTTGCTTCTGAGGAGTAGACTGTTTGGACCTGCTTTCCAATTCACTTGCTTTGGGAGCTACAGGCACAGAGATCCAGGCCCTTTTTGACAGCCCACGGGTTGTCCCCCTGAGGTACATATCAACAATAGGGAGATAGAGTCACCTCTGAGGAGAACAAGCCTTCAGAGTTAGCCATCAGGGAACAACCTCAGATAAGACTTGGTCTTAACAGGGTGTATCATGGTGCAAGAGGAGGCAGGGTACCAGACAGCCCAACCTGCCAGGGTGTGATGCTTGTGGCCTGGCCCTTGGGGCACTATTGGTGCTGAGGTCCAGCTGGGTGGTAATTGGGGAGTATGTTATGGAACTGGAGAAGAAGGGTCAGATACTAAGGATGTAAAGGGAGAAGCTGCAGGGTTTGGCTAGGGACTAGATGTGAGGGACAGAGGACTCTGGGAAGTCCACTGCTTTGGGACAAATTCAAGGTTCACCTCCCTGACTCAGCCACATATACTGTATGGTCTTTGTCGGGCGAGCCTGGGGTTGGAACACAGAGCTGAGAGACTTCTTCAGTTGCATTTATTTTGTGTCCCAGCCTTGGGTATCTATTGGGAAGATGCCAGTCAGGTGAGATCTGACAGATCGGAGCTTAACTTTTCAGAGTGCTGGTATTTTTAAAAAATAAATCATCAATACTAATCATCTCCAGCCAAAGAGATGCTGAGCAACTGATATTTGATCCCAAAGCTTATATTTGTTTCGGGCTCTTTGAAGTTGGAGAGCTGGGACAGGCTAGGAATTTTCCATGGTCTGAAACATACTTGACTGTAAAGGTTATCAGGTGAGTATCATTCACTCACCAAGCAGAGTGTCCAAAGCACTCAACTTACAAAGGGTTATCCCCATTTTATAGATGGAGGAAACAAGTCCCGGAAAAACTTAAGGAATTTTTCCAAGGTCACAGCAACCAGGCAATGTAAACGGTATTCCGACCAGGTCTGTCTGATTTCAAAGACTGTGCTTAAAAACTAACACACTGTCTTATTTCCTTATTTCTCAGTGTGTTTCGATCATGTCTTTATCATGAGATAAGAACTCTTTGATTTTGGTGGTCTTGGTTTTTAGGTTCTATATAGACTAGCTTTGTTGTAGGTCTTGATGAGCTTTTACTGCCTGAGCTTTAAGGAAATTAACACAGTACGACCATCCATTGTGGAGTTTTTTGTTTTTTGTTTTTTGTTTTTTAATTTTCTGTCTTGCTGTTTCCCTTTCTCTCTCTCTCTCTCTCTTATAAACTTTTTTTGTTACTTGCTTGCTTGCTTGTTTCTGTTTTGTTTTAAATAGTACTTTGACTAGTAGTTCTGGGAAGATTTTAGCTCATAGTCTCCCTCCCCTTCTCATCTCTTGTCTGTCTCTGTTCTAGTAGACTTCTTGAAGTTTTAGTAGGAATTTGTACTTTTCAGTGATGTAGACTTTCTTCTTCTCTCACCCAAGCTAGTTCTAGTGCATCTTTGTTCTTGGTTAGGTCTGGATTCTACATTCATTTCCTCAGGTTTTTGTTTTGTTTTGTTTTTGGTTCTGCCACTACTAAAACTGGCTTGAAAGAATGCTTTGCCTTCTTGTTGAAACATCAAAAGGTACAAATAGCAAACACTGCTGAGGTCTCTTCCTTCCTGTAGGCACCTCCCCACCAGATGCCGCCTCGTGCTGTGATGCTTATAATTCTTAAAACATTGTCTTTATTCAAGGCCTTAGGGGAACTCTCAGGAGGACTGGTGGTGGAAAACAGTTGGAGAAGGTTGCTGGAGAATGATTTTTTTCATATCTTCCATTTGTAGAATGGTGTTCTGTTGCTTTTTTTTTTTTTTTCGTCTGAAGACTTGTTACCCTCGAACAGAGTACAAATCTCCAGTATGTGTATGGGGACAGGGAGTCTCTGAGTTCTTCAACTCACTAATCCATGGTGGAGCTCCCAGCAGATGTGGGATCAGGATAAAGTCTCCTGGCTGTTGGATACCTGTTCTTTCGTCCCATGATTCCAACTCACATGGATTTTTAAAAGTATTGGTAGAAAGCTCAATGGTGAAAATAAACAAAAATAAAAATATTAAACTTGGGCTGTTTGGGAAGTTCAGTTGAAGTTTTCTTTTAGTTATATATTGAATTCATAGTCTTAGGAAGTCTGAGGAAGTAGGCCTTTTGCCTGCTTCTTTCATTTTTCTTAGATTTTGCTGAGAAGTTTGAGTCCAGTTAGGTGCTAGAACAGGAATTCAAGAATTCAGTTCTGGCCATTGCTGTACTCTCCTCATTTAGTCTTGCTTTGCTTAAATAGTCATTGATTTTCCTTCCTTTCAAATAATTTGCAGTACAGTTTTTCCTGCCTCAAAGACTTTACATGGCAAAAGTCGAGGCAGACACATCACATCACCTACCTCACATCAGTGAGAAGGTGACTTTGGAAAGTGATGCTCAAATTCAGTTGTCTCCTGCATCAGAATTGCAGGGTGCTAGCAAAGGAAACAGTTAACAAAATCAAAAGACAACTGACAGAATGGGAGAAGATATTTGCAAATGACATATCAGATAAAGGACTACTGTCCAAAATCTATAAAGAACTTAGCAAACTCAACACCCAAAGAACAAATAATCCAATCAAGAAATGGGCAGAG
>NC_081568.1:101383352-101397763 GCF_022355385.1 Mustela nigripes
CGTAAGTGACTCTTAATCTCACAAAACAAACTGAGGGTTGCCGGGGGGAGGGGGTTTGGGAGAAGGGGGTGGGATTATGGACATTGGGGAGGGTATGTGCTTTGGTGAGTGCTGTGAAGTGTGTAAACCTGGTGATTCACAGACCTGTACCCCTGGGGATAAAAATATATGTTTATAAAAAATAAAAAAATTAAAAAAAAAAATAAAATAAAAAATTAAAAAAAAAAAAAGAATTGCAGGGTGCTTATGCAAATACAGGCTTCTGAGGTTTACTTCAGACCCTACAAATCCATCTCTAAGAAATGGGGCTCTGAGGTCTGTATTTTAACAAATGGCTCGGGTAGATGTTTATGCTCACTGAAGTTGGGTGATCACTCTCTCAGGAGAGAAGAGACTAGCATCTATAACTGGTGCTGTCTCAGCAGCTCTGACTTTCCTACCCCAGCTCAGATGAACGCAGATACCCCTTGTTGTGTGACCAGAGTGGGGTGGGGGGAGGGCAGGGTATTGAGGATGTCCTTTGCTGCAATGAAAAGAGGGAGGAATGAAAATAGCTGTGTAGAAAAAGGGATAGTACATCAGCCGGGGGTGGGTAGAAAGCCTGCGCAGTTTTTAGAACTTTGATTGGTTTTTGAGTTTTCCTCATGGAGCCAATCAGCATGTTCATGTGAATTTTTCCAGCAAGATGACAGGAAATGAATGGAGCAGCTTGGCTCAGGGATTGGCATGATGGCTCCAAGAAAGTCACAGAAAGAGGAAGGTCAGGATGTTAATGTGTGAACATCACTGACAATGGATGGCCTTGAGGTTCCATCTTGATAAGGAAGCCGGTGAAGCCAGGATGGCTAAGATGGAGTCGGGAAGTAGGGAGAGTCAAGGAACTGCCTGTGGTGAGGATGAAGGGTAGGACCTGTCAGAATAAGAAGTAGAGAAGAGGGTAAATGGAAAGCTACAGATATTTGGAAGCTTAGATCTTTAAAGGCAGAGTATTTTGGGATAATGATAAGGTCCAAAGTGGGAGCTCATGTGTGGTTGAAGTGGAATGGAGGGGGACCCTTCAGATGAAGGAGGAAGTCTTCAAACTGTGCTTTGAGTGTTCCCAGGCTCCTCCACCTTCTTGAAGCTTCTCCAAGCACAGGTGAGCATGGGAGGAACACAGGGATTGTGTCAAAAAAGCAAAGTCCTGGAGGTCAGGAGAAGAGTGATGAGGCTGGGAAGCAAAACAGAAGTGAGGTGGGTGGAGAGGGCTTGGAATAGAGGTGATGGAACGTGGCTTGGAAGAAAGTAAGCTCAATGGGAAGGGTGATAAGGGACCCTGTCTTCCCTGGTCCTGTGAGTTAAAGAAATTGAGGGAACAACCATCCCTGCTTTATGGGAAGTAGTATTATGAAGGAAAGCCCAGATTGCTATTAAGACAAGCAAGTAGGGAAAGTGTAAACAAAAAGTTGAGATTATGGGAGTGTTGGATTTTTAAAATAGGCCAAGAGTTCCAGAGACACATCAGAAGGAATTAGTCGATTTGGGGCATATATAAGAGGACTGTTCAGTAGGACTCCGTGAAAGAGATGAGTGTATCTAAAAGAGTGCTGTGGGTCAGCACTTGTCAGACTTAATTAAGTAGGAGACTGAAACCACTGAAAAACAAGGTTAGATTTATTTAACCGTGGGCAGGCTCCTTAGAGATCTTCTGTTACTAATGTATTACTGTGACGTATACTTTAAGCAAATGACTTTAAAACCTTGTGACCCAGAGTAAAACAGGTTTATGTGATGATCCCAGATAGCTGTGTGATGATGTGTGCACGTGTGTGATGTGTGTGCATGTGTGTGGTGATGTGTGCAAGTGTGTGATGTGTGCATGCATGTGTGTGATGATGTATGTGATGTGTGTGCACATGTGTGATATATGTGTGCATGTGTGTGATGATGTGTGCATGTGTGTGATGTGTGTCAAACTAAACAACAAACATTCACCAAACCATATTTAAATGTCAGTATATACAACACACCTTGACATTTACATTCTGTTCAGATTCATTTTCTCAGAAAATGCTGTCATGATCCATTGATTCCTGATGCATGCAGCATTCCTCCTGCTGCTGGATAGGCATGTGTCTGACTTCTTAAGCCTGCCAGGGTTAATATGAGTGCTGTTTCCTGGGTACCTCATGCATGAAGAATATTCATTCTCTTTGTATTGATCATAATTAGGCCTTATTGTATGATCGGGAAGAAGCCAAGAAGTGCTGTTTCATCAGGGTGTTCCTGCTTAAAATCTTGACTAGCTTCACGCCTCCTATAGGTTCAAAATGTACGTCCTTAGCCTCAGACAATGGTCTGCACTTGTCTTACCTGATGAGGTCTTGCTCTGGTTAATCATTCCCTCTTTGTCCTTTTCCTGCTGTACTTGGTAGAGTTGATGATAATTCTTAGTACATGTTGTCCTTCTGAACCATCAAGGAGTTCCTTGAGGTAGACTTTTTTTCTCTTAGTGCTCTCAGTGCCTCATGTAGGGTCTGGGACAGAATGAGTATTAGATTAGTTTGGCTGAGAAAATGATGTAGGGATCTCAGAAGTCCTGGGTAGTTTAGCCTGGAGAGGCCTTGTGAGAGGTGCTAATTCTCTCTGTTGAATAGTTCTTGCTGATAATGGACGATTCTCACTTCTGAATTGTATGGGTCCCTTTGGGCAACACAGACCAGCCGACTGCTTTGGCATTTTATTGTGGAAATGGTGGTACCAAAATGGTTGTAGTCATGTTTCATATATACTCCGTTCCCCACAATACTCAGTAGTGCCCATGCCATGCCTCTCATGGTTTTGGATAATGGAGGACCGGGTGCTGCTCACCTTTCCTTTTTAGTGGGATACTTCATCTAGTTGGTGCTCTGTGTTCATGGGATAGTGGAATAGGAATTTTAAAGGACCTCTGTGCAGATAAAGCTGCCCACCCCTGACAATGCATTTTGCACAAATAAGCTGAAAAAGGCTTTTTGAGGGTCAGAACTGCCTACAGTCTAACACATACCAGCAAGACAGATTCAAGGATGGATTAGCAAAAGTTCAGCGAACTTAAGTGATAAATGGGGCTACACAGAATTCCAGCAGAATGGTCAGACCATGAAATAAATTGATTCATGTGGTGTAGACTGGTGTGTGTTTGTTTTGAGAAACTGATAGACAAAAAGAGTAGATGGAATATTATTTTCTTGTTCCTGATGTGCCTCCCAGGCTGGGTATAGATAGAAGAAAGGGAAAGTAGTCAGGCTTAGTTGGGGATGGCAGGAGGGGCGGGCAGGCAGGAGGGACTTCGTTTCTAGCAGTCACATGAACAAATCAACAGAAAAAAGTGCAGGTAATTTCAATTCTATTTAGTCCAGTATATCCGAAATATAATTTCAATATATAATCACTGTCTGAAACCATTGAGATAAATTCCTGTTTTTCTTCCTCCAGCACATCTTAACTCAGACTAGCTGCACTTCAAGTGTTTAATAGTCACAAGGACAAGGGGCTACGGCATATGTTGGGACAGGCCCTATATGCTGGATGCTTTGGTCTCTGGGGCCCTCCAAGGAACTTCTGACCATGCCAAGCAAAGATGAGAAAGAGTTCAGAGACAGATGTGTTCTGTGTACCTAGGAAGCAAAGTAAAGCTTTAAGAAAGTAGAACAAAGAATTCACCGATGAGGTGAACTTGACTTTTTTCTCTCAATTTCCTTCCCACATTCACCTTTAGAGCAGAAGTTGAACTTGCCAAAATTCTTGAGGAAAGTGCAAATGATAGGCAGTGCATTCCTCTGTGCTGTTTTCTGCTCTAACATGCACCTGACTCACCTTTCTCAAGAGTGAGCAGATAATATCACTGTGCCTTTATAGGAGACGTTGTGATGGAGGGATGGCAATTTCAGCCACTTCATCCTCTGCGTCTGGTGGTTTCTTGGTTTGTTGGTGAAGTTCAGTCACCGAAACAGATACTGAAAAGGTAGTGATCAGGAAGTCACTTACTGACCAGCAGCCTCTGTGGGCATCAATCCACGTTGCTTTTGTCCTTGGCTCTTACTTAATAAAGGACTTACTGATGGACTATGACAATATGGGCCATCGTATTTTGAGACTTAATGGAGTTAAATTAAGACCTATCTATAATGCTTAATTTTTACAAGTGTGGTGATGGAAAGACAGGAGGTGAGTGGCACAGACACGAGAAGGAAGTCAGCCCAGTATCAGCATTTTAACACCCAGGACTAAAAACAAAGTCTCTACTGTTTAATAAAGGCCAAGAAGGAAGCTTTTTCTACCTAGGCAGACATTTTCCAAATTTTATTCATAAGACAGTTCCTTGTGTACAGCTGTAGAAACAATAGAAAATATAGCCTCTTTGTTAACAGCTGCATTATCTAAATAAAATGAGCAAGTTCAGGGTTCCGATCTGGCTTTGACTGACAGGCAGATGTGGAGGTGACATGCTGCTTTTTGTTGTCCTCACCGTCTGAGCTATATAGTTGATTCCTTTTCCCTAGTCCTGATTGTGTGTCTCAATCTCCTTATTTACCTGGTGCGGCCCGGAATACCTTTCGTATCGCCATCCAGAACTTCACCTTTGAGAAGCAGGCTGAAGGCTGAGTTGTTACATTGGTGTAGATGATAAAAAAGTTGGGACATGAAACAAAATACCTCTTCAACTCCACCGTTTATTACAAACAAAAACATTTTCAGTGGTGGGAACAGCTGTGAATTAGGCATCCCACCTTAATTAGGGTCTAAGAATGTGTGCCTTCAGCTGCTTTTTATTGATTCCGTTTGCACATTTACTTCCTGTCTAGCGTAAATAGAGGTGGAGTACGTTTATGCAGGGAAGAATGAGCACGTCCAAACACCTAGAAGTGGAATCGTCCAAACACCTAGAAGTGGAATCTTCTTTGTGTAAACAGTGTATTTGATACCAGCTACAGGCTCCTCTTTTATAGCATGAGGAGAGGAGGAAATTGCTTTTTATTTTTTTTTTAAGATTTTATTTATTTATTAGACAGACAGAGATCACAAGTAGGCAGAGAGGCAGGCAGAGAGAGACGTGGAGGCAGGCTCCCTGCTGAGCGGAGAGCCCGATGCAGGGCTCGATTCCAGGACCCTGGGATCATGACCTGAGCTGAAGGCAGAGGCTTAGCCCACTGAGCCACCCAGGCGCCCTGGAAATTGCTTTTTAAACCTGGAAAGATACACATTAGTTAATGATAACCTTTTCATGGTATAGTATCCATTGAGGAAAATCTATGAGCCATGTGGCATTAAAAAAAAAAATTCCAGCTTTTTAATATAATTCTTACTGGATAGGTCATCATCTCTTTCAGGAAGAAAACCAGGGTCGTTAAAAAGTGTTGGCTCTTTGACCCTAACAGCCCTGGGCAGGGCCGGAGGATAGTCCCAGACGGTGAGAGTTGACTTGGGCAGCAGGTCAGTTTTATTTCTTTGGGGCAGGTGCAGAGAATGCTGCAGGTTTCCTTTTGGCCATCTGGAACACCACAGGACAGCACATTTTCTGAAATCTGAAATGAAGCTCATGTGGGCTCCTCTCCCCTCCCATGCTTCCCCATAGGTGAAGTATCCACATTCACCTGTTCTTCCCTAACTCTATTCTTATTTGTGTCCCCTTTGGCTAGTCCCAATGCCTCTTCTGTCCACCCCTGCCCCTACCCCATGCCAGTCAAGCAGAACTGGGAGGTTGGAGGGAGGACTCTCGATAGACAACTCCTTGGCTGCTCAGAGGACTGCCGCAGAATGGGTAACAATGAAAGCTTTTCCATTTCCCTGTGAAACCCTCTGTAATTATTAAAATAATAAGGGGCTGCAGTGTGGGCCTGCCTGACTTGGGATATCAGGAGTGCAAGTTTTTTGAGGGCAGAGTCTGTCTCATCAATCATATTTCGTCTCTTGTTTTGGAGGATATGTTTTCCAGCAGTCTCTTCTAAAAGGTGTAGCTAAAATGACTTCCAGCTTGGGTCCCAGAAGTTCCATTGGTTGGGTCCTGATTTAAAACCTAAATTTAAGTTAAGCCCAAAAGAAAGAGCCAACTGAAACTTCAAAGAACCCAAAATAGAGCATGTAATTTCATGTGCTATAAAAGACTTATGGGGGTGCTTCCCCCAAGTGCCAGCCATCATCTTGAGTTAGAGGAATAATCTAGTCCAGCTGTCATTACAGATGTGGGTGGGGCAGGTTATGACAGGTGGCTCTGAAAAGCACCGTAGAAGGGAGTGGTGTCCAGAATGCTGACTGGCCTCTGTCCATCTCCTAGATGATCTCTTTCCCAAACCTGAGTGCTACATTCTCATTCTTTTCTGGGGTGTTGACCTGTCTCATTTGTAGACCTCAGAACGTGGAGGGAGTTCTCTTATCCACCCTGTGAAGCAGTGGCTTAATCCAACAGACCTGTCAGGTGGTTTTAATTCTTTAAAACAGTTTCATCTCTGTTTTCTCTTTAGCATCGTAAGGTTGGGTGCTGATGGGAAGAGGAGAGAAAACTGATTTTCAGAGCCCAGGTCAGAATCCAGTTCTCCAGATGATGGTGCTTCCTCCTTAACTATCTTGAACCTTTTGATATGTAAAGATTTATTAAATAACACACAGAGACGGTGCAACAAAACACTGTGATAATGTGTGATACCACACATTAGTGGTAGTTTCTGATTGATTGTGATGTGGTAAGGAAAGAATTTTTCTTTCCTACCTTTCCATTACAATAGGGAGTAAACAGAGCTGAGTTTTCCTTGTTTGTGTGTTTTAGTGACAACTCTCCAGTTTCACATTTGCCTGGGTGTTAGTTCTTAAAGCTTTAAATGGGGTCCTACTGTTCAGGGTTTTTATAGAAATCACTTCTCTGTGTAATACAAGCACCCCGGGGGGGTCAGAAGTCTGTGGTCACAGAGGAAAAGGTCAGAGCTAGGTGTCAAAGCAGGTCTGGTCAGATCCCTCAGTGTCTGTGTGTCCTTCCTGTCAAGCTGCTCCATGTGCTGGGTGCCCTGGGCAAGGCTCCAGTGAGCAAACAGGTGTGTGCTGTTAGGCACAGCCTGTTCTCTGTTGTTTCAGGATGGGGGTGGGAGGTGGGAGTGGGAGTGGGAGTTGATCTTCTCCGATTGTATTTTAGATACTTGACAAACTGAAAGTACATTTTAACCTTGAGTCTTAATTTTGAGTTTCACACAGCCTTGTGGGAAGATTTTCAACGACTTCCTCAGGACATAGACTTTTTCTGGTTTTAATATTTAGTGGTAGCATGTTTTTGTCGAAAATTTAGTCCTTAATGTTTAGATTCACCTTTTTCTCCTTGTAAAAATCCTATCAAGGCCAAATTATCTAGAGTCGCTATGGTAACTTTGGAGAAACTGAGAAAGCACATTAATGCAAAGACCAATATGCTTGAAGAGTTGATTGCATTTAAAATGTGGAGGAAGAATGAACTTTGGCATAAAAACGTGCGGCTGAATCTTCATGGAAAAAGTTGGTAAGGACTAAAAAAACCGAAAAGATTTATAGCTTGAATAGCCTTTCCTACAAATTTTAGCCATGTTTATTGTTTTTAATGACTTCAGCATCTTTTATTCTGCCTTTTGGAGTCTTCTTGCTCCTCCAGCCATCTTTTGAAAAAATAAAGCTTAATTGGTTATAGCCAAGAATAGTTTAGGTTTAGATTCTGCTCTGGTCTTCAAGACATTGATTTAACCCCACTGAGCCACCCAGGCGCCCCAAGACATTGATTTAAAACTCTGTCCCATTTATTTCCCTCTCCCCCTGCCCCATACAATTTTACCCATGGAAGATTAGCTTGTAATTTTCATTATAGTTCATGCTTATATTAATATACTGGTTTTTAAAAAATTTTTAATTTTTAATTTTTTATAAACATATAATATATTTTTATCCCCAGGGGTACAGGTCTGTGAATCACCAGGTTTACACACTTCACAGCACTCATCATAGCACATACCCTCCCCAATGTCCATAACCCCCTTCTCCCAACCCCCTCCCCCCAGCAACCCTCAGTTTGTTTTGTGAGATTAAGAGTCACTTATGGTTTGTCTCCCTCCCAATCCCATCTTGTTTCATTGATTCTTCTCCTCCTTTCCTCCTACCCCCTTAATTAATATACTGTTTTATGTTGAAATAAACTCATTCTTACCCCCAAAAAACATAAATTTCATCAGTTTCAGCTCCTGTGATAATTATGAGCCTATTAAGTGCTACTCTTTGAGTAAGTATTGCTGAACACCTATCAATTAGTTAGCCTTTTCCTAAATATTTTCCTGTATCCTTGGCCAGCTATCTGGAATTTTGATGTATTATTGGTCTTGGCAGGCCGAAAGAGTATAACCATTCAATTAAAAAAAAAAAAGTCACTCCCTGAGTAGAATGAGTGTTATCATATCTTCCAAAATGACAACCATTTAAAAGAAGCCAATGACATATTTGAATACTATATAAAAGATGACTGATCTTGGGGCACCTGGGTGGCTCAGTGGGTTAAGCCTCTGCCTTTGCCTCGAGTCATGGTCTCAGGGTCCTGGGATCAAGCCCTGCATTGGGCTCTCTGCTCAGCAGGGAGTCTGCTCCCCCCCCCCCCGCCTCTCTGCCTAACTTGTGATCTCTCTCTGTGTGTCAAATACATAAATAAAAATCTTTTTTTTTAAAAAAATGACTAATCTTAAACTTTCTCCAAAAGAATTTACAGTTTTGTCCAAGTAGCCACCACTACAAGCACAGTTGTCAGTGACAAGCGAAGCCATTCCCACTGCTGACTGCTTTTCCTTCTCACCCCTGTCCCAAGCACATTTTTTCACCTACCACATTACCAATCATTTAGCCTGTAAACTAAATGGAATATAATATGTTTAATTTTTTTAGTTACCAACATTTTATCTTAACCGAGTACTTACTCCAGGCCAAATGCAGTAGTGCTATTTTTCCTCCTTGTGACCAACATGTGTGTGTTTATTGGTGTTTGGTATTGTCAGCTTGAAGGCTGGGGGTTAGTATCACTCTAAGACCAAAGTTGAACTTTCTAATATCCTTTATTGAGGTGGTTGTTCATTTGTACACTGGTAGGAAGATCTGAATTGGAGGACGTTGTAAACTGGCTGCTGGAGGAGTAGAAGGGCCCGACTCCACCACGTGGCAGGTTGTCTCCTCCCATTTCTGTGTGGCTGTCCCAGCCCATGGGAGCTGGGGGGCACATGGACATGCTCTCCCATGATGGACTTGGAGGCTGGAGGGCAGGGTCTTTTTGTCTCGTGTGGAAATAATCTCATGTTCTTAAACTGTACTGTCTAAGAGATGATAGTCTAGCCAAAGGGAAATAGGGTGTAAATCCTGATCTCCTCTGTGACTCTTGTTGAGGTAAGCCAAGAGACCAGGAAGCAACTTAAAATGGACCAGGTCAGGATATTTTTAGAACAGTGGACCTTATGCATGTTTAGTAGTATGTGTCTATGATGGCTGGGAGTATAAAAGCTATTTTGGCTGGAAAATGTGGTCATTATTATGAGGAGCATTGAACTCATCCAAAACCTAGAGTCCTGTTTATGGAAAAAGGGGACAAATGGGTGTTGGGTAGGCAGTAGCAGTTCGGCCTCATCTTTGCTGTGCTGCCTCACACCAGGCCAGATGTGGGGACTTTGCTGGAAGCAGCCCACAAGGCCCACCCTATGGATTTCACAACAATTGCCCAGGTTATTTTAATGAAGGGAAGGTTGAGGGTGCTAAGTTAGCGTATGACAGGGAGACCTAGTCAGAAGACAACAAGAATAGGAAGCTTTCATTGATGGTACATGTTTCTGAAATCAAACTCCTAGAAGGTGGTTTAAAAATTAATAGTTGGTAAGGTCAGGTATATACTATATGTGCCATTCATTTAACTGCGAAAGATCATAGCCAGTAAGGTACTCATTAATAACTAATGGACGCGCATAGCTAGTCCTCCTCACAGCTGGCTTCCTTCCAATGGAAAAACAAAGGGAGTCTGGTTGTTTGTATGTAATAACTGGTGGCTGTAAGGAGCTTCATGGTTGAGTTTATTTCTCAGAGAGCCTTGTGTGGTAATACAACTGATTCTCAAGTTGTTTTATGTTCTTAGAAGAGAAATCATTCCCCCAGCATTGGTTTATATACCTGATTTTGTTCTCCGTTAAAGTACTACCAGTCTAGCCTTCTGTTATCCATCAAATATGTCGACTGAATTAGCATTCAGCTAAATATATAGACATAAGAATTATCTTTTGCTGTCCCTAAGTGTTCACCTTTGTTTGGTGGCTGATCAGTAAAGTAAGCATAAAATTGGCCTTCAGATGTGTTTGGAAGGTAGAGTGAGAATTTGGGGGAGGTGTGTGTTAGTGATGAGAGTAGAATTTACAATCAGTTCTGAAGTTGTACTGTGTACCTTTTTGGTGAATTTTACTTTAAAAAATATTTTTTATTAGTTGTAAGTGGTCAGTTTGAGTGTGCAGTTGACTGAGTAATGGCTCCTAAATATATTAAGTCCTAATTCCTGGAACCTATAAATGTTACCTTATTCAGAAAAAAGATCTTTGCAGATGTGTTTAAGGATCTTGAGATGGGAGAGTTTCCTGGATTATCTGGGAGAGCCTGAAGTGCAATCACAAAGGTTTTGTAAGAGTAAAACAGGAAAGACAGCCGTATACACAGGAGGGAACTCAACTGATCTGGTCACATAAGCTTGGGCACTGAGAGTTCCCTACTTTGAGGAGTTAAGCTTCTACGCTTCCAGCTCTCATTTCAGGGTTGTTGACTGTCTATGTGGGCTGGGATTGGGGAACGTCTGGAATGAGGCTAGAGGGCACATTGGGTTCTCCCCTTTGTCCTGGGAAGGGGCTGCGTGATACAGTTCCCCTCAAGAACAGAAAGCCCAGAGCTGAAGTGAAACAGTGATTTAGGAAACACGTGTGTCCAGTGCTTTCAAAATTCAAAATGATGGACCTATACTGGGAAGTCCTGAGAAGGGACGTGGGAAGATGCTGGATCCGAGGAAGATGGCAAAGAGTTCCGGGCTCTATGGAGTTGCAGGAAGGCAGGAACTTGGCCTCACATCTGCAGGTTCCCCTTCTCTAGCCATGTGACTGTGAATGATTATGAACCTCTCATCAGTGATTTCCTAACTGAAGGGGGAATAATACCCATGTCATGGGACAGTGGTGCGACTAGAAGTAGCAGTGGCTGTAGAAATTTTTAGAGCAGTTTGCACACGGTTTCCCTGGGGACTGGGTGTCTAGTACTTGTCAGTCCCTAATCCCTAGTTAAATTATTATAAATGCGAGGTGAAAAGAAGGAGAAATTCTTGTTGGCAAGTAATTAGTGTGCTATTCAGTATCAAATTATCCATGACACTGGTTTCTGGTGTCTATTAATCACAGCTAAGGTCAACCATTTATTCTTCTGTAGACTTGAGTATTCTCTTTAAGAATTACCAATTAATAAACTCAGGGGGGAAAAGCAATCTATAATAAACACTTATCTTTTAACATTGGTCTAAAGTAGTCACTTGATAATGGCCCTACAAAGGATTCTCTGATTCTGAATAACTAAAGGTCAGCTTTCTGGAAAAAAATTCTTCTGGTCGGAAAATATCCCAATTTAGGGAAGGGAAAGAGAAACTGAGATTCAGTAATTCATCTTTCTGGAATCCATCCTGTCTGTGTAGGTCATTTTTGGGAACAGTGTGATGAGGTTCTGCTTTAGTAAGGGAGGCGTGAAGGTCCAAGGTACACATTGTCTCAGAGGAGGAGGTGGAAGGTTTGCCCTTTCTCCTAACCCTGTAATGCCAGACGAGTCTGCAGCCTCTGTTAGTAAGATTACCCATCTGTTAGCTTCAAAACCAGAGGCAAAAGACTTTGCTTCCAGATTCTCTTGGTGTGTGGGTTTGGGAAGGGACAGAGCTAATAATTGCCACCTACCTTGACAGGCTAAGCACCCAGCTAGGTTTTTATATCCATTGTTACAGCCAGTCCCACAGCAGGCCTGGGACGTGGGCATTACTCCCCACTTCAGTTAGGAAACCAGTGAGAAGAGATTTCATAATCTTTCAAGGTCACATGACTAGAAAAGTGTGGGAAAAGACCTCCCAATGTGAAGTCAGCCTCCCATCCCAGCTCTTCCCCTGGGTTCTAAACCCCTCTTCAGCTTGGGCCTCATACAGCTTCGTTCCCCACAACCCCTCACCCCTGCCCCTCCTTCTAGTGGCAGACTTGCCAGAAAACCCACATTTTAACAGTTCGCCCTGTGGATAAGCTGTTCTGGAGAGGGTGAGCTTGGTGGACGCAGAAAGTGCCCTTCATTCCAAACAGAACAGGCCATCCTTGTAGGGAGTCGCACCTGCTTCTGTGTTCCCTGGTTTCAGCCATACAGTGTTTGTCTTCTAGACCTCACTCCTTTGTTTCCTGACATTCATCATGTCCTGATGTTACTTTCTGTAGGAAAGCATCTTTGCCAGTTAAGGTGGCCTTTCATCTTACTCTCCCACCTCTGTGACAAACTTGCTGAAAAGAATACTCTGTCTTTTTGTTGTTGTTGTTAAGATCTTATTTATTTATGTGACAGAGATCACAAGTAGGCAGAGAGGCAGGCAGAGAGAGGGGGAAGCAGGCTCCCTGCTGAGCAGAGAGCCCCATGCGGGGCTCGATCCCAGGACACGGAGATCATGACCTGAGCCGAAGGCAGAGGCTTAATCCACTGAGACACCCAGGCACTCCTAGAATACTCTACCTTGATAAAATTGGGCTGAGCCCATTACAGGTTGGATCAAGCTGTTGTTTCCATGAGGATTATTTCTGACTCTTATTTCTCATTTCCCTTATCACCCCCACTCCCATTCATATACGCAATCCACGTATACCTCAAATACACACACTACACAGGTCACGCCCACCTTCAGGATGAGTCACTTCAAAATGAGACTTTATCCAGCTGCAGTGAAATTTCTTAGCCCTTCATGTAGGTGTGGAGAAAGCTCTGTCGGCACTCTACATTACTGTTCAAAATGTATGCCTCAAACCTGAGAGTGCTGGTTGGCAATAACAACCCACTTGAAGCAGTATCGTTGGCTGAAATGTAAATTGCTTTGTACCCATTCTCATTCTTGTAGAATTCCCAGAAAGAAAGTAGGTTTTACCTTAGCGGTGTTCAAGAAATAACCTTTCTTCTCACATCTCTTTTTTAAGCCTATAACAAGATCGTAGATGATTGATTTATGCAGCTCTGGTCCTCTATAAAGGTTTTTATATCTAACAACAATAAAAACGTATTCTCGGGAATTTTACCATTATGGGATTGTTAGTAATTTGGGGGAGGAAGGGTAACTTTGGGTTTACTTCCTGAATTAATAAGCTGCCATCACCCTGGAATGCCAATTTTCTTTTCAGTTGTTCCTTTACCCACCTGTGAAGTAGATTAAAGCATTTATCAGATGGTGATTTAATTCTAAAAATACAGTGGCATAGGACTGAATGTCCTGTGTTTGGAGTGCTTTTAGAGAGCATTGGGATTTGCAAGGGGTGAGGTATCCATGGAGAGAAGGAAAGATTTCATAATAACTGAATAAGACCTCAAAGTACCACTCAAGTACAAAAATACGGCCTCAAGCATAATGGAGCCCATAAGATAAAAGCAATTTTGTTGTTATTGTTACAATAGCCTGCAGGCGCTACTTATATTTTAGGTCCTTTCAAAACTCTCCTTCTGAATACAGTTTTATTCCTATTCTAACTTTCAAACATGACCATTCCGTTTTTAAAATAGTATTGAATCTGTGTGGCAGAATATATTTAAGATGCGTGAATTACGTTCAGAAGACTTCAGGACCAAAGTGCTGAGAAGCCTTGAGCATTTTCCTTTAAATATGTAAGCTTCAAAGTGTAGTCCTTAGCACTCCTGAAAGGAAAGTTCAGTAAAATGAATGTAGCATTTGAGATTTTTATCTTGCCTTTTTTTTTTTTTTTAAACCTTGGGTTTATCATTTGGAAATGTTTTTTTAAAAGATTTTATTTGTTTTAGAGAGTGCATATGTGCAAATAGGGAGAAAGAGAGGGAAGGAGACCAGGAGGGAAAACGATGTCAAGAAGTCTCTACTGAACTGGGAGCCTAATGAGGGGCTTGATCTCATGATCCTGAGATCATGACCTGAGCCTAAACCAAGAGTTGGACACTTAAGCCAACTAAGCCACCCAGGCACCCCCAGCTGGAAACGTTTTTTTTTTTTTTTTTAAGATTTTATTTATTTATTTGTCAGAGAGAGAGTGAGTGAGAGCGAGCACAGGTAGACAGAGTGGAAGGAAGAGTCAGAGGGAGAAGCAGGCTCCCTGTGGAGCAAGGAGCCCGATGTGGGACTCGATCCCAGCGTCCTGGGATCG
>NC_081568.1:101397863-101559395 GCF_022355385.1 Mustela nigripes
AGGGAGAAGCAGGCTCCCTGTGGAGCAAGGAGCCCGATGTGGGACTCGATCCCAGGACGCTGGGATCATGACCTGAGCCGAAGGCAGCTGCTTAACCAACTGAGCCACCCAGGCGTCCCCCAGCTGGAAACTTTTAATGGCATTATCACATGTTTAGCAGTAGCGAAGGTGCCGTGAGTAGTGTGTGCTTTAAAATGGACTCCCTTGCTCTGCGTCCACAAACTTTGCATTCTCTCTCGTATGCTGTCCTTGATGTGTTTAGTGTCACACATGTATAGACCTGAGGAAACCCTGTTGTCACCGTTGCTTCTCCAAATGGTCAGATGTGGATGTATCTTTCAGTTGCTTGCCAGATCTTGAAAAGTCTGCTTACATGGAATGTAATGGGAGCCACTGGGGAGATGCATCTTTTTCTCACTCTTCCTGTACTGAAAATATTTGAAACCACTGAATAGATGTCTTTGGTAGTTGTGTGACATAGAATTGGTAGTAGTGTTACAAAGTTAGTGAGCTTTTCATCTGTTTGAGAAGAAATACACAATCCCCTCACGGTGTCTTACCTTCACATAATGTTGCTGTGTCCTAACTTGAACCTTTGTCATCAATAAATAGGATTCCCATCAGTTGTTCCATTCCTTTCCAGCTCTCCCACTGCCTCCTTCCTTCAAAGTGAGCTCCTTGTGGTTCTACGCCTGATTCGTATGTCTTTGAACACACTGTCCCCTCTGCTTTGAATGTCTGTCCCCTTCCTTCTTGCATCATCAGGTCTGACACGTCCCTGAGGCCATTTGAGTTGGGCCATGGCCTTCAGAATTTCACCCTGGCTTTCACTTGTTGCCTGCGACAGGTCCCAACACACAGTGATTCTTACTTGCCTCTTGTTAGACTCCTGCAACGCCTGACACACCTTTCTTACCCTCCCTGCACTGAGTAGTCATTATCGGTTTGTACACCTGCCATCCCGCCCCACCCCCATGACCACCCCCAGAGACACACATAACAGTCTGCAGGAGGAGGCAGCCCTGTTCATTACCTCAGTAAGAATTTCACAAAAGCCAGTCATCAGTGAATACCACCAAGGAGGTGAATCTGTTGAGGTTGTGAAAAGGGATTCAGAGATGTCTGAGATGCTCTTGGCCCCAAGGGTTCTTTCTCAGGCTCGGGAAATAAGGCATGTCCTGGGGAAGAGTGGCTGCAAGCTGGCGGGCTGTGAAGTGGACCAGGGTAGCATGAACCTGCGGAGTGTGTTCAGGTTTGCTCTCACCTGAGTGTGAGTCTGGGAGAGGTTCACGCCTCCCGTCCCCAGAGGGTGGGGCGCAGTCATGCCTGTGTTGCTGAGATTGGAACCTGAGTGAAAGGGTGGCCCTGGGATACTGCCTCGAGATGAATGGCATTTCTTTAAGCTGTGGGGGAGAGGGGGGAGGAGCACAAGGAAAAGATTAGCTTTGAGAAGTGACAAGGTATTTGGGCAAAAGGTTGGAGCCCAGACTTCCTGTTCCGGAATTGGTAGTGGGAGGGAAGATGGCAGGGTACTCGACAGAGCGGCTCTGGAGAGCCTCGACAGGGACGTGAAGATGTTCGGGTGTTACCTTGGTATGCAGACAAATGTTGGAAGTTTTTGGAGTTGCTGAGAGTGAGAAAATTGCCACCTACAGGAAGGCATGGGTGGTGATAGTGTAGTAAGGTGACAGAAACTGCAGCCAGGTCACAGGATGATGCCGAGATCACTCGTGGTAGATTGGGCTTCTGTTCACAATGAGATGAGTAACATCCTTTCTGTGCTAGTAATTTCTGCCAGGAGTTTGATCCTTTTAACTGGTGGTTCTTTTCTTGTCCTCCACCCACTATACCCTGTTCACAGCACTCAGCCAGGGCGAGCCTTTTTAATTGCAAGTCCGATGATGTTACTTCTCTTCCCCAAACTCCCCAGTGGCTCCCATCTCAGAGTGGGAGTCAAGGTCCACATGGTGATCCACAAGCACCCTACCCTTAGGTCTCTGGTCTCAACTCCTCCTGCACGGCCCATTCTGCTCTGGCCACTCTGTCCTACTTGGTGTTCCTCACATTTGTCTAGGATGCTCTCTCTTGAGGCCTCACCCCCCCATGTGTCCACGTCTAATCTCATCTCCTTGAAGTTGGCTCATAGGTCACCTATTCCTATTTAAAATTGCAACTTGTCTCCAAAGCCTCCCCATGGCCCTCCCCAGACCTGTGATCCTACTCTACGTGTGAATATTCATGACCTGAATCGCTTTCAAATACAGTACATCATTTATCACTACCTCTACCATTACTGGAATTACTGTTCCTTACCAGACCTCGCCACATAGCTCTGCTCATTTGCAGGCTCTTTAAAGGCGTCACCTTTTTATTAACTGATGCATCACAATGCTTCCAGAAGTACCTGGTACAAAGTAGAAGCTAGTAAATATTTAAATGCATTGTGATTTTCCTGCTATTACTCATAAGGCCTAGTTAACTAACCCTTCTCACCCCATTTTAAATGTGTTTTGGTCATGGGAGAGGATAGCTCATTCTATCATGGTCTAAATTTTCTGTATGTTTTAGCCATTTTTTTTTCTTTAAATGACCCATTTTCTCTGAGATTTTTAGAGCAAAGTCTTAGGAGTATGTACAATGACGAGAGAAAAAAATTTGAAGTTCATTTCTCAAATAAAAGAAAGTTATGTGGCAGAAAGGTCCCTTATATCATAGAGGATTTATGATCTGCAAGGCTGAGATGGATTTCCTCATAGCAGTCTGGCAATGCTGGAGGGTAAGGTCCTCTGCTTCTCTAGCAGGTATTCCCTGCGTGCATCTCCACAATGCTTGACCGTGAGCTCTCTATCATAACTGTCCTGGGAAAAACTGTTATCCTCACAATTGTGTATGACCTTTACCATTCTATTACCTCTTAATTCTGGTGCTATACACACACCGGGGGGGGGGGGGGCGGCTAGCTGAACGGGACAGAATACAAGGTGGAGAAAGAATAATTACATAAAAGGACCTTGGTCTGGGGATTATTTTTGTTTTGCTTTTTGTCACCTCACCTGCTTTTCTTCTGTGTGTACACAATGAAACACTCATACGCATTCACCACACCCCTCATCCAAAAAAAACTGTTAGAGGAAATCATAATAGAGAATGTGGAGATGTGTAGACCTTTGGGTAACTTCTAACTATGTAGGCTGACATCTTACAAGTAACTTCCAAAGGTGAGCTGGGGGCTCTTTAGAGTCTGAGTTGGGAAAGTTCCAGGTAGAGTATGCGAGTGTTTGTTTTTGTTTTTGTTTTTTTTTCCCCTCTCTAAGTGTAAAAGTTCCTTTTCCAGAAGAGCTGTTGCTACACCTTTTTATTATATAACTCTTTCCTCAATGGGGTCTTATGTGCAGGGGGGCCAACATTAGTTCTTGGGAAGCGAAAAAAATACATGTATATTTAAAGGACAGATGCATCCAGAGTGCATAAATAAATACACAATATTGCTATGGCATTAAAATTTCATGGGAGGGTAATTAGGAAACATCTAAACTCCTGGGGGTGGGAGCAGTAATGAAAATAATGGTTATGTAACACCACTTTGACCTGGCCTCAGAGGCACCAGCCTGGGAACAACCTCTTCTGGGCATTCATCCTTTTGTCTGGGGTGAAGGGAGTTATTTTGATAGTTGAGGAGTGAGCTGCATCCAAGGGCCCGAGTCTGGAGGCAGAACGGGAAGGTCCACCTGCTGGGTCAGGCTTTCTGTGGCTGAACAGACTGAATTACTCTGCAGGGTTGAGTGGAGGGTTCGCTGGGCTCCCAGGGACTGGGAGGCAGGAGCAGCACTGGGGAATGTGATGAGTGTTTAAGATGTCCCATATGTGCCACCTCCCCGAGAAGCAGCATATCCCCTTTTCTTGGTGCCTCTGCCATTAATGTAGCCTTCTTTGCTTTCTTGTGATTCTTCCTACTTGCATTTCTTCTTCTAACTCACCAGCCCTCTCCACATTTGTGTTTCAAATTCCTGGAAGAGAATCCAAACAACAAAGTCCTTACCATCGTCGTCTGAGTAGAGCTGAATGTAGCAGCCGGCAGACCAGACCTGTGGCCACTGAAGACAGGCAGCACTCAGTCAGCTGCCGTGTCAGACCTCGGTATGAGCAGGAGGGCGCCACGCAGGGTTTGGACATGGCTACATGTGGCTGAGGAGTTTCCTGAGTTTGCTCCTCTAACGACTGTGGTCATGATTCCCTGTTATTGTAGCTTCCTGAGAGTGAGGTAGGCATCCTGAGGCTTCACCTGCCTGGTAGGAGGTTTGAAGGTTTGAATCATCCGAGTGTTTGACCTGCGTGTTCATCACTGAGGATTTTCTGTTGGGGTTCCTTTCAGCATCCACTTGGACAAAGAATTAATTTTAAAGTTTTATTCAAGCATCTTAAATTTTTTTTTTTTAATTTCCAGAGAGAATGAAAGAGAGAGAGAGAGAAAGAGAGTGAGCGCACAAGCAGTGGGAGCAGCAGACTCCCTGCTGATCAGGGAGCCGGATGCAGGACTTGATCCCAGGATGTTGGGATCATGCCCTGAGCCGACCTGACCAGCTAAGCCATCCAGATGTCCCTATTCAAGCATCTTAAAGCTTGTCTCATTCCTTAACATCAGGAGAGGAAAAGTTTGCCCAGACTTGCCACTATCTCAGAGATGGCACTTACGAGCTCATATGGTTTCTCCCCTGAAGTGACTGTGAGGGCCTTGAGGGTTGAGTGTATTGTTTTCATCTGTTTCTTTAGCACTTACTACAGCGTCTGACACTTAAGGAATTTTCCAGTAAATTATGTGTTAAGACAGTGGCCTTGCACATGGAAGAGGTGGTAGGTAACTCTGAAAATTTGATCATCAAAGGAGAAACGCTATAAAACATCTATTTTATCTCAAGTTGGGCTAAAAGGGGTCCTTATTTTAGAGTTTAGGTCTGTACCTTGATATTTATTAGGCTACTTCTTAAGAGTATTTTCATTAAAAAATGTCTGAGCATCAATTAGGAAAGAAAAGAGGAGAGGGAAGTTTGCAGTTATAAGTAAGACAAAGATGGATCTCCTTAATATACAGAGTCTCTTTCAAATAAGCTAATAAGAAAAGAACATTCAGTTGGGAGGGTTTTGTTTTTGTTTTTTTTGGTCCATTTTAATACATAACTTGCATTTAAAAAAGTAAACTTATGAAACATTCAAACTTAGTGAAGAAAGGCAAATTATGTAAGCATCCCATTTTTGCCTATCAGATTGACCATGATTAAAACCCTATTGCCACTCACAGGGTTAAGGGAAACAGGTATTCCTACCTCTTATGTGGGGGTATAAGTAATATATAATCTTCTGGGAGGATAATTTGGCAACAAATATTTTTATGACTCAGCACATTCCTCCACAAGAATGTTTGCCCCATTTGCAAAAGTGAGAAAATATAAGCAACCTGCCTGACTAGGAATAAGTGACTGTTTAATTAAGTGATATAAGCTGTTGATGGCTATTTGGTCATTAAAAACAAGTTTGTGAAATCTAATGTTATGCAACTGAAATAGAATCATACAGGATCATATCTGTAGTATATGTTATATTCAGAAAAATGTATATTTCCTTAGTGGTAATTATATGTATTACTGGATCAAAAATTACCCTTCTTGATAATTTTCAAAATTTCTTGCTTTTATAATAAGGCAATATCACTTCCATAATTAGTAAAGTTATTTAATGATAAAAAGCACAGTATATGGAAGTGAGAGCGATCTTAATAGATTGCACATCACTATAACATATTAATGATGATTTTTCTCAAAAGGTCCTTCCCCAGTGTTTAAGCAAGGAAAACTAGTTTAAGAATGTTCACATAAAGTATTTAATAGATAATGGAAACAGAAACAAGTAGAGACAGCATGGAGTCATAAACAGAATATTTTGCGGTTAGATGATCATGGGTTGGGATCATGGCTGTAGCTGCAGGTCCTTTGGCGCTGGACCTACAATTTCCCTACCTATGAGATGGCTATATTAAGCATCTCCGTCCTCCTAGGACTGTTGTGGGGTGCAGTCACTGTGTGCGGGGGGCACTTAACACAGAGTGTGACTCAGTGAACAGGTCGTTCTTCTTAGGAGGAACAACGTCTCAGCAGGAGCATAGCATTTCCTTTAAGAGAACCAAATTTGAAAGCCATTAATTAGGAAGTGATTACTCACTTTACAAAAAAATGACAGCTGTGATGGTGTGTGACTTCTCTGTTACCTAAACTTAACAGCTTAAAAAGCACATTTATCATCTGATGGTTTCTTTGGGTCAGAAGTCTGGCCATGGCTTAACCAAATCCTCTTCAGGAGGCTACCACTAGCATGGTGACTGGGGGTGCGTTCTCATCTGCAGGCTCAACTAGAGAAGGATCTCCTTCCTTCTCCATGTAGTTGTTGGCAGTATTCCGTTCCCTGGGGTTGTAGGATTCATAGCAGCTTTCTTCTTCAGAGCCAGCAAGTGGGGAGAGGAATAGAGACAAGCACAAAGGATTGTGATAACAAGGCAGAGTCTTACATAATGCAATGTAATCATGGGGCTGCCCGGCTGTTACCTTTGCCATATTCCATTGGTTAGAAGTAAATCACAGGTGCTGCTTGCCCTCAAGAGAAGGTGATGACGCAAACATGTCAATACCCTGCATGGGGGTTATGGGAAGGGGTTGTTCTGCTGCAAATGATATTCACATGTGTTCCAAACACCAAAAGGAATGTGCTATTTTATAAAAAGCGATTTGGTGGAGGAAGTTGTTGGCTTACATCTTAATAACATTGATCAGAAAGCAAGATGAAAGTACCATGCGCTTGTTTCATATTAACTCTTTTTAAAAAAAAAAAAGATTTATTTATTTATTTGACAGATAGAGATTACAAGCAGGCAGAGAGACAGGCAGAGGTTGCGGGGGCGGGGACAAGCTCCCCACTGAGCAGAGAGCCTGATGAGGGGCCTGATTCCAGGACCCTGGGATCATGACCTGAGCCGAAAGTAGAGGCTTTAACCCACTGAGCCACCCAGGTGCCCCTGTTTCATATTAACTCTCTCTTTTTTTAAAGATTTTATTTATTTACTTGAGAGAGAGAGTGTGAGAGAGAGAATGAGCATGAGAAGTCATAGGGAGAAGCAGACTCCCTGCTGAGCAGGGAGCCCGATGTGGGACTCGATCCTGGGACTCTAGGATCATGACCTGAGCTGAAGGCAGTCGCTTAACCAACTGAGCCACCCAGGAGTCCCTCATATTAACTCTTAAGGGCCAGTAGTGCTGTCATCTTTGTTTTGGAGATTGAGAACACAGCTCTATTGCTCGAAAAACCTGGTTCTCCTCTAACCCAGGGAGCTTTCCTGGGTCTCAGGCCTCCTTACTTTGTGAGTAATGGGTAACTGAAATGTTACTTGAAAGGTGACTTTTCTTTTTTTAAAGTGTAGGACTTTCTTCTCTTGTTATTTTTGCACTCTTTATAATGAGTACTCATTGCAGCGACAATAAACTTTGCTTTATCTCACCCAGAGTCATTGTTAAGCTTTAAACTTCTGTTTGTTCTCTAGATTGAAAAAAGCTGTTTGTTTTGCATGTAACTTGGCATTCTCAAATGAGAAGTGTGGCATTTTGTGTTCTCTGCTGGGCTCCCCCTCCTTGCACTGGCTCAAGTTATGATTAGTCAACTCTCCTCTGTATGGGAAAATGTTGATGAATAATGCTAAGAATTTCATGGGTTTCAGAAAAGCCCAAATGAGATTTCTATTTGAGATGAGTACACTAAAATACACTAAAATGTAATTTTTGGAGGTACATTTATAATCTATAAGATGTGGCTAAATGACAGTTTATGCCCACAACCAAGCCATTGGAGGCCATGATGAATATTGGCTTTTTTCCTGTTGTGAACAGATGTACCAGCTGCCCTATAATAATACTCCTCGTGGCTCTAGGATGGAGTCTTGGTGATTAGACTCCGGAATATTTTATAACCTCTACTTATCATAGCTTAAGTGTATGACTGGCTGACCAAACTCAGCAAGGCATTGTCAAGTCATGTGCCATCTTACAGAGTAGGACTCCCATGCGAGGAAAAAAACCAAACCCCCAACTCTCATACCAAAGAGACTTTGTAGTCCTTGCTGTACATGTTCTGATGATGCCTTGCATCTGTATTAGAATTCAGAGTAGAGATGCCCAGCATTCTCTTGTGCCAGTTACTTGCCAGAATGATGGATTAGATAACAAGTATCTACCCCTTTCCATTGTTCTTAATGCCGCATGTGTGCACAGTGCTTAACTTCTCAGAATGTTTTCATATCTTTTCTTGACTGAATGAACATATCCACACTGTGAACACAAACCAGATGGTATTGTCTCCATTTTATAGATGAGGAAACTGAGGCTCAAAGGCTTGACTTTCCAGGACCATGTCATACACAGAGAGAAATGGAGCTAAGGTCACCTAGTTCCAAACCTTAGATACCTTTACTGAATGAATTGTGGTGAAGGACAGGGAGTTCATTTGAATCCTACCTCTTCTGCATCCCAGCTCAGTGACCTTGGGTTTCAAAGCCTCTGTTTCCTTATGTGTGATGTGGAGATGCTGGGGTTGTTAGGACAAAAGGACAATTTAACTGCGGTCTCTAAATCTGGTGTACACTCAGTTCATGGCAGCCATTGCTATAATTTACTCTGCTCTTCTTCTCACTGCTGAGGTGTGCTCCTTGGTATATCTCCCTTGAGCCCACAGGATCTGGGTATCTAAAATTCTAGGCTGGTAATCCACAGCCAGTGAAAGAGAGAATGCTGGTACATTCCTAAAGGTTATTAAACTGGGAGTGACTCCATCTCTGGGTCCTAGATCATCCTCCCCCACAAGAGAGTTGCTGTGATGCAGGATGAGATCCTCTGAAGGCAAGAGGATGAGTAGAGCTTAGTCAAAAGAGTGGAAGGTAGCTTTTGGGCAGACCTTTGGATTTGTTCTTCAGATATATTAGCAATTAACTTAAAGAAAAATGGAGTAGAGAGGCATGATGGGTTTTAGTTAGTGTGACATCCAAAAAAAAAAAAAAAAAAAAAGTGAATTCTGACCGCCTGGCAGGGATTTATTTGGATTTTGATTTGCTGCTAGGACATATAGCACAGTCGTGACTGTGTTAACACATGAAGCCCTCTCTTCTTACCCACTCTCGAAAATCTGCCTCATGTACTAACAGCAAATGTCCTGCTATGATGAAGTCTATGTCTTTCGCGTGTATACCAAGGAAGGTTGCTTCTGGAACATAAGCATCTGGGCCCTTGGTCCTGCCCTCTGCCTTTGAATCACAGAGAAGCTATACCCCTTGTCTTCTGAGCAGATGTCTTTTGAAACCACATTAAAAGCATCATTGTCCTGTATCTGGATCTTCTTGTACCCATTCCAAAATACAGCAAATCTTTTCCATGGGGAGATACCTCTGCATATACCTACATGAGATCTGAGACATGGTACAGAAAACATGAAATTCTCTGAGCTCTGTAAAACTTGAATACCATGGCAAGTTATCTGTGCAGTTTTTTTTTTTTTTTTAAGCATGGCATCACACATCCACATGTGCCCACCTGGCTCTTGATTTATTTCATTTTTTAAAATCAAGCAAGTTTGATTTCTGTGGTTTCCTATTGGGTTCTTCTGCCTACTTGATCATATGTATTTACCTATCATGTCATCATTTTAGGTTGTTTTCTTATTTTTGGAGCCTAAAGTAATGATAGATCATGGACTGGCCTTATCCTAATGATAATTGCTGCTGGTAACTTAATATATGCCAGGCATTCTTTCTAAACATTGATTTAATTTCACCGTACTAGGGGCGCTTGGGTGGGTCTGTTGGTTAGGCAACTGCCTTTGGCTTAGGTCATGATCCTGGACTCCTGAGACTGAGTCCTGCATCTGGCTGCCTGCTCAGTGGGGAGTCTGGTTCTCCCTCTAACCCTCTCCCCATCATGGTTTCTCCCTTACTGTCATTCTCAAATAAATAAATAAAATCTTTAAAAAGAAATAATTTCACCACACCCTATAAGCTGCAATAATTCCTCCTCTAACTAATGGGAAAAAGGAGTTTCAGAATGTTTAAGTAAGTTGCCAAGGAGATGTGATAAGCAACAGATCAGAGGTTGGAGCCCAAGGTTGTCTGATTCCAAATTCCTTGTCATTTCTACCCCCAGCAAGCTGCCTTATGCACTACATATTGGAAGTGCCATGCACATCGAAGGGATTGGCCATTAAATGTAACATTTCTGCATAATTCTAAGCAAGAAAAACACACATGATGAGGCTCTAGTTTTTAGATGGTCCTTGTGCCAGAGAAACCCAGATAGAGGCAAACTCCAACAAGAAATATGGAAAAAGAATAGTGTCTTGATCATCTGAATGGTGTCCCATGTAAAAGGTCTGCTTTTATTTGGTGGGCCTCTTGTGTTGAGTTGTCTGGTCCTCCCCTCTCCCCCGGTACCCCTGTATTGTGGTGGGGTGAAGTCTGGGCTTTTATGTTCTAAGTAGCCCTCCCATTGTGTTTTCTACATCTGAGCATCTGTAATTATGCGCAACCTGGGGGGGGGGGCAACTGGACTCCTTGCTTTGCCCTCCCAGACACTGCCCTGTTGAGTGGCAAAGACTGAAATGGTTGCCATGGTTGCTGCCCCAGCAACAGTGTTGAGCTCAGAGGGACTTCTAAGTCAACAATGCTACGTGTGGAAAGTGGAGACACAGTTTGGCATAGTTACAGTTGCTCGTATATATTCTGCGGGTGGAGTCACTGTGGCATCCTCGGTCTACTATGTGAACTCGAAGATGTGTACAGCAAGAATAGAATGGAAATAAGAGGCTGTCTGTGTTTAGGCAGAAAGGCATTTGTCCTGGAAATAACGTGCAGTTCTCGTACATTGTGCTGTAACTGTTGTTGAAGTTAGCGAGACCATGGGAGTGTTCATTCAGACAAGCCTCACCTTTGGCTTCACTCTAGTGTCTTGAGGCATGGAAATCCACTCCCTGGGACCAGGGAGTAGCAGAACATTGTTAGGATTTTTCTCAAATAGCCATTAAATGCCAACAGCCACCACCACTTGCTGAGGACAATAAAAGGAGTGGAGGAAAGTGGTCACCACTAAACAAACATATTGATAGGTTTGAGTTCTCACACTGTGGGTGTCCAGGCTAAGTAATGTAGTCAGTTGGAGTTCATGCTCGAATTAAAATAGGTTTTTCAAAACTTAGTGGGGATAATGCAATGTAAAGAGTTTAACGTGAGGGTGCCTGGGTGGCTCAGTCGTTAAGCATCTGCCTTCGGCTCGAGTCATGATCCCAGGGGTCCTGGAATCGAGCCCTGCATCAGCTCCCTGCTCAATGGGAAGCCTGATTCTCCCTCTCCCTCTGCTCCTCCCCCTGCTTGTGCTCTCTTTCTCTCTCAAATCTTTTTAAAGAAGAGTTTAATGTGGGGCACCTGAGTGGTTCAGTGGGTTAAGCCTCTGCCTTTGACTCAGGTCATGATCAGACTCCCTGCCAGGGAGCCTGCTTTTCCCTTTCTCTCTGCCTCCCTCTCTGCCTACTTGTGATCTCTCTCTGTCAAACAAATAAATAAAATCTTAAAAAAAAAAAAGAGTTTAATGTATCTTGACTTAACGTCTGAAGTATGAAATAATTTTTAAAACTTGGAGAATTTCAGAACATTCTCTTAGGAGAGGTTACCCCTAAATATAACAAACCTAATGATGTTCAGATTGATTTTTTAATTTTTTAGTCTATAAAATACCTTATTTTCTTGTGTGCTTGGGTGGCTCAGTCAGTTAAGTATCAGACTCTTGATTTCGGCTCAGGTCCTGATCTCAAGGTTGTGAGATGGAGCCCTGTGTCAGGCCCCATGCTAGGTATGGAGAATGGAGCCTGCTTAAGTTTCTCTCTCTCCCTCTGCCCCTCCCCCCACCACCCCACTGGCATACACACTCTCTCTCTCTTAAAAAAAAGCTATTCTTAAATTTTTAAGTTTATCGTGGCACAGATGATTTTCCTGTTCCTTCCAGAATGACTTTTGATGCCTTACTCTCCTATGTTGGTGTCTTAGTCAGCAAGTCTCATGGGTTGCTTTTCTTTCAAGCTAGACTGGTACTTTTTGATGGGGGGCAGGTATTCTGTTCTTGGTTGGTGCTATCTGGAGAGGTCTACCTAGAATCTCATATCTCACATGACTTGATCTCTGATGGATTCCTTCCAAAAGACCCTGCTGAAACTGCTAAATCTTTGAACCATCGGAGCTGGCAGCATCTCTGACAGTGGCTTTGACTTTTAGAGCATTGTGTGCTGACAGTGGAGTGTGCCTCCGTAAAGTGAGGTCAGGATATGTTCAGGTATCAGCCCATGAGTGCATTCCTCCCACCTAGACCTCCCCACCCTTGCATTTCATCAGCCTTCTGCCACTGACTTTTAACAACTCTTACCCTGGTGCTGGGGAGGCAGGCAGAATCTTAGGGTCAGTCCTTAAAAGTGAGCAAGGGCAAGGGAACTAGTTATATTTTTCCACTGCTCAGGTTCCCTACTCATAGCTCGTTTTTGCCTTCCTAATTTTTGTTATTGCTACTGTTTCACTGCTGTTTTCTGCCGTGTCGCCCCCACCCTGTGCTGTGTGTGTTACTCTGTCTATTCAACATTTAAATGTTCATCAAGACTCAGTCTGGGGTGGGGGGGCTCCGTCAGTTAAGCGTCAGTCTTCAGCTCAGGTCACGATCCTAGGATCTTTGGATGGAGCCCCACATTGGGCTCTTCGCTCAGTGGTGCTCACAAGCCCCCTGCTTGTGCTCTGTCAAATAAATAAATAAAATCTTAAAACAACAACAACAAAAAAAACCCCTCAGTCCTAGGCTCTCTTCTCTTCTGAATCTATACTTTCTTTTTATAATATGGATGGATGAAAGTGAGATTTCTTTAGGAGATGACTCGTAAGCATCTGTCTCTAGGCCCGGCCACTTCTCTGAGCCTCAGATCTGGCTATTGTTGCATACTCAGTATCGTCCTCTTCTGTGTGCTATTTCAAACAAGTGTTCAGGTTCAAACTCATGACTTTCTAATACCACCCTCCCATCACCATCATCCTTCCCCCAGCAACAGATGTGCTTTCCTCCATGTTCTTTTGCCATGAAACACCAGTATGCACTCAACTCCTCAGCCCAGCATCCCTCCCTTACCTTCTGCTTAGTCGTGCCCATGTACTATCAGTCCTGACTCTTCAGTTTCTGCCCTTCATATGCTTCCATCTAGTGATTTGGTCCTTGCCTCCCTCACTCATCTCTAGTACCCACCCCTGCTAGCCATACTGCTCCTCACTGTCCCTCAGATGGGCTGTTCCCACCTTAGAGCCCTCACACAAGTGCCCTCTTCCTGGCTTCTGCACACCACCCTACTGATTTCACGTTAAGGGCTGTGTCCTTGGAGGAGCTTTCCCTGGATGCATAGAGGAGGCCATTCTTTGTGGTATAAGCTCTTAGGACCTGTGTGGCTATCTCAGAAGAGATTTAGTTGCATAAGGAAAAGAACTGTGCCCTTGCCTCTCTGCTCAGCAGGGAGCCTGCTTCCCCTACCCCTGCCTCTCTGCCTACTTGTGATCTCCCTCTCTCTGCCTGCCTCTCTGCTTACTTGTGATCTCTGTCAAGTAAATAAATCTTAAAAAAAAAAAAAGAACTCTGCCCTTGCTCTCAGCATAGGCTTGGTGAATAGAGCAGGGCCTGGCACTAGGTAAGCACTTGGCAATTACTTGTTTAGTGAATGGATGAATGAAGCCAGACTCTGTATCTAGCAATTTATATACATAATACCATTTGAGCCTCAGTGTCATGTTCAGATTGCTTAAAGAGCTGGCCAAGGCCTTTCTGGAAGCAACAAAGCACAGCAGGGGGTCACCCCAGGACCATGGAGTCATCCAAGTCTAGGTTTTTCCTGTTCCATCACCTGCTCTCTCAAGGAAGAAAGAGTTGCTGCTGTTAGATTTAATTAAGTTATTGATTATAAAAGGAGAAAGGAGCAGGGATTCTTCTCATAAGGGAAATTGAGGGACAGTTTGAAGAGACTTGAATTTTACAGGTGCTAATTTCCTTAGTTTCTTTAAAGGAAAAAAAAAAATCCTTATACATCATCAGCTTGAGGAACCATAGAATTGACTCAGCAGATTTTGCTGCCAAATCTCTAAGCGATATTCTAAGTCTATCTTCCACTGCTTCCAAGATATCTGTCCTTCAGAGCCACATGGCTCTATTCCTGGTCTTCACACTCATTGCTTTTCATCAAACCATTTCTAGCCTCTTTACTCTCTGCCATTTTAGTTCTGGTCTTTGAGACCCCATTTATCCACTGAAGAAATATCTATTGACCACCCATTGTGTTCCAAGCACTGTGCAGGGGCCCAGTGCCCCTCTCCTCAGCAAACACCATTTTTAACAGGAACTGTCATTAGTTATGTAATCTGGTCTTGACTACACAAATGGGCAAAGCCCTATTATTTAAACATTGAGCCCTTTCTGTGTACCAGGCACTGTACTAGTCTTGGAAGTTTAGGAATAGACACATTCAGTGTTTTATAGTCTGTGTGCACTACCATCAACCAGACAGGAATGGGCAGATAACTAGTGTAAAGTCGGGAAGCACATATAACCCACCAAAGCAGTATAGGTTTTAGCTCCTGGACGCCTCTGAGGCCTCCATCCATTCTTGGTTCAAACACTGTACAGAAAGTAACCTAAGAGACCTCACAGTTGGGCTCAAAGAGAGACTAGTATATTTTCCTTATCAGTTTCTCACTCTGCTCTCACCACACCCCCTTCACCTAAGTACAATTAATTCACTGCCAATAAGTGTCTCATTCCCAACATAGGAAAGTTTCTAGCCCTTAGTGGGCAATTTGTAAATGTTACCTTCTTTCCCCAGAAGACAGTGGCATGTATTTATCTCAGACTTGAAGTTAATGGAAAAAATACTGACCATCCAGCACACATCTCTCTACTCTATTGAGATTTGAGCCAAGAGTTAAGCCAGCAGGACTCTTTATAATAGACAAAAACAGTTATCTTCAGAGTGGAAAGTGGGGCGGGGGATATATTAGGACATCTATTTTTTATTTGTTGCTTCTGGAAATTCTCTTGTTTGTTGTAGATAAAAATGTAGACAATAATTTGGAGCTTATAATTATAGCAAGAAAGGAATACACAAGGTTAATACATAAAAGTCAATCACTATGAAGAACTAAGTACAATTTGAAATTAAAAACACATTGACATGAGCATCCCCCCAGATGAAATACTTAAGTAGAAATCCTAGAATATATACAAGAGCTATAGAAGGAAAACTATAGAACTCTGGTGAGCAAATTCAAAGAACAACAAATGAGCAGAGATATTTCCTGTTCATGAATAGGAAGACTTACTATTGCCAAGATGTCAACTCTTCCCAGTTTAATCTATAGATTCAGTGTAATTCAAGGCAAAATCACAGAAGCTGTTTCATGGATATTGACAACCTAATTCTAAAGTTAACACAGAGGAGCAGAAGACCCAGAATAGCCAGCACAATATTGAAAGAGAATAATTGGCAGACTGATAGTCCCTGACTTCCAAACTTACTGTAAAGCTATAGTGACCAAGACAGCATGGTCATGGTAGAAGAAGAGTAGATGGCACATGAATGGAAAGAAATAGCCCAGAAATAGACCCACCAAAGTATAGTTCACTGATCTTTGGCAAAAGAGCAAAGCAATACAATAGAACAAAGATGGTCTTTTTAACAATAAAAGTAAAAAGATCACTGGTTGCTAAGGGTTAGAACAGGGAAGGAGAGATGGATAGATAGAACAAAGAGGATCTTTAGGGAAGTGAAAATGCTATATATGATAATACAGTGGTGGATAGGTGTTGCTATACATTTATCCAAACACTTGGAAGGTATAGCACCAAGAGTGAACCCTAGGGTCACCTGTAGAGTTGAGGTGATAATGATGTGTGGACATAGAGTCATTGATGATAACAGAGGAACAGTGCTGGTAGGGAAATGTTGAGAACGAGAGAGGCTGCCTGTGTAGGGGTCGGGGATATGGGAGATCTCTGTATCTTCTCGATTTGACTGGGAATCTAAAGCTAAAAACTACTCTCAAAGCTATTTTTAAAAATGCGACGATGTCAGTATAAAGCACCAATAGCAAACATACACGTTCCTCTTTCTGTGTCCGCCACTGTTGTGAGCTCTTTACATATCTTAGTTAATGCTCATAAAAACCTTAGGAAGTGCTGTTTTTATCCCCATTTCACAGTTGCGGAAACAGGAAGACTGAGGTTTAGTGACTTGCTAATGAAGCTATGAAACTGGTGGAGTCTGGTGCCACAGCTCTGCTCTTCACCATTCTGCTAAGCTGTAGTACATGTATATAATTTGTAAATAAGTGGATATGTGCTCAGAATACTTGTACTAGTAGGAATCTATGATGGAGAAAGTTGAGAGTCCATTGTTTGAGAAGGCCTGATACAGAATGAGTAGCCTTGGTTCCCAGTTAATGATACGCCTCATCATATCATGGGGATGAAGTTTGCCTCTGAGAGGGACTGGGGGAAGGGGTAGATTCTTTCTTTTTTAGACGAAGGGTCATACTGCTTATTAGGGAGGGACATCCTTAGGTCAAGAGGGGTAAGGAAGAACACAAAGGAAAAATCCAGTTAGACTGTATATGTGAGATATTATCAAAATAAGACAGGGGTATGTCTTTTTTTTTTTTTTTTTGAGAAATTGGAGAAATGTCCAAAGCAAACTGGAAAAGGAATGAAGGAAGAATGGCAAAGAACATGAGGGCAAGGCCTTGCTTAGTCCTGGTTTGTGCTAAGATGGGAGCAGAGCAGAAATTGAAGAAAAGAAGGCCTTCATGATATGGTATTATAGGGTGGTTTTCAGAGCCCCTCCAAAACTAAAGACCAAGTCCCGGAACTGAATAAAGATCAAGTGAGATGTGTATAAATTTGTAAGAAAAAACAAAATGCTTAAAAGATAGGTGTCCAAAGAACAGACCAATTCACAGAAAAGTAAAATGACTAAACTTGCAACATGCTCAGTTCTACAAAATGACATAAAACCACTGAGATGGTTTGTTTTGTTTTGTTTTGTTTTTACCTGTTAATAAAACAAAGCAAAAACTCAACATATGCATAAAGCTCCCATCTGCACCCTCTGTCTTAGGAATCCTTATCCCTTTGCACTTGTGTGGAACACTTTAGGTAAACAGATTGACTGTATGTGTATACAGACACCTGTGTTTTAAAAATACATGTAATATATATACATATATAGAAAACTAATGCTTCTTTTTAAATTCTGCCTAAGAAATCAATGTCTGATGCAGTAAAAGCCACATAGCTGTCCTAGCTTCACTGATGATCGTGAAGAATTGACAATGGCATTAATGTTATCGTATATTTTTAGATGTATTTATCTTAAAGAGAGCATGTGTTGTAGGAGGGAGGGGCAGAGGGAGAGAAGCTTCAAGCAGGCTCCCCACTGAGCACAGTGCACGATGTGAGGCTCCATCTCATGACCCATGAGATCATGACCTGAGCCAAAACCAAGAGTCTGATGCATAACTAACTGAGCCGCCCAGGCACCCCTGTTTATCATATTTAACCTAGTAAGTCATTGGAGCATTAGGTAGACATTACAAACAATGGTTAGAAAGACTGTATAATAACCTCAGAAAATCTTTGATTATAATGTTGAGAAAAGCAAGACACAATTGTACCTTATAGCCTACCTCTATTATAGTACTTGTTATCTTGTGTTGAAATTACTTGTCCTTACTTGTCTGTCTTTATGGCTAGACTTGGGAGGGCCAAGGGCAGAGATGGGCTAATTTATACTACAGTGGGTGGTAACTGTAGCCACAGTGCTTTGCCTGTGGTAGACAAAGCTGAATGAATAATAAACTTTGTTCCCACCAGACAATTCCCAAGACCTAACCATTTTTCATATTTTTAAAATTATGACAAACATCATTTAGAGAGTTTCTTTTTACATTATATACCTTTAGAGTATTTCTTGGGTTTCTTGATTGAATGTTAAATAAAAGCATTGATAAAAATTCTCCAGTGTAGTATTGATAACTAGAGTAAAGTATCTACCATAAATGAGTGTATAGAAATGATTGTTATATGGTCCTCTTACAGAAATCATTAGGGAAAGAACATAACACATCTCAGATAATCTGCTTTGGAGCTGGTTTCTCTTGATGCTTATTCTCATAGTCAGAATTAGAAATATAAACTATTTGGAGAGACGTTTTCATAGAACTTGACCATTAACCAAAAGATAGAATATGCTACTAAAGCAGAGGGTTCTCCAATCTTACCCCAAGAGAATTACTGGGCACAGACAGTGAGACTCAGAGTGGCAGTCTCATACTTTGTACAAGGCTTTTGTATCATTGGAGGGAAAACTTGGAAACCCCTAGGCAGCCCTGGGCTTGGTATGTTCTGGATCCTTCCTCCAGGCCAGATGGATGCATGTTTATCTTTCTGCTTTAGTACCTAACTTTGTATTCCATGACATTAGAACCTTGTAATTGCCTCCTTTATTGGTGACCTTTAAGAGATAACTTGGGCTTCTTGGGGTCATTCTGTAAAGAAACCACAGCCTAAGGTGTGATATGATCTGTTGCATCAGGGAAAAAGCTAGTTAGAACTAGAATGAGATCAGAGAGTTTCTCTGATGCTCTAGCCTGAACTGAGGGTGTGGATATTCACAGATATTTAGACTCACAAAGAGGCTGTAAGTCTCAATTTTTATTTAAAAAAAAAAGGTCCTTCTAACTATTGTGGTATTTTGTGCCCATCATAGCTATTAACTATGTATATGAGGTTTATGAAATGTTACCTTTGAATTCTCATAGCCTTGGCTAATTTTGATGTTCCTTCATTGGTAAAAAATTCAGACCACAAAAAAAAAATTAATCATTATTATTTATTGAGTGTTTCCTCTGTGCCAGGCACTGTGTTTTACATATATTATCTATCCTTAAAGCACTCTTTCAAGGGGCACGATATCATTCCTGAAATATATTTTTTAAAATCCCATGAGTTTTCAGAGATTAGCTTGCTCAAGGTCAAAGCATGAAGGGAAAGTTCTGGGCTTGACAGAGGTCTGTCTGGTATCGAAGCACCACTCTTAAAAAGGATGATGGTCTGGAACTGTGGTAAAATTTAGTATATTAAAATTGGTTTGTGGGTATGTTTCATGTGGGAGTTCTTGGAATTCCTTATAAAATAAATTTGTGATACTGAAGCTCAGTAACTTCCCATCTTTCAAATAAGCCACAGAAGTATAGATCTGACCTAGTAGGTGAGTTAGTGGAAGCTTTTGGGGGAGCTGGCATCTAAGAAAACGGTATATTCCAACTATAAGACATTCCAGAGAAGGCAAAGCTATGGTGACTGTAAAAAGATCAGTGGTTGTCAGGAGCTTAGGAGGAGGGAGGGAGGAATGAATTTCTGGAACACAGGATTGTTAGGGCAGTGAAACAATTGGGTATAAGGCTGTTAATAGTGAGTATGTCATTATGTGTTTGTCAAAACCCATGTATTAGAATGTGTGACTCCCAAGAGTGAGCCCTAATGTACACTATGAACTTTAGTCAGTAATAATGTCTCAATATTTATCAGTTGAAACAAATGTACCACCCTAATGCAAGATGTTAATAATAGCAGAAACTGGGAGGTGGGCGTGGTAGGCATATCTGTCCTTTTTCCCTTGATTTTTTGTAAATCTAAAATTGCTCCAAAAATAAAATCTTTTTTTTTTTTTTTAAACTTCACCTCATTCCCTCCAATTTTAGGATTTCCGTCCTTTTTAAAATTACTGACCCTGGGTCCTAACACATCAATTACTGTTACGGTTCCTTTGTCCTTCCTCCCACTTCTGGTCTTTTAATAAGGTCTGTGGATGAGCTTTTCCATATACACTTTCTCTGTCTTTCCAGTTGCCAGAATGCTGGTTGCTTACATTTGATCTACCCACTCTCAGCCTGTCCTGCATGTTGACATCTGATTCCTGTTCCCTTAATGTAGCCCTGATTGTCTCCCTCCCTTGGCCAAAAACCTTTGTTTGCCCTCCCTACTCAAAATGTATCGGCATCAGGCGACCTGTATTCCTTGAAGTCTTGTTAGAAGCAATTGTCTCTTGAAATCCAAAGTGATCTCTGTCAGTACACTGTTTATAACTTTTTGTTGACATTGACTCTCATCGTCCTAGGTTAACGTTGTGTTGTACCTGCATTTCTCTCCCCATCCAGTTGGACTTTGTTATTTGGTGGTAGGGACTGTATTTTCCCTCTACCACTGTTCTTGAATCACGGTAGTGCTTTGAATAGAGGGAGCCTAGAAGGTTGCATTCAGCTCGATTCAGGGTATCTATGTTCCCAGCATCCTTAGAGCTCTGCATTAGGTGAAATGAAAGAGAAACCCATTGCCCACATGACAGGCAGTGTGATACACAGAACAGTAGCTGAGATGTCTAATGTTACAGTGTTGTAATATTTGATCACTGTCACATTTATGTGGGGTTTGTAGCCACTACTGTGCCCTATTGTGTCTCGAATTAAGAGTTTAGATTAGGAGGACACCTGGATGGCTCATTAGGTTAAGCGTCTAACTTGATTTTCCTTAGGTCATGCTCTTATTGTAATGAGATTAAGCCCCATGTCAGGCTCATGCATGGAAGCTGCTTCTCTCTCCCTCTCCCCTCCCCCGACTCATGCACTCTCTTTCTTCCCAAAATCTTTTTTTAAAAAAAGAGTTTAGATTAACATTAACAGTTTAACCAGTACATTTTGAACCAAACATCTATCCACGTATCTTTCCGGAAGAAATTCTTATTGCATAGTAAATGAGTGCTTTTGTTATCTTTCCTATTAGAAGAATGAAAATTATATTCAGAAGATATTGTTGCTTTGAAAATTTTACCTTCTTAGAGGATTCTTGTGACTATTTGTCAAGTAATTCTTAAATTCTTTTTTACCTTTCATGGCTTAATTCCAATATAAGATTTTCAATGGCATAAAAGGAGTTGTATATATTTTTGAGGTCTTTTTCTTCATCCCAAGTAGAAGGTGGGGTGAGATAGAAATACATAGTGGCTCCAACTGCCTCCAACATTTAAGAGTTCAGCTTGCAGAAAAATAATTGACTGGAAAGAACAAAGAAGTATGTATCTATAGTACCAAATTTGTTTCGTATTTGCTTTCAAAACTGTTTAAGCAAAGCACATTTCACCAAGATGAATTTCAGCTTGAGAGATGTCCAGATGTTAAATGGCAGGACTCCAAATACTGAATGTGCTGTGCTTTTAGAAAAATAATCTTTTTTTTTTTTCTTTTGTTTCTTTAAAAATAAAGGTCAAGAGAGAGATCAGCAGGAAAGTCAGAACAGAAGTGGATTTGGAGATAGAAATGTTCTCTTTGAGGAAAAAGGGGAATAATCTTTTAAAAAGGAGATGCAGTTTAATAATATGTAGGAATTGGGCTTAAGATCTCAGATGACTGTAAACTCAGTTCAAGTCAATAACACAATTTGGTGCCAAAAAGTTACTGATATACTAGGGTTTTTTTTAAATGTTTTATTGTTTTGGGGAAAGATAAACATCTTATTAAGATTTCACATGCTACATACATTTTTAACTTTGTTTGACTTAGAAAAAATGATAAAGTTTTGACAAAATTGATAATATTTTTCTCATCAGATTTCATGTCTATCATCAAATTTCCAGTCTTTATTGGATTATAGTTGAATTAAACATTACTCTTAATTCTCGAAGATGATAGAAATAGTAATTGGTCAGAAAAGCCCAAAACATAATGAGAATTGTAGAAGAGGTGTTGGGGGTGGAAAAAGGGAAAAGATGAGTGAGATAGAAAGTTGTCCAAAACATTTTCAGTGCTTTAAAATAGAACAGAAGGTAGCCTTAGAAGATGTCAAGTGACTATTTGACATTTGTGAATTAGATCTTAGAACATTTACAAGTGAATTTCCTTTGCAAGTGGTCTGTAGGTGGTCACTTTTGGTTGTCTGGTGGCTTTTGAAAGAAGAATTGCTGTCTTACTTGAAATTTTATTTCCAGTTCCAGAAAACGCTGTATCTTAAAAATTGGTGAAGATGATTCCATTTGTAACTGCTTGTTTAAACACACACACACACACACACACACACACACACACACACGGCAAGATAGTGATCCCCTTCTCTGTAAATATGGTATTCCGAAGCAGCTGAAGGTAGAGCTGTTGGTAAGAGAGCTAGGGAAGAAAGTGGCAGCCAGATGCCAAGTAATGGTGGTCAGGAATTATTTCAGTGGTCTATTTAATCTACAAAGAGGGTAAAATAACTTTTTTTCCATGAGGCAGGTTAGTGCTTAAAGGATAAAGGAAAAACATTAGGGATTTCATATGCCCTTAGTCCAGAATATTTTTTGACTTTATATATTACTGGATGTCTACACAAGTGTGGTTCTTCCATATGATGTAATTTCAGGGAGGTAAGTACACACTTACTCCTTTGGAACCTGCTCACTGTAATTTCAAATTTTGTTCCCTCTAACTGGAGTCACCTCTTCATAAGTAGAAGATAGAACATACATATGCAAGTAACGGTAATGTATCTGTTGAGTTTTGCATTTCAACCTGTTCTATTTCTAGAACGACTTAAAATATTAGGTATATAGGAAAGAAAACTAAAGCAGAGGTTTTTCTTCTTCTTCCTCTCCCCCTCCCCCTCCTCCCTCTTCCCCTCCTCCCCCTGCTCTTCCTCCCCCTTCTTCCCCTCCCCTTTTACCCCCTTCCACTCCTCCCTGTCCTCCTCCCCCTCCTCCCCCTCTCACTCCTCCCCGTCGCCCTCCCCCCCCTCCTTTTTCTTCTTCTTCTTCTTTTAATTTCCCTGGAGGAGTTGGGAATTAGAGTGTTGGGTAGCAATAAATAGAACTTAGATCTGTCAGCTACTGTATTGTGTGATCACCGAATTGTTTCCTAAACTGGAACACAAGTTATTGTAAGGATTAAGTGAAAAACCTACCTATAGCATCTAATTTATAGTAGGAACTCACTGAAATGGCAGGGCTGCATAAGTGGGGGGGGGGTATAAATAAGGAGCGTTTGGGATTTCAACTTTGATGTACATTCACCTATGGTGGTTCTCCCTGCTGATACTTCGTAGTAATTGGGCCAAGGTTATTTGCACAAAATCACCTTGAGTTTATCAGCTATCTTCTGAAAATCATTGATAGAGTCGACGGCACCACAGAAAGGAATCACTTAGAATATTTGTGCTTGATTCTCAATATTTAGGGGAATAATAAAAATTCTCGGAGAAAACTTCAACATTTTACATTTGAATTTAGTTCATTAAAAAATGACATTTGGGTCCAGTGTTAATTTTAGTAAATTAAAATGATGGAGTTTCAAGTTTTTGGTTTACACATGTTTAAAACTTGTGAGTCAGGAAATTCTGTCAGTAGCTTAGCATTCTAAAACTAGGATGTACTCATACACCAGAAGATGTTGGACAATGAGTTGACTATCCCAAGAAATGCGTTTTTACTGTATTTTGAAGTAACATTCACTAAATTTTATTTCTTTGGTGTCAAGTTCTACAAGTTTGAACAGTTGTATATATTTGTGTAATCGTGACCACAGTAAGGCTACAGAACCGTTATATTCCCCTAAATATCTTATTTGCACTGCTCCTTTGTAATCATACCTTCTCCCTACTTCTCACCCTTGGCAACCCTTCATCTCTCATTATGTCTTTTCCAGGAAGTCATATGAATGTACATAAAGTAGTAACCTTTGGGTACTAGCTTCTTTTACTTAGCCCACTGACCGAATTTGAAGGAACACAGGCAGAGGGAGGGGGAGAAGCAGGCTCCCTGCCAAGCAAAGAGCTGGATGTGGAGCTCAATCCCTGGACCCTGGAATCATGACCTGAGCCGAAGGCAGATGCTTAACCAACTGAGCCAAGCCACTCAGGCACCCTTGATTCCATTTTTAAAGTACACTTCTTATTGTTGAATTATGGGACTTCTTTATTTGTTATGATACCAGTCCTTTGTTGGACATACATGAGATTTTGTTTGTTTGTTTGTTTGTTTGTTTTTTAGCCTGTACCTTGTCTTTTCACTCTCTTTAACAGTGTCTTTCTTTAACTGAGTCCAATGTCTTTAATTTTCATGAAGTCCAGTTTATCTTTTTTTTTTTTAATGGTTTATGCTTTTGTTGTCCTGTCTCAAAACTCTTAGCCCAAATCAAGATCACAAAGATTCTCTCCATGTTTTTTTTTCCCCCAGTAGTTTTATAGTTTTGTGTTTTACATTTAGGTCTGTGATACATTTTGAGTTAATTTTTGTATAAGGAGTATAAGTTGTTTAGTTTCTTTTGAGTATGGATTTCTGAGTATATAACAGCACCATTTGTTGAAAAGACTACACTTTTACTGTTGAATTACTTCTGTACTTTGAAACCTATGGTCATATTTGTGTGCTTTTATTTGTATACTCTATTCGGTTCTTTGATCTAGGTGTCTATCCTTTTGGAAATACTACAGTAAGTCTGTAGCTTGAGTTCCCTCAATCCCCCACCCTGCCCCCCCAAATTGTTTGAGCTATTTAAATCCCTCACCTTTCCGGAGAGCTGGGTGGCTCAGTCGCTTAAGCATCTGCCATTGGCTCAGGTCAGGATCCCACCAGGACCCGCATAGAGCTCCCTGCTGGCAGGAAACCTTCTCTCTCTACCCACTACTCCCCCTGCTTGTGCACATGCACTCTCTCTCGGTCAAATACATAAATAAAATATTTAAGAAAAAATCCCTTTATCTTTCCATGTAAAATTTATTATTGGCTTGTCTCTATTTCAAAACAACAACAACAACAAAAATCTGCTGGGATTTTTATTGGAATTGTGTTAAATCCATAGACCAGTTTGAGAATTGACATCTTAACTGGATTAACATTCATGAACATTATTGGTCTCTCCATTTGTCTAGATCATCTTTGGGTGCTTTCGTTTTGTAGATCATTATTTTTTTTAGGGGGAGAGGGGGAGAGAGAATCCCAAGCAGGCTCCCCGCTGAGCCGGGCTTCATCCCAGGACCCCAAGATGAGCTAAAGTTGGAAAAAAGTCTATTTTTAAAGTAAAAGCATTCACTGATTCTGGTGCCTTAGGATTATTCGCCTTTTTTTCTAACAAAAAAAATGGCTTCTTTAAAAATCTGATTTTATCAACCTTTACTGCAGCAGGAACATCAGGGAACTCAGTCATTCTAGATTTTTATCTAATTAGTGCTGGACCCAGGCCCTTAATGTTAGAATGTCCCTTTCCCTTGACTGAGCAGTGACCATATACAAATTTTATTTTTTAGACCAGGTTTTTGTAAGCTACAACAGAGTAGAGAGTGTTCTGACATCGCTATTTCCTATTTCTCTTCACTTTAGGTTACGATTTCTGTCTTTGGAGGAAAGCAGGCAAAATCTAATTTGTAATGGACAGACCTAGTTGTCCACTTACACAATAGAAAACTGAGTCATAAATTCTGTATTCATAAAACTCTTCCATACTTTTGGAAAATGAGTCATTTTTAGGCAGCGTCTGCCATAGACAGTTGCCAGAAAGTGATCTAACTTGGATAAGACTGACGCTTTGTATAAGTCTGTGGGCCCCTGTAGAGAAAGCATTACAACTAGAGATCATTGTATGCATGTCTGTGTTTCCAGGTTATCAGTCCATCAACACAAGTCAATGTAGCATTTGGAATGTTCTAGTTCATTTTTTCTCCAGCATTAGCTTGTTTCAGAATCACTTGGAGAGCATGTTTAAAAACAGGTTGTTGTGTCCTACTACCACAGTTTCTGATTCAGAAGGTCTGGGATAGACCCTAAAATTTATATTTCTAACAATTCTCAGGAATTGCTAAGGCTGCCAGTTTGAGGACCACTTTGAAATTCATTCCTTCAGTTTATCACTAAAAAGACTTGATGTTATACATATATGTATATGTATACATACATATATATATGTATATATATATACATATATATATATTTTGCAAATGACACTCCCTAAGATATGGTTTATAATGAAATCTTGCTCATAAGTGACAGTCTCAAACATTTGGGTTATTCAAAGGGAACAGGAACTCCTCCACTCAAGAGCCCCATCTATTGGAAATGTGAAGAGAGGAAAGAGTCCTGTGTCTTGTTGCCTTATGCCCTCTCCTTTTGTCAAAACAGGATGGGATACCTAGAAATCGAACTGCTTATTATCTTAAGATTGGATGTCAGGGGCTCTTGCCTATGGGAGGTGTAGGATGTTTGAGTGTATTTCTTTCATTTGGTCAGAGAATTCCATTTAAAATTTTGTGGGTTGCAGGCAGACCTGATCCAGGTGCAGGGAGAAGAATTTAGTAGTATTCAGAAGGAATTTGCGAAGGGACTAGGTGGTTCACTCTAACATGCTTACCTTGACTTCTGTGTGTCTTGGATGATATGATAGAGTGGAAAAATGAATCATAAACTAAGAGACTATGTGGTATTGTGTGCCTCGGACACTCAGTGCGGTGGCCTTGGGTAAGTCATTTCATTTACTCGAGTCTTGATTTGGTCAGGAAACAGGAGTTTTGGTCTTTTAAGTTCCTCTCTGTCCTTGAGATTTTATTTCTGTTTACTTAAAACGGAGTAAGTAATACCCTGTTTTAATCCCTTACCACCATCCATCCCTATTATAAATTGAATACCTGTCGGAGCTCTGTGTAACGCCCCGATGTCAAAAGGAGAGGAAATATAGTTAGCAAACTAAAGAATTTCCTTTCAGTCTTAATTTTCAAAGAAGAGCTGTTTGGACCATGCTGTATGTTCTGTTCATTAGAGATCTTGCCATATCATAGACATGCTGCCCGTGTTGAAATACAGAATTTTCACATCTTTCTAAAAGGCATACACTTTTGTCTGCAGATGACAAATAGACAAGGCCCAGCTGAATAAGCAATGAAGATGTAGCTTGTCACAGTGTCATAAATGGAGGAGTTTCTAATACTTTGTCCTATCAGCTATGTAGTAATAGCTCAGCCTTCATCCTGAATAAAATGATAAGAGTTGTCACCGGGCTCTTGTGGAGCCTACTTTTCTAAAGTGCTTTGAAGAGAAGAATTTTCATCTAGTAAATAGTGAAGAGCTCCTGATGAATAATCACGTTTCTTTTAATTGGCTTAAATTGAGATAAATAGGAGGAAACAAAGGTGGGGCAAAGATTTGGGATTTTAGAGACTGGTTACATCCTGATTTGGTGGTTATACATATAGTGGGCCTAGTACACACTGTGGGCTTTACACCACGGCTTTTTGACACAGACAAGATTAGATAGATACCAAGTGCCTTTTGCCCAGTGATCGTTTACCTATAGAGTTAAGAAACCTTAAACTCGGGCAAGAATCTGCATGCAAGCTGATCTATTTATGAATCTATAGATCTGGGGCACCCACTCTGAGATGGTTACAAGCTTTGTGGGGTCACTCACTGTAGGAACATGTTCCACTGCAAGGCCTAGGACAGCCCAATCTCAAGTTCCCCTTAGAGTTCAACAGGATTAATCCTGGTCTTGATCATGTAGAGAATCAAATAGCATTTGGAATTGAAGGAATTACAGCCCCTGAGCTAAAAGTCTTAGTCCCAACATCTACCTAACATCTCATATGCATGGCTTGACTATCTAGGCTAAGTATCCTAAACATTTGACTTTTCAAAACTCATGAAGCCTGGGCTAATTGGTATAGCACGATAAAGCCACTTGATAATCCATTAAAAACAAACCCAGAGACCCTGCCAGGGTTTCTGTTACTGCTGCTCTGTAAAAGCATCCTGTGTTGGAGAGTCAGCTAACACTGACCCAATGACGTACAAACTAAAACACGAGGATTATGGAAAAACAGAACTGAATGCAGTGTTGACCATTCAAGCCATGTGTCCGGGTATAATGTAGGCCACAATTTCTCATTTTGCTTTTAAGATGGAACCACAAGGAATTTCTTTGTTAAGAATCGGGGAACAGAGGGTTGAACAAGCCAGAGGAAGAAATGATATCACGGCCCTAATTGAATCAACTGAGACATATTTTTATATTAAAGAAGTTCTTCAACTTTATAACCTTGGCCTTCACATTCTTCTGTGTATTGAATGGAAGGTTCTTTTGAGAAAAGCAAGTTAACATAAATGGCCTTGTCAAAGCTTTAGGGAAAACTTAGTAATGTAAGACTCACTATTGAAAACCTCTAATCTGATTTTCTTTCGGACTAATGTACATGTTTATGATCACATCGGGATATTGACTCCCTGTGATTCCTCTATGCTCTATCATAAATGTATGCCTTGTACCCGCATATTCAGTGAGGAAGCTCTCTTTGGCTCTGTCATCTTCTCATTGAGGGAACCCACGCCTGGACATTATGTCTGAGTCTCCTGTGTTATTCAAGCACACTCCCATGAGACCGCCATTAAGTCTGGACGTGGGGGAGAGCTGCATCTTTGCATTTTCAAACATCAGAAAGATGTTACCTGATACTCAAAGAATCTTGGCTGCCGCTGAGCAACCATCTCTGGATTAGTTTACTGTTGTTTTATAATAATGCTTTTTGTTTGAACCTATTGTGCCATTGCTGGCTGATGGGAATCATTTTGTGCTGGCAGGCGGTTATGAGGCGGTTCTAGGATTTCTGATAAATGGAGTTGCCCGTGTCATGCTTTATGTCAGCAAAATGCTAAGTTGGTTTTGGGGCCATCATACTCAAAGCTAATTGGAGACTGAAAATCTGGAGCCATGCAAATTTATAAATACAAGTACTCCTTAAGAGTAGATAGTACAGGGGTGCCTGGGTGGCTCAGTGGGTTAAAGCCTCTGCCTTCATCTCAGGTCATGATCTCAGGGTCCTGGGATCAAGCCCCGCATTGGGCTCTCTGCTCAGCAGGGAGCCTGCATCCTCCTCTCTCCCTGTCTGCCTGCCTCTCTGCCTAGTTGTGATCTCTCTGTCAAAAAAAATAAATAAATAAAACCTTAAAAAAAGAAAAAGAGTAGATAGTACATTTAGTTGATTTAGTGGTTGAGTCTTCAATGATTGCCTTTTTTTTTTTTTTTTTTTTTAATTCTATGCAGGGAATGATTTTAAGATAATCTGGGAAAAGAGAGAACCAGGGAGGAAACGCAGATGAGGCAGACTAGGTGAGGAAATGAACCAAGGGAGAGGTTCAGGGGGTAGAGCAACTCTGCTTCTACTGTATGTATGCCTGCAGCTCTCTTAGCAGGCTGACAAGTCTGTGGATCTCCCCTCAGAACTATGGTTGTCGTTGTTGTTTTTAGATTTTATTTATTTATTTGACAGAGAGAGAGAAAGAGAGAAAGAGAACGCAAGCAGGGGGAGCGGCAGGCAGAGGGAGAAGAAAAGATGGGCTCGGGACGCCTGGGTGGCTCAGTTGGTTAAGCAGCTGCCTTCGGCTCAGGTCATGATCCCAGTGTCCTGGGATCGAGTCCCGCATCAGGCACCTTGCTCAGCGGGGAGCCTGCTTCTCCCTCTGCCTCTGCCTACCATTCTGTCTGCCTGTGCTCGCTCTCTCCCCCTCTCTCTCTCTGATAAATAAATAAAATCTTTAAAAAAAAAAAAAAAAAAAAAAAAGAAAAGATGGGCTCACCGCTGAGCAGGACTGATGTGCGATTCGATCCCTGGACCCTGACATCATGACCTGAGCCACAGGCAGATACTTAACCGACAGAGCCCACGGGCACCCCTGGAATTATGTTTGAAATGCATAAAATAAGGCAAAAAGAACTCTAGAGGAAGCCCTTTACGCTGAAAAACAGTAACCAAAATATTGAAGAACACAAATTTGTGCTGGAGTAGTATGTGCTTCTTTATTAATGCACAAAATCACAAGCTTAGTGGTAGATCTAATGACTGTTAAAATTCATAAGTAATGATGAGCTTAAATAATACTCTGAAATCAACAGCAACTGCAGAGTGATAGGGACATTTCTGTTGGTGACAAAGTCATGTACTGTCAGTGCCTATGCTGGTTGATTGCTCATATCCATTATTTTAAAAAATGCTAAATTTTGGGTAGAGATTAGTGAAAAATAAAGAGTCATTATATTCCATTCCCCGGAACAGGAGTGCGTAGATCTTAGGTTAAGTTCCCCCTGGTGAGAGGCATTTGGCTTGAGTATTATTAATGGGACCACTACTGGCTGTGTGACCTTGGCCAAGCTAGCTTAACCAGATATAGTCTGTTTTCTCTTCTGTAGAGGGTAGACAGTACCTACTTTGCAGAGTTGATGGAAAGCTTTAGAATAGCTTGCCTAGCCTAACTCCTTGTGTCAAGATAGTAGGCATGTTGGTTTCTCTAATGGGCTTTCCTTTAGTGGTTAAATGATGAAATAACACTCCTCCTGACAGGTCAGGACAGACTTTTGACTAAGGAGAGAAACCGGAAACATTATACTAAGAGAAGAAAATTCCTTTTCCCTTGAGATTGTCTTAATGGTTGTTGACCCGTCAAGGGCATTAAGAGTGGGTTCATCATACAATATGGAGGAAAGGAAGCATTACAAAATTTGGGGGAAGGAGTGTATTAGGAAATTTCCTCCTTGCCTTGTGATCCACAGCCTTCCCTTCCCTTTCTGCTCCTTGTAGGGGTTTGAACAGGAACTCAAAGTGACTTTGCCATGTATCCCATTTGGGCATGAGCTTTCCATTTGTCTGTAGGTCCCTTGATGTTTGATTGGCTGCATGTTTGGCTGCTTGTCTTGGCTTCTAGAAGAGACAGATTTACTGCCTTCTTAGATCACATGTACTATATCTACAGAGCCCCCAAAAGTCTGGTTACTCTATTAGATTCTGGTTTACTATGTGAGGTATGGGTCTAGTTTTATTACATAAGGAGAAACTCAGAATGGTGGATGCCCTAGTTCTGTATGAATATTTTCTTACGCAAACTTACCTTTGGGGCAGGAGGATATGTTCCCTTCTGACTGGCCACACAAATAATTCTGTGCACAGTGCTGGGCAATCCTTTTTTCTCTGATGACTTTTAAAGGCAGGATCCTGTCGCGTTTGATCCAGCCCTTCAGCGGGGGTGTGAAGTCTGTGAGGCAGTGGAGTTTCAGAGTTTCCCTGTCCCCTGGGTAATACTAACACCCCATTTAATGTCTCCTTTTCATCAAAACCAGATTTGTCGTCTCACTTATTTCCCAGTGTCTGGCTGAGATAGTGATCTTTATGAAAACAAACTGGCAGTAACTCAAGCCAGATAAGATGGGAGAGCTGTGCCTCGGCAGAAGGAAGCTGTTAAGGGGAACAGATGGAGACAATATCTAAACAACTTTGAGAAGGTGTACACTGGCTCATCTCAGAGACACTTCCTGTCTCCTGAGGGCTGTTTGAATCAGGAGAGCCCCTGGGGACCTGCCGGCCTTCCCCAGCCCCGCCAACCACCCTCAGTCAGCCAAGCGCCTCTGCCAACGCCCGATGCCCACAGTAGACTTCTCCTATTCTTAGACATTTCTGGATGCAGAAGTGGAATACAGAGAGCAAATACAGTAAACTGTTACAGGGTCTGGTGAGAAAAACAAGGTGTTGAAATTTGTAGAGAATTACAAAATCCACTATGTGGAGATGACTGAACTTTAACCTATCATTTATTAAATCGCCAAAGGTGAAGACCATCCTTGTCGCGATAATCTCGAGGTAAAAGTAGGACTTTGAGGAAGTCCCCGTGTATTACCCTTCACTCTGATTATTGATTATTGCTAACCAATTTCCTGACTACATATGGAAGGGAAGCTCTCAGGACAAGGGAAGGAAAAAAACCTCTTCTCTGTGTTTATGAGAACTTAGGTCTTGACTCTCTGCAGTTTTTACTCTTTTGTTAATCTAAATTCAAAGTACCTAAGCTCATGACTTATCCTGTATTAACTTGCTAGCTTACCTCCTTGCCTTGTGATTTTCTTTCTTCTGATCCAACATGTCCAATCAGGAGGAAGATTTTATATTCCCCCTGCCCCCCTCACCCAGTGTTACTTTCATGATGTCAGCCTCTTATTTAAGAATCTTCCTTTCTTCCCTATCACGTCTCAACTACTCTGGCCCTCAGGCGATGCCCTTTCATTTAGTCTTGTTCTCTGATCACCTGCGTGGCTGTTTGGCTTCATGAGGGTGGCTCGGTCATGGTCAGATACAGCTTGTTTCCTGTCTTCTGCATAGATAGCTCTGCTTTCAGGAATGGAAGGGCTCATCTACACAGTTGGGAGTGAATCTGGTCAGTGGCCTTCTAGAGGCCAGATCTGATTTGCTGGGGGACGAAAGGGAAGGTGACTTAGACAACAGCACAGGCACTCTTGAAATGCTTTGGATCAGAATTGGCCACCTATAGCCAGGGATGTGATGGGATGAGGTTTGTGCGTGAGACGAATGTCATCACTGTGCAGAGAGCACGTGTGAATGTATAAGGGGGGCATTTTGGAAGCAGCAGGTGGGAGTGCTGTGTGACGTTGAGGGGAGGGGATAACATTAAAACCCAAGTATGACTGATAACTGCTAAGTTTGTTTTTCCTGAGGTTGATGGGGCCAGTAATTTTCATATGAATAAGGGATGTTATGAATAAGCTAGCTTCAAACTACTTTTACTGAATAATTTTTTACATGAAACTTTAGAGTAGACAGAATAATATATATATATATATATATATATATATATATATATATAGACATCAAATAGTTATTTTAAAAGTTAAGTTTAATGTGAATCATAATGAGTTTTTTATATTCTAAGCTGGCAGAAGCTGTGGGGGATTAATTCCCAGAATATGCTGCTGCTTTTAACACTGAGTATTTTTAGAAGCTTAGAGCTTCATGTTTTTGAGGATCTTCTTCATCCCATGAACAGCATCAAGGGGATGTTTTGAAGTGGTTCGAGCTCAGAAAGGCTGGTTGAGTCAATACTAATCAGTGGGCTGATAAAGGAGGATTTACCACCTCAGAGCAACTTATGATCACCAAATGTATACAAGAAGCTGAATGGGAAGCTTTTTGCAACTACTAGCAGTGATGTTTGCAAATGGAAGTAAAGAAGGTTCACTTAGTCTAGATCCGGGGTTGGCTCGTTTTTTCTGTAAAACATCGGATACTCTTAAGAGCCACAGTGTCTCCGTTGGAACATCTCAACTTGCCTTGTAGCATGGAAGCAGATGTAGACAGTATAAATCAAATGTATGTGGCAAAGTCCCAATAAAACTTTATTTATGGATACTCACCTACGATATTCATATCAACTTATGTGTCCTGAAATACTCTGTTTTCAGAGTTTTCCCACCATTTGAAATATAAAAAATACCCTTGACTTACAGACTGGAATGCACCAATTCCTGGGTGTAATGTAGAAATAGGATGGGTTTAGGGAAGAAACAGTACAATACACAGGCTGCTACATGTTTGTAGTAGGCAAAAGGGAACTTCACCCTTCTCTTGGCAACTGATAGTTGTTAAACTCTTCGTTTTCAGAACCCATGATATTCTCAGCTGGTTTCTTCAAACTGATTAACAGCTATCCTAAGATATTTGGTCTGTAACCAAACTACTGTTTTTGTCTCTGGATTCACAGGCTGTGGTTTAGTATTATTAGGTCCTGACTATTGCACAACAAACTGTGTAAGTACACAAATGTGTGTACCTGTGTACCACCCCCTACACACAGGCATGTCAGAGGGTGGGCTCTTTACCTTAAGTTTAGGTTCTTCTAATATTTTTTTTTCTAACCCACCACTCAGTGGTTCTTCACTTATTAACCATGTGGCAGTTTATTTCCGGATGTACATCTTAGTTTTCTCGTGGTAGAGTCCTGTTTCTTCCCACTCTGGCTGACAGAGGAAACCACAAAAAGGCTTCCTTAAAGTTAAGAAAACAATGTAACTTCGGTTGTGAATCTTGCCTGCTTTGAGAAGGGTCCGTGTTTGAGGTCCTTAGCCAAGCCCCAGCGACAGAATTCACTGAAATGGGAGCATGTCATAGAGAAAGCTGAAACAGGGCAGACAGATCTTAACCGAACAGCCCAAAGGTGTGAGTATCCTCCTGGTAAGAACGTGTGCTGATCCGTGGTTAGCAGACTAAGACAGACAGGTTCTCTTCCTGGGAACAGTGTTTTTGTTGTTGTTGGTTTTTCACGTGTTTAATTATTCAAGGAATACATGACTATGTTGTTAATGAGGATGAATCTAATTTCACGTCTGACATTAAGCCCCCCATACTATCCCACAGAGGGGTCACCGTTCTCAATTTTTGTCCTTATAAACCATTTTCTATGTGTTTATGTATATAAATTTCAGAGTGTGTTTCTTAATATAAACTGAGTCATATCCTAGGAATTGAAATGAAAATTGCTTTTTTAAAAAATGAAGACGTGTTAGAAAACACAGGTCAGGATCTTTATTTTGGCCATGTGTTCTTGAGAATGAGGTTGAAGGGATGGCAAAGGGGACAGGAAAACCTTTCTGTGCCTGATACTGTGTTAAGTTGGTCTCTGTTCTCAAGGCCTGACAGAGAATTAAGCTGACTATCTCATGGGGGACTCTGCAAGGCCCTCACCCCTTACTCCCTCTCAGCCCCTAGGAGCCTAGTGGGCCCCCTCCAGTTCTGCCTGATGAAGTTATGTTGCCCCTGCAGACAGCCTTACGGGTCTAGACCTGAGACCAGCCCAAGACTGGCTTCTTTTTGCCTGGACCACCCCCGGCCCATGGAAACATCTAGCATTCTGCTGGAAGTGACTCAGAGGAGGAGCCAGTCCCAGTGTAGCTTCAGTGTTCCTTCACTCCCTAATCGTCAAGGCAGCTAGCCACACTGCCTCTCGTGTTCTAGATTCACAGGGTTCAAGTCAGACACCCTGGCTTCAGGGTAATCGCTGTGCTTCCTTAACTGTGGAGAACTACTGTGCAACTCCCCAGTTCGTCTCACCAAAAACCCTGTCATGAGGCAGGAAGGTGATGGTTCTACCCTTCGTCTGATGGGGAGAGGGAGCCCTGTTGTGATCTCACAGAAGATCTTTCCAAAGAAAAACTCCTTCAGATCTTTCTCTGGAAGCTCATTATGGAAGAGAGATTCAAGTCGGGTTCTTCATTATGTCCCTTGGCACACTTTCCAGGCTGGCCTGTCTTATAACTCGCTTTGATACCTGGTATTGCTAGTTTCTTGTGTTACAGTAAAAACTTCCAGGGTAGCCTCCTCCATACATTTGTAAGGTCTGGTTTTTCTCTTTGCTGAGGACAAACAGGAACTGTTGGATTGTAGGGGTTGTGTGATAGAAGACTGTCAAATTATTCACCAGTAAGATCTCAGGTACATGTCACATACTTGCCAATGCTTCATAAAGCTGATCTTTAAATTTTTTGCCAGTCTATTAAATAAAAACCTATGTCTCACTATTAAGAGTTTTCCTTTACTAGGTGGCTCTTCATATGTTTATCAGGCATTTTTAGTTTTCTGTGAATTGCCTTTTAATATTCTTAGCTCAGTTTTTTTAAAAATGCCTTCTTTATTGATTTATACTTCTTTGTATTGCTGAAAACAAATCCTTTTTTCTGTGGTGAATACTCTCTCTAAGCCTGGCTCTGCATTTTAACTTTGGGAAATTGGGTGGCCTCAAAGATACCATAAATAATTCTGCTTTGTGTGATTTTTTGTTGTCATGTCTGGCTTAAGAAGACCTTCCTTCTCCAAGATTACAGACCTACTCCCCTATATATTCTTCTAATATTTTCATAGTTGGAATTTTTTTAATGTGTAGAGCCTTAATTTACCTGTAATATTTTTGTGAACAGGACTCTTAATTTTTTCCCAGTGGAGAATCAGTTCTCTCAACACTTGTGAAAAGCCAGCAGCATGTTCTCTGGCTACTGGGATAGAGAGTGTTCAAAGAGCTAAAGAGGATGGGTTGGGAGAGAATGGCACATCTTTGCTAAGCATTTGAAAGTCCAAGATGAAGAGACCTCTCAGTCCAGAAGATACTACTCTTCTGGGAAAGCTCTTGTAGCAATGGACCTTGTAGATCCACAGTATGCCAATGGCCTGGTATACCATCAGAGCATTAAAACAGAGGCACACTAAAATTGCAGGCAACTTATCCATAATTGTCCATTTCTTTCTGAGCAAGAAAAGCCTCATTGAACATTTTCTACATGAATGTTTTATCACCTCTATTAGTGGAATTTCTTCAAAAATGTACATGAGATCCTCTTTTTCTTTTCTTTCTTTCCTTTTTTTTTTTTTTTTTAGTTAAACCTTCTTTCATTTCCAGTAACAATTTTTTTTCCGACTAAGATTTTTTTTTTCCTAGAGCAAATTAAATTTCACAACAAATTGAGCAGAGGGCACAAAGATTTCCCATATGCCTCCTGCTTCCACATGTACACAACTTTTCCGGTTCTCAATAGCTCCCACCAGAGTGCTACATTGCTTAAAATTTATGAATCTGCTTTGACTCGTCATAATCACCCAACATTCATTGTCGACATTATGGTTCACTCTGGGTGTTGTATGTTCTATGGTTTTAAACAAATATGCAATGATGTATTTACCATTATGAATACAGACTAGTCCTATCCGAATACCACACAGAGTAGTTGCACTGCCTTAAAACTTCATTCTGCTTCACCTCTTCATGCCACTCCCTCACCGGGCAACCACCAGTCTTCTTACTGTGTCCATAGTCTTACCTTTTCCAGACTATTTTATACTTGGAATCACACAGCATGTAGCCTTTTCAGATTGGCTTCTTTAACTTCATAATATGTATTTAAGGTTTCTCTACATCTTTTCATGGCTTGAAAGCTCATGAAAAGGTCTGAATAATACTCCATAATCTTGCTATACCACAGTCTGTTTATCCATCCACCTACTGAAGGACATCTTGATTGCTTCCAAGTTTTGGCTATTATGAATAAAGCTGCTATGAGAGTGTGTAAATAAGTTTTCAACACCCTTGGGTACATAACAAAGGAGCACAATTGCTGACTGTATGATAAGAGAAGGTTTAATTTATTAAACGGACTGTCTCCAAAAGGCACTGTTCCATTTTGCATGCCCGCCAGCAAAGAATGAGAGTTCCTCTTGCTCCATATCCACACTAGTATGTGGTTTTGACAGTGTTCTAGATTTTGGTCATTCAAATAGATGAGTAGTTGTATCTCATTGTTTTAGTTTGCATTCCCTTGATGACATAAGATATGGAATATTTTTTTCTTAAGCTTATTGGCTATCTCTACATCTTCTTTGGTGAAGTCCCATTAGTGCTTTCCATTTTATTTTTCCAAAACCCTTCCAATTTGTTTGCAAACATTGTAGCTAAGAGGTCAGGGAAGATGACAAACATGGCCAATTAACCTGAGCTGAAAAACTTAAAAACTGACCTTTCCTGCATCTTCCCATCATTGCCCCAGGTTTCCTAGGAAGATGGAGGCTCGTTGTCCTCACCATTGGAAAAGTAGCCCCTAAAGCATAGCACAAGTGAAAAACATTTACTAAGAATTCTAAACCTTTGTCAGACCCCTTTTGAGTTTCTCCAATGACATAAAAACCAGTAGTGATTGCTGATTTGAGTCCAGGATTTTTGCCTTATTTTATCTAAGTTCTTGCTCATAGACAGACTGAAATATCTGTCCCTTAGGCAGAGGACAGCAGATTCTAGGACTATGGTAGAGATGGGTCAGGCACTTTCTAGAAGCTGAAAGAAGGCCAGTGAGGCCAAGCATCAGGCAAGGGCTGGAGCTTAGAGCCTTGTGGCCACCTGAAGTCTTTAGTGAGCCTGGTGCTGAAGCCAGTGGATGAGTCATTGAAGGGTTTTAAGCAGAGTAAGATCAGGTTTGTACCATCCAATAACTTTGGCCTTGTGAAGGCAAATTGGCATTGGGCCTGAGTAGATCCTGATCCTCTATTTTCAACTTTTTGAGGACCCTCCTACTGCTTTCCAAAGTGGCTCTATCAGCTTGTATTCCCACCAGCAGTATAAGAGGGTTCCCCTTTCTCCGCATCCTTGCCACCATCTGTTGTTTCCTGAGTTTTTAATTTTAGCCATTCTGACTGGTGTGAAGTGGTATCTCACCATGGTTTTGATCTGTATTTCCCTGATGCCAGGTGTTGAGGAGCATTTTTTCATGTGTCTGTTGGCCATCTGGATGTCTTCTTTGGAGAAATGCCTGTTCGGGTGTTCTGCCCATTTTGTGATTGGATTATTTGTTCTTTGGGTGTTGAGTTTGATAAATTCTCGATAGATTTTGGATACAAGCCCTTAATCTGTAGTGTCATTTGCAAATATCTTCTCCCATTCTGTCAGTTGTCTTTGGTTTTGCTGACTATTTACTTTGCTGTGCAAAAGCTTTTTATCTTGAGGAAGTCCCAGTAGTTCATTTTGCTTTTGTCTCCAACTTGCCTTTGGAGACATGTCTAACAAGAAGTTGCTGCCTGTGTTCTCCTCTAGGATTTTGATGGATACTCATCTCACATTTAGGTCTTTCATCCATTTCCCTCGATGCCCTTTTTAAAAATCAGATTTGTGAAGGACTCGTTACAAAACTTGCAGGGCCCACTGCAGAATGAAAACATGAAACCCCTTATTCAAAAGTTAAGAATTTCAAGGTGGTTACAACAGAGCATTAAACCAAATATGGGGCCCCAAATCTGTCCTGTACCTGAGCCTGAGTCCATGTGTTGGAGTGACTTGAGTCAGTCCCTGAGAAACTTTTCGGCCTGTTCCAGTTTAAGGATGCTGACTCCCTTGCTGTAGGCAAAGGGGCAAAGATGGAAGCAAGCTCGTATAGCTCAAAGCCCTTCTTAAGCTTAGTAGTAGTGGTGGATAAACTACAGAGAGTTAAAGCCAAATTGAAAATAAGTGTTGTAACTGAGCTAGCTGAATGGGGATGGTGGTAGAAATTAGCAGTCTTTATTATTTCTTGTTTTAATGGCTGTGGCTGATGAAAACATAACAGAAGAAAGGGAGGTAGTATTTGAACCTGCTCCTTAGAACTATTCCTTCCCAGGAAACCTGGGTGGCTCAGTAGATTAAATCAGCTCAGGTCATGATCCTAGGGTGCTGGAATCAAGTCCTGCATCAAACTCCCTCCTCAGCCGAGAGTCTGCTTCTCCCCCTGCCTGCTGCTCTGCCTGCTTGTGCGTGCGCTCTCTCTCTCTCTCTCTGACAAATAAATAAATAAAGTCTTTAAAGTAAAATAAAACAAAGACAGAAGTGGGTTTAATTTAAAAAAAAAAGAGAGAGAGAGAACTCTTCCTTCATAACACGTACCCATTTAACTGGCTTTCTGAGAATATATTTTTGTGTAGCTTAGGAAACACTGGTTTGGGCAAAAAGAATCCTGTCCAAAACCAATTTTTTTTCTTTAAAGAATTGGTGAGACACAGCTTTTCATCTCAGTTGGAAGTGTTAGGACCATTCTCTTTTTGTTTGGTGCCTCTGGAAAATGGAATGAATGGTGAGTGCTGTGAGGTGTGTAAGCCTGATGATTCATAGACCTGTACCCCTGGGGCAAATAATACATTATATGTTAATTAAAATAATAAATAAATAAATAAATGATACTGGGGGGGGATAAAATATGCATTAAATGATTAAAAAAACAGAAAGAAAATAGAATGAAGACCTTGCTGGCCTCTTTTCATAGGAAGTATCAGAAATTTCAAGTTAATTTTGAAAATTGAAATTACAATGTATATATATATTTTTGCCTACTGAGGGCACAGAGGGAAGGATAGTGGCTGTGGCATTTGTCATTTGGGATATTCTGAAATTGGATGCTGTCTTTTTTACTGGTAATGAATTGTCTTGGTGAGCTCTGTACCAGAGATACTTTGAGGGCAAAGTATGAGAACACCCTCTAAAGCATAGCTTACATTTCTAGGGAGAAGACCTTGTGCTCACTCACTCGAGTCCTTTCAGCGATTTTCAGTGACTCAGAGCCCTGATATTTGCATAGTGATTCAACCTGCAAGGAGACTGGCTGCTGAGATAATTTGGTTAAGATAAGTCCTCCGGTTAATGCTTTTAAAAGGTTAGTAAAGGCTTTTCCTGAGTAGTGTGCTCTATGGTGGTTTCCAAGAACTTGTGATTATCTAAAATGCTACCTGCAGAGCTGGGTAAGTAATAGTGATATTAAAGAATGCTTTCAGAGAGACCCACAAGGCCAGTTCTGGACAGTTGACATTAAACACTGCAAAATTCCACAGGACAGACAGCTTGGCAAGTTTGATTCTGGTGCATTCTGTTCAGAACCAGTTTCTTGTTTTCTGTGTTTTTTTCCTCAATAGTGGTTTTGTCTCCCTGCTAAAGGTCAGACTGCAGTTGTCCAGTACTGGTGGCTTTCCTTTGTGAGGCCAGGGAAGGGGGTGGACATACTGACTTCGTTTTATTATGTATCATAAGCTACCACAACACCAGGTTTTATAGATTTGAAAATGTCAATAAGTTCGTCTGCATTTTAGAGCTGTTGGTGAGCCGGTGCCAATTCTGAAATCACCCTGGACATGTGTAGGTCTCCTTTGGGTTCATTTTTGCCCCTCTCTGCTCTTTGGTATAGTGGGGCCCAGCCAGCATGAATACGGTTTAATGTTGGGCTTTGTTGGAATCCTGGTCTCACGATTTGGACCATCAACGTGATATGGAGACTCAGTGGCTTCTGTGATGTGGCGTACCACCACAATGGGGCAGAGCTCTTGAGTGACTAGCATATTGCCTGCTACTTAGTGGGGATGGTGTACACACTCACATTCTGTCAGCTGGGCAACACCTAGGGGAGGGGGCGAGGCTTGAGGGTGCACCTGTGTGCGTCTGGCCGCATACCTTTTTTCTTCGCAGGGCATCAGGAGTTGGCATAGGCCTTTTGCTGAAGCCTCTCCCTTAGAGAGTTCAACCAGGGGTGGCCTGTAGTGAACCTTGGCCTGCCCCCAAGCTATAGTACAATCCTATTGTAGTCTTTCCCCTGCACAGAATTTAGGAAGAGTTTGTAATTTATGTCTACTTAGGCCTACTTTCAGTACGGCTGGTTTTCTCCTTTTTTTAAAAATTTAATTTAATTTTTTCAGGGTTCCAAGATTCATTGTTTATGTACCACACCCAGTGCTCCATGCAACATGTGCCCTCCTTAATCCCCACCACCAGGCTCACCCATCCCCCCTCCCTCCTCCCCTCCAAAACCCTCAGTTTGTTTCTCAGAGTCCACAGTCTCTCATGGTTGGTTTCTTGAGGTGCCTCACTCAATCAGAATGAAACAGCTTTCATTCTTCCTAGACACTGCTTATGACTGTGCTCTGTCAAATCCGAGTTCTAGTCCCTGGGTGAACTGTTTTGGCCATATTCTCTAATTCTTCAGTCATTCTAAAACTCCCTAATCTCATATCCAGTTCAAGCTGTGTGCCTCTCCTCCTCTCTTCTGAGCTCCAGCTCCTCCCCTTGTGACAGGAAATGGAGCAGGGGTCCAGCAGTTATTTAACTCGGCAAGTCACTGGCGGCGGTGAGAAAGTACTTCCATCTGGTTCATTCTGAGGTGAGGGGTCTCTGCACAGATACTTTATATGGCCGTCTTGGGGCTGTGCGTAGCTTTCCCTCAAGCTCTCCTGCACGGCACCTGTTCAGGGGGTGCTACGTCTCACTTGGGCATTGCTGGGTGTTCCCATCCCATTCACGCTCCCAACTTTCCTGGGAGTCTCGTGCTCTGTTGCCAGGCTCAGCAGCTCCCTGGCCACCCCAGAGGTCCTGCCCTACTAATTTGAACACTCCTTGAAAAGGGATTCTGCAAACTACAGCCTTCCCCTCCCACTCTGCCCAGGGGTGGAATATTCCCACCTTCTTCCCTGAAGTACTGCATCTGGATCCTCTAAGCTCGACTTCCATGGAGCTCCTCCAGCAGGCTTCCCACCTTCCACATCTCTAGCTCAGAAATGGAGGCCAGTCTCTGTATGGATGGGTATCCCCCCTTCCCCGCCCCAGTCCAGGTAATAGATGCCAAATTCCCCCAAGTCTCTAACATGCCCCTTTCTGCTCCACTGCCAGCCTGGAGTGGCCTGTGGGTTCTGCAGCTCAGCAAGCAACCAGACAAGGAATAGGATGCCTGTCTTCCTTTCTTGCACGTACCCCAGTCTGTCCTAGCGATTGTCTCAGAACCCCTCCCCGGCTCCTAACTTGTTGGAGAAGCAGGTAGTAACCTGCACTAGAAACTTGCCCTCTACACAAAGCCAACAGCAACTCTTCTTCCTTTTCTTGGGAGCTGGAGGGAGAGAGGGGCTGTGGTCAGCTGGTAGGACTGGTCCTATGACCTCTAGGTAAGCATATGAGACATTGTCTGTACCCACATGTTTATGTCTTTCTAAGTAGGGTACTTAGCCTCATTGTCCTCAGCCTTGGGCCTTGGCTATAAAGCCAATAATAAGAAAAAAGTCCCATTAGATTCTATCTTCTTCATTTTAGTAATATTCTCTTTCTTTAAATTCCTGCCATCTAGTGCTGGGGATGTTTTGTCCTTGCATCCTTTGTTATAGAACCAGGTTAATACTTAGTGCTGCTGGTGTAGGATAGGAGTTATAGGCTTAAAAGTAAATCTAAGTTCAGGAAGGAACCACAGGAATCTCCATGGACTTTGCTGTAGTGTGAGTGTTTGTGTCCTCCCCAAATTTTTAAGTTCAAATCATAATGCCCATTGTGATCATGTTAGGAGGTGGATTTAGGAGATGATTAGTTCATGAGAGCGGAGACCTCATGAACGGGATCAGTGTTCCTATAAAACAGACCCCACAGTGCTCCCCAGTCCCTTCTACCATGTGAGGACATGTGAGTAGCTGCCAGCCATCAACCAAGAAGAGAGCGAGCCCTTACCAGACGAGGCTGGGACCCTGATTTTAGTCTTTGCAACCTCCAGAACAGAGAGACATCATTTTTTAAAATTATTCATTTGAGAGAAAAAGCATGCAGGCACAAGCAGGGGTGTGCAAGGTAGAGGGAGAGGGTAAGAGAAACCCAAGCAGACTCCCCATGGAACATGGAGCCTTAGGTGGGATCTCACAACCCTGGTATCTTGATATGAGCCAAAATTAAGAGTTGGACACTTAAGCAAGTGAGCCGCTCAGGCATCCCCCCGTCCCTGCAAATTATTATTAGCTGTAGGATTGGTAAGTTCAGGCTTCTTTGATGTGTCTTCAATTTCCATCCACTGACTCCTTGTCAATAATTTGGAAATGCAGAAGTACATTCTGCTGGAAAGATTTTGATAACTGCTGCTACTTCACACTCACCTAAGAAGGGGAAAATCAAAATAAACTGACAATCACTTCAAATAATAGATTTGACGATCAGGTGTGAGTAAGCTACTTTATTGTTCATTTGTTCAGCATGTATGAGAGAGAGAGAAGGGAAGCCCCTGGACGTCTGTCAGTGAAATGGTGACCCCGGTTTAGGGAAGATTCATCTGGCAGCGGCGTGTAAACTGGATCATCTGTGGCAGGGTTGCTGAAGATCCAGCACCCTAGTTAGGGGTCAAAGGCCAGACCAGAGGTCAAAGGCCTGAATAGGGTAGGTGGCAATGTAGTAGAGGGGACAGGAGGGAGAGGTGAAGGGAGAGAAAAGCACAGAGTTAGTGGAAGCCAAGAGCCGACTGGAATAAGAACGGGAAGGGACATCGCATCATGAACAGAAATAGAGAATTAGAAAGGAAGATGAGTGTGAAGGTAGGGAAGATCAGGGCCACTGTCAGACTAACGTGCCTTTGTGAGAAGCAAAAGGCAGGAGCGGGGGTGGAGTCCTTGGGCCCATATTGTTTGCTGAGAAAGCCAGTAGGTAAGAAAGTCTTCGCTGCTTGACTACCTCCTCTATGTATATCCCTGTTCTTTTTTTTTCATTGTTATAAAACATAGTAACAGAAAATTGCCCGCTTTAACCATTTTTACATGCACAATTCAGTGACATTAAATGTGTAGTGTTGTATAACTATCACCACTGTCTCCTAAACTATTTCATCTTGCAAAACTAAAACACAGTCCTCATTAAATCCTAATTCACCATTCCTACTCTGCTCAGCTCCCCGTACCCCATTCTCCTTTCTGTCTCAGTGAATTTGACTGTTGTAGGTACTTCCTAGAAGTGGAATCATACAGTATTTGTCCCTTTATATCTGGCTTATTTCACTTAGCACGGTGTCTTCAAAGTTCACCAGTGTGGTGTGGCTGAATAAACCATTGTATGGATTTACCACATTTTGTTTAATTACCCACTGATGGACACTTTGATTGTTTCGACCGTTTGGCTGTTACGAGTAACACTGCTCTAAAGATTGGTATCAAGTATCTGTTGGAGTCCCTGTTTTGAGTTCTTTTGGGTACGCACCCAAATGTGAAATTGTTGGATCATATATAATTCCGCTTCACTTTTTGGAGGAACCACCAAGTTGTTTTCCACAGTGACTCTTTTCCATTCCCACCAGTAATCCATGTGGGCTTCAACTCATCTACATTTTCACTAACATTTGTTACTTGGTGTGTGTTCCTTAAAACAGCCATCCTACTGGGTGAGCAATCACTGAGGTGATACATCATTGTAGCTTTGAGTGGCATTTCCTCAACGTCCCTGTTAGACTTTTATGTAGCTTCTGATGTATTTTATCATAAATGTACTGTGTAAATAGAGTGTCTTGCCCTTTTTTTAAACTATACTCTTCAAGAATCTGCTAAGAAAGTACATCTATGAACCTTGTAAATTTATGGCCAACCTTTACTCATCTGAAAACATGCTCATGGGGTATGTTTTCACTTCCCTTTGTAATGTAATAAAAGTTTAAGATGTGTTTCCTTCGACATGCAGAGTGTTTAACAATTTTTTAATTAGTTTTGAGCCTTTAAAAATGAGAAACGCTTGTGAGAACTTGGATTTCCCACTTACAAGGACATCTTGAGGGTAGGGTCCCAGTGGTTCATTCTCTCCCAGGGCAGCAGGGCCAAGGAACACATAACCCTCTCCTGGCCAGCTTTGCCCCTTGCCAGTAACTGCCTCCCCCCTGCAGGCTTCTGTTGGCAGGACCTCCTAGAATGGATTTTCTGAGGTTAAAGTTCTTCTCCACTTATTCCAGTTAATATTAATAATTTAGGTGAATAAAAGTGACTGATACTTTTGCTCTACCTGGCTACTTAATACCCCAACTGACACTTTCCCATAAATTCTGAAATCTTGTGTCTGTCATTGCTTGCTTTAAGCCCTTTGGCACAAGTCTTGCCAACAGATTGGACCCAACTGGTTAAAGGTTGCTTCCAATCAGAGTTTTTCTTCTTACCTGGAATAATTTGAGATCACTTTTCTGTATACATGTAAGGCACGGGTACTCCTCTAGCTTTCTTATGGGCTGGTATGGTGGCTCTTCAGTGTGTTACCCTGATTCTCAGGCCCTGCTCGTGGTTCTGGGCCACCGCTAATCATACTAAGGAAACGGCTCTTCACATACACTCGATAATTGTGTTTGTGAGTGTGTGCCCACCCATTTAATATTCTTTGTCTCTGCCAAAATTACGGCTTCAGACGTAAACAGAGTGGATGCCCGTGGTCTGGAAGCACGGTCAGCAATGCCTGTCGGTATTTTCGATGGTGAAGCTGATAGGTGGTCAACTTTGGATCCTGTATCTTCCAGACACTCAGGCCTAGAAGGTGTTAGCTGAGGCTGCCTTGCAGCCATGAAGTGGAGGTGCTGTGACACATGAGCCGGCCCCACACCCTCCTCGCGGCAGGATTTGTTACTGCCCAGAGCTGGCTGCACTGTCCATCAAGCCACATTTCCTGAAACCTGAGAACACCAGGGTGTGATCGTGTTCTCTTCTAACCGGCTCCTGTTCCCTCAAACCTTGGCCTGACTCTCCTTGTGGTTTGCAGCCTGGCTCGCTCTGTGTGGTCCTGAATGGTCCTGAATGACTCCTTCCCCAAAGGTGATCCATACCCTGCGTGAACAGGAAGGTAGTGGGAGAAGAAGGAGGTCTCTCTGTGCTTGAGGGGGCCTCTCCTCCCCACCACCGCTTTGCAGGTCTCTTCTCTGAAGCTCCTTGGGTCATTTGTCCAGGCAGCTGTGCTGGAAAACTCGTCAGAAGCCGAGTTGGCCCCGATGGTTTGTGCTTCCTGTTGGAGGGGAAACCATCCTGTATCTCTCAGCGTCGTGTGTGTCTCCTGCTCGCCAGCCACTTTCTTTTTGCATCTATTATTCTTTGCCTGTCGGCTGTCTTGTTCCTAATCAGGCAGTGTAGTTTGAACTTCATTTTCTCCCTACCGTAGAAGTTTCCTTTCTGGCTTCTTGCTCACCACCCCCCCACAAATGCCACTTGTGTGTCACTTTTTCCCCATGGCGGGTGGGACAAGATTCCTTTATATTCGTGTGGTGGCCTTGCATTCCCTTCTTCTTTTAAGAGTTTGCCACAGAAAAAAGTTTTCTCTATTTCTGATGTCCATTTTAATACAGAACAATGATGAAATTGTTAGACAAGTGAAGTAGTACTTAATTATCTGTCTGGAAATTCTGGCATATCTCAAAGGCTTTCTGAGTGAGAATTCACTGTGAATGGCAGTTAAGGTGTCCAGTTCTCCAGCATGCTATAGGAGCAGGTCCCACAGGTACCGTTGGCCCGAGAACCTGTTCTCCTCCCTCTTGAAGGCCACTCCACCCCAGCTGTGTGCTGTTTTGGCTCAAGAGCTAGCACACAGTAAAGAAATTGACTTCTACCAAAAGGACCTGAGTTGGGGCACTTGGGTAGCTCAGTCACTTAAGCGACTGACTCTTGATTTCTGCTCAGGTCATAATCTCAGGGCTGTGAGATCGAGCCCCACATTGGGCTCTGTGCTTAGTGTAGAGTCTGCGTGAGACAGATTGTCTCGCTCATTTTCCCTCTGCCCGCCCCCCCACCCCCACTCACTTTCTCTCTCTCAAATAAATAAAATCTTTAAAAAAGAAGAGTACCCTAGCTGAAAAATTTTTTAACATGGCTTCATTAAGAGACAAGGATTCTGAAGCCCCCTGAGGCTCCTGCCATCAAAACACAGGCGCATCTCTACTTCTCAGTGCCAAGACCTACAGACTCAAGGGTGGGAACATATAACAGAGAATGCAGTCCCCAGCTGCCTTTGGTCCTGGAAAGATAATCTAGGTGGCTCTAATTAATAATTAACCTACATATAAAATCAAAGATGTCCAGCCAAGTACAGCAGCAAATGCTGCCACCTGGTGAGCTAATTCTGGTTGAGCAAGGTGAAAAGGACCTAGGAGGAATGGTATCTAGCCAAGGAAAACTGGGGTAGGAGCTTAGAGAGAACTGGGTTGGAGTCTTACTGATTCTGGTACAATTGGAACATTGTGCTTCTCAAGCCTATTTTGTAGTATTATATACACAGGGTGGGTGGTTGTTTAGTGTTTTGGAATGCTTATTTGGTCATACATGCACATGGTACAAAATTTAAAAGGTCCAGAAGAGAGTACACAGTGAGAATTATGTCTTCCTTTTTCCAGTTCTCCTCCCGAGGTAGCCACTCTTGATAGTTTCTTTTGTAGATTGCAAGTATAATTTCTGAATAGTGACATAGAGTTGTAATATCACATATGTAAATATTTAAATATTTCATACACTCACATCTTATTCTACAATTGTTATGTAATTGTGTGACACAACTGTGTACAATTTGAGAGCATGATTAGTTTTCAGTAATGATGATTTCCTCCAGTCTTTTAATCGTGATTTAAGCAGAAGGAAAATTAGAATCTGGGACTCAACAGAATGGCCATTCTATAAAGCAACTACTCTTGGGGACCATGGAACATGTCTTAGAGAGGAAATGACAGGTGCAGAGGTTGAGCCAATCACACTCTTGAGGGAAGGTACATAGTCTCACAGGTCACACAGAGGTGGCCAAGGGTTCGTGGTGAACTCTTTTTAAGTGCTTTGTAGCCCTAGTTGCCTCCCTCGCAGAGGTTACTATTGAGATATGTATAAAATGTATCATTTAGGTCTGTGTGTGCATTCTTGTATCTCATCTTGTGTGTAGGCACAGTTGACCCTTGAACAACACAAATTGGAACTTAAAAAGACAGTTGACCCTTGAGCAATGTGGGGGTTATATGATAAATACATGTCTGTAACTATGTTTTCTTTTCCTTATGACTTTCTTAGCATTTTTTTTCTTCATCTGACTTTAACTCATGAGGATATGATAAATGATATATCTAACATACAAAATATGTGTTAATTGACTGGTATTAGTAAGGCTTCCAATCAACAGTAGGCTTTAGTAAAGTTTTTGGAGAGCCAAAACCTATATGCAGATTTTCATAACCCCTAGCCGCCACATCATTCTGACCCCAGGACCCCAGTTGGGGTCAACTGTGTTTTTAATTTCAGCAAATGTAAGGCTATCTTAGTTTTAACTTTTAGTTATTTGTTGTTTGAGGATTTGGGGTTTGGTTTTGTTTTACTCTGCTCTGAAAGTTCCATTCTTACTGCTAGGTGTACATCTACTTTGTTGCTACCACCCTGGTGTGGCAGAACTGAGATTTTGAATATAGTTGAAGCAGTTGTGGTGACTTTTACCCCAGTTTTTCTTTGATCTTAGTTTTTGTTTATCATAAACACTTTAAAAGAAATCTCATTTTGAATACTACCTCAAAAACTAATGATGTACTATATAACAGTCCATAACATAATAATAATAATAAAAAGAAATCTAAGAAAACTTAAAATTCCACCAATTCAGGGTATCAACTTTTCTAACATTTTCATAGCCTTTCTCTGCCACCAGGTATATCCACCTATACCTGGCAGAATTATAACAAAAAAAAACCCCATAAATTGGTATCATTTTTTTTTTCACTTCACTATGTCTTTGTTCCTCCATTTTTCTAAGCTACCATCATACATTTTCATGGGTACATAATATTTCATCTATATCTGTAATATCACAATCTCTTTTATGAAACAACTTCTAAGTTGTTGATGTGTTAATATTACTGTAATTAACATCCATGTGCATATAATTGGTCTTTTGTTCTTGTCCTTTTCTTCTGTTATTTTGCCAGAATAGATGGGCAACAGGGGATTTTGGAGTCAAGGAGAAATGTTCTGTGGCTTATGCCCAGTGCCACATTCTGCCTCTAGCTGTATTTCCAGAAATGAATGCAAGTGTTTGTCTTCCATTGAAAGCAGACTTTTTTTATTTTTGGAGTGTTATAGTTAGAGCTGTTGCCATGGAAATTGATTTATCAGTGTCCTGATGGTCAGCGGAGAAATGAGGAACTGCAGGTTCTCTGTGTTGAGAAGGATTTGTGGAGAGGGCCATCTGCTACCTGCTTGTGTGTCCTTTCTCTGCCACCAGGCCTCCCGCACGCACAGCACCACATGAATTGTGAGCCCTTCCGACCTCCATTCTCGGGGTCACCAGTAGCCAGTTGGTGCACAGCCCTGCTTCAGTTTGGCCTGGGGAGCATGGGAACTGGGAACTGAAAACATGGTCATGCGTCTGGAGAGAATGGTGGTCAGGATGCTGCTCCTACTGTCTGCTCCTCATTTTTCCCAACTGAAGGGCCATTAAAAAGTGTCAAGCTGCTTATAAAGATGTGTATTGGTGAAGAGGAGGTGGTGTGGGAGTGCAGCATGGAAGGCTTTTGCAAGAACATTTGTTGGATTCTTTTCATTCTCCTTTTGGTGACAGTGATTGATGGCATCTAGTGAGTCCCTGTTTGTCACTTCCTTGGTACCACTGGCAGTGGGGGTGGGGGAAATAAAAAATGACTGAGTAGAGGACACAGCTGGAGGGGGAAGGGATTCTGGGTAAGGTACTGAAATCCCACATCTGGCAGGTCAGTTTTTCAGTAGTGTCTAGAAGAACTAGTCCTTATATCTCTGTCTGATTTCCCGTCTCCAGGAGAGGGTTAACTTTGAACACAAGATAGGCATTGCTTAAGGGAAGGAGAAGAAAGGAAATCCACACTGGAAGCAGTTCGGGCCAGTTGTATTGATGTGTTAAAATATGGCCTGGCTTTAGCCATGACATTCTCTTGGTGTTCTAGAATGTCTATTTAACAACTCGACATTGACTATTTGGATAGAAAGTAGGAGAGGGTTGTAAAAAGAGCTGAGGGGAGAAAGGAGTTGTGGGAAAATAGCTAAGTTCACCATGGGCTTATTAACCTGGCTGCTTTCATTTTCCTGCAACGTCGAGGCAAAGAAACGTTGAAAAGTGCAAGAACAGTGATTATTTTGTGGTTAGGTCATGTGCACAGTGCCGACAAAACCAGGAAGGAGAATCTGCTTCATCAAGCCTTCAGTTGTTATTGGGGCCAAAATTTATGCGGAAGCCTCAGATGAGTGTTGATTTGCCAGGAAACGCTCCTGCCTAGCACTTGGAGTTCTTCTTTGCACCCCAGTTGGTGGTTGCCTTGCCCGGTGCAAGGTGTTTTGCTCTGCACGTGAACATTATAGCCTCATCTCACCTGTAACAAGTTCTGAGAAGCCAGCTAGACAGAATCCAGTATTTTAGTTCACTTTTCCATGGCACTTTGATTCGTTGGTTTTCCCAAAAGGTGACCTAAGCTCCAATATCTCCCTCCAGAGGACTTGGGACCTTATATGTACAGGTCAGTGTGTCCAGACGGCTTGGATGCATACGACAGACCGTCCTTGGAGAACACGTGGAATCCAATGGATCCTTTGGAACATTACTCTTGAAACTAATACTCACCTGCCTACATCCTTTTTCTTCTTTCTTATGAACAACTATTTCTTGAACACCTACTGCATGCCAGGTCCTTGCTCTTCTGGGTGACTCCACACAGGGTATCTGTTTTAGTTCTCAGGACATCTCTGTGAGGTCACTGGTATTGCACCCAAATTTCTGGAAGAGGGAGTATTGGTCCAGGTTGTTGGTTACCTTCCAAGGTAACATGACTAATGTATTGCAGAACTAAGTTTGCCCCCAGATTTTTGGGAATTCAAAGCCCAGGGATGAGCTTTACCTTACAGATGCCTCTGAAACTGAAAGTCTCTTCAGCCAGTCCCAAAGAAATCTCTTCATCTGGTATTAAAGCACGGGTACAGCTCACTTTGGGAAAGCCAGTCTATGAAGATCTGAGCTGACTTATTTTAGTTTCAAAGAAGGCTTCACCGTGAGTTTCTGCTTATGAAGTGAACATGGCCAGGAAGTGAGTGGGAGCCCTGTTCAGCCCATTCATCATAAATGATCTGTCAGAGCAGGGTGTAGTGTGTAGAATGTGGGCACTGTGGAGGTGACAAGCTGGACTGAAGTCTGTTTATTGGCTTCTTTTTTTTTTTTAAGATTTTATTTATTTATTGGAGATAGAATGAGAGAGAGAAAGAAAGAGCGAGCGCACAAACACAGGAAGCAGCAGGCAGAGGAAGAAGCAGACTCCCTGTTAAGCAGGGTGCTGGATGCCAGTCTCCATCCCAGGACTCTGGGGTGAAGACCTGAGCTGAAGGCAGATGTTTAACTGACTGAGCCACTTAGGCACTCTTGTTTACTGGCTCCTGTGAGCAAGTTCGTACTGAACTCTCCGAGCCTCTTTCCTGCTCTATCAAAAGGAAATAATACTGATCTCATCAGCTTAGTGTGAAAAGACATTCATGTAAGTGCCAAATGCCTGCTAAATGCTGAGCAGCATGTTACGCCTTGCGTTAGTCATTTGAGAATGGCATTGCCAGTCTCCTGGGAGTCCTCTTAGAGTGTAAACCAGGATCTCACACACATGTATAAGTATTTATAGAGCCTCAATAACATTTAAGTCTATAACTTGTGTAAGGTAATAGTGTGTGTTTGTGTGTGTGTGTGTGTGTGTGTGTGTGTGTGTATGGTGGGGTGGGGGTCATAGGATGGGCTGGGCTAGCTAAGGGGCTGTCACAGACTGACGAGAGGAAAAGGAATGTCTGATGTGGTAGAAGGCTGGCGTTCTTGCTGATGCAGGAGAATATGTGTGGCAGGGGACAGCTCGACAAATAGTGCTAAGGGACAGATGCAATCAGTGGGTTACGTTGGCGATTATGCAGGGGTGGTCCTGGGAGAGAGCAGTGAGCGGTACAAACCACGGTTGACTACCACCAGCAGGGCTTACTATATGCGAGGCACTGCTCTCGTGCTCTTCTATTAACCGACAACTCTCTGAAGCAGTAATACTATTAGCCCATGTTACCAGTTAGGAAACTGAGACACACACAGGTTAAGTGACATCACTACATTACAGGACAGGTAAATGGTAGCATTTGGGTTCAATCTCAGGTAGCTGGCTCTAGACTTATTGCTTTTAACTATTGTTCTCTATGCCTCTCAGGTACAAGGACCTTGCTCTTACAGAGTTTTCATTTAAAGTGGGTGTCAGTCAAACAAATAAATATGATATCTGCCACGTAGTAATAAATGCGGTAAAGAGAAATGGAAGTGGGTAAGGGGTTTTAAAGGATTTAAAGGGGTTTGGGATTCTAGCTAGTATATTTGCTTGGGCTACCATGACAAAATAGTTGTAGAATGAGTGGCTTAGCACAAATTCATTTTCTCAAATTCCTGGAGGCTAGAAGTTCAAGATCAAGGTGTCAGCATGTTTGGTTTCTCCTAAGGCCTCTCTCTTTGACTTGTAGATGGCCATCCTCCTTCTGTGTTCTCACATTGTCTCCCCTCTGTGTGTGCACAGCCCTAGTAGCTCTCTGTGGAATCTGCTCTTGTAAGGACACAAATCATTCTGAATCAGGGCCTGTCCTGATGGCCTCATTTTAACTTAATCTCCTCTTTCTCCAAATGTAGTCAATTCTGAGCTACTAAGACTTAGGATATCAGCAGAAGAATTTGGAGGGGACACAGCTCTGCCATAAGACTCCACCCTCTAGACCCCAAAATTCATGCTCTTCTCACATAGGAAATGCATTTGTCTACATCTCAGCAGCCCTCAAATCTTAATCACTCTAGCGTCAACTCTAAATCCTAGATCTCACCTAAATACTATCTAAATCCAGTGTGGGGGAGACTAGAGGTAAGACTGATTCCAAGGCAAAAATTCCCTTCCAACCATAAACCTGTGAGACCAGGCAAGTTACCTGCTCCCAAAATACAGTGTGGGGATGGGCACAGGCCCTCCCACTCTAAAAGGGAGAAACTAGAAAGAAGAAAGCGCCCATGGATCCTGCCCGCAGATCCCCAGCAAGTCAAAACCAAGCCAGGCAAGTTACATTAGATTTTAAAGCTTAAGAAACATCTGCTTGACTCATTCAGGCCATCAAGGTGGTGGCCTTGCCTTCCAGGGCCCCTGGGGCAGCAACATGGTCCCCTGAAACCAAGGAGGAGACAGAGGTTGGGCCTAGGGTGGGAGGGCAGCCCTGTCCATCTCTGAATCATCTTCAGGCTCATTCTTCCCATATCTTGTTCACAGCCAGGTGATTCTGTTGTCCCATCTGTAAAATCCCAGCCATCTGACAGCCTGTCTTCAGCTCTGCCTTCTTTCTTGTCATGGTCCAAGCAGGCCTTGTTCTGTGCTGGTGTCGCGCCCACCTGTACTTGTTCCTGATTGATGAGATCAATGAGGACCTCTCTCATGCAGTGAATATCCAGCCACACCCTTGGTGTTTCCCTCTAGAACACGCTTTCTCACTTTTTGCAAGGTTGACAACCTGGGAACTTCCCAGATCTTCAGGTTCTGCCTTCCTGCTTAACGATTCCTTCTTCAACTCCTCAGTTTCCTCTTGTGTTTTACTAGAAGCAGCAAGGCTCATCCAAGCGGTGCCCTTGATTTGTTGTTGTTTCGTTATACTCATATGAATGATGAATCTTGCTTTACTTTCCAGGCTTTGAAGCCAGATTGTTGATGTGGTTGGAGGTACATGGAAAGAGACATGACTTAATGTTTTTCCTTCAGAAGCAATTGTATTAGTTAGTTGTGTCAATCAGTAGGCATGTTTAAAAAAAAAAAAAAAAAAAAGCTTTGAGTGTTTTCTTTCAGTCTTCTCCTACTTCCATCCTCCATCACAAACCACCATTTTCCCCTCTACTCCCATTACACTAGCTTTTTTCAGTATTTTAGTGTTTGCTACCACAAGACTCTCTTTTGGCTCAAGTGGTCTGGTGTAATCAGCAAACCAGCTCTTGTTTTTATATATGCAAATGAGACAGGAACTTGAGAATATACTTTATTTCATTATTTTCTCTCTATGAAATAATATATACTTCAGAGAAAAAATGATACATAAAAAGAATCACATCCCTGCCAGTTAGTGATTACACAAGGAAAACCGCTCTTAATATTTTGCAATGTATTTTCCAGTCTGTGTGCACTTATTTAAATATATGTAATTTTAGATATAGAATTGTGAATTTTATAATACTGCATCCTGTCCTTTTCTCCTGCAATCACCACCAGTATTTTTCCATTTTCTTTTTTTCTTTCTTTTTACTTTACTTTTTAATTTTCTTAAGCAGGCTACACACCCAGTGTGGAGCCCTGTTTTTCCATTTTGTTACACATTTTTTGCAAGTATCTTGAGTGGCTATATAACATTGTAAACAAAGGTCAGAATATGATTTTGTTAGACACATGGGTTATTTGCAGGTTTTGTGTTAAACAGAAATCTTGGACCTTCACTGTATTTATTAAATTGTATTCACAAAGTAAAACATCTGTGTTATATTTTAAGTTTCTTCATGTATTCTTTCAAGAAACATATAGTATAGTGGTTAATGTACAAACTTCAGAGTGATCTTTGAATTCATACTTTGTTTTTCCCACTTATGTACAATCTTGGACACTATATTTCATCTTCCTTGGTATCTGACTCCTCATGGTTGTTGTTGTTGTTTCTTTTCTTTTCTTTTCTCTCTCTCTCTCTCTCTCTTTTTTTTTTTTTTGTGACTCCACATATTTTTAAAGATGATAACTCAGTGTGTTACAAGAACAGTAAATGAAACTTTATGACCCACGGTGCTCAGAACTCAGCAGGTGTGTGATAATTATTTAGTATTGTATCATCAGATTGCTTCTGAGAAAGTTTGTACTAGTAGACTGTAACTGTTTGAACATACTGGGGGGAAGATTTTGTATCTCAGAATATGCAAGCATGTATATTGGACACCAGTAGATGGTAAAAAACAGTGGAAAGTTCTGAGAAGGTGTGTCTTGTGCCCCCCCCCACTCTTACTCTGATCTCTGGATCTCAGAGGCTCCAAGGTTCCCAAAACTTGTTCTCAAGTATATGTGTGTATTTTTTTAAGATCTTACTTATTTAGTTAACAGAGAGAGTGAGCAAGGGGAGAGAGAGAGAGCACGCACATGCACAAGCTGGGGGAAGGGGCAGAGGGAGAAAGAGAAGCAGGCTCCTTGCATAGGGCTCGATTCCAGAACTCTGGGATCATGATCTGAACCAAAGACAAATGCTTAACCAACTGATGCCCCTCAGGTATACATATATCTTTAATCCCCATGTTAAAAACAAGTGTATGTTTTGGGTTAGATTTTTTTTTAACTTTATAGGCTCTTTGCTTTATGGAGTGCTTACCTGCCTAGAAATTTCAGAACATGTAAATGTCTTTTTTGTGTTTGTTTATTTGTATGTGCCAAGCCAGCCATGTGTGCAAGCATGTTGTACGATCTGGGTAGGTGGTTCACTGGGCCAAGCCTAACACAAGTACAGTAAAGTCTAGTTGGTGCCTGGCGTTAAGAATGGTCAATAGAGCATTTCCATTTCTAGGTGTATAACCAAGAGGAATAAGCAGCTCTATTCTATGAGATAATTTACCATTTTTTTCAAAATCTTCAAAAATTAATCCATACCTGTTAGAAATGGTGCTCCAAAGTTTACAGGCTCTCTTATATCCATCATTGTCTCAGGCCAGTCTGCTTAATTTCTTTCTTTTTTATCCCACATCTAAGGAAAAACAGGAAAGGAGAGTACCATTCATACACTCAGTATCCTTCTCTAAGAAAAGACTCACCCAAAAGATTCTCTAAAAAAAAAAAAAAAAAAGTTTAAAGAGAAGGGAACCATACATGTAACTTCTGAGTGCCAGCTGTCTGCTAGAAGCTGTCCTGGTGCTGTTTTATTTACTCCACAAAACAACTTGGAACCCTTGGTTTCTTAACATCATTGATTACCTGAGACTCTTTGCTCTGTAAGCTGAGGGGCTTTGCCTGATCCACCATTTGAAACAGTGTCTGGAAAGTAGCAGAGTCTCAAAAATAGTAACTGTATTAAATCTCTCAAGATTCTACATCTGGTAAGGGAATAGACCATATTCAAACTTGAAGCCATCTAATAATTGTGGCTAATGTTTGCTGGGTTCTAACTTAGTGCTGGGCACAGTGCCAAACATTGTAACATATGCTAATTAACTCCATCCAAATAGCCCCACCACCACCACCACTGAGGACAGGTACTTTTAAATATTCTTGTTTAAAAATAAATAAATGAATGAATGAATGAATATCCTTGTTTTAAAGAAAGGTCACTGGTGTAGTGCTGAAACTAGAATTTGAGCCCAGACAGTGTAACCCTAATGCCATGGTTTTAGTCAGTAAATTGTACTGTGTCTATTAGTTGCCTGCTGTTTCATTGTATGAAATGTTGCTAATAGCTATTCTAGAACAAAGGGGTTTTGTGGCCCAAAATTTAGGGAAATATTAGGTTAAAGGAAGTTAAACTTGGTTTCCTACTTTAGGAATTCCCTGAGCTTTCAGCATACTATTTCCACTTAGGAATCTTCGAGACAGGATATAGAACGCAGCATTTTAAACCTAGTTGGTCCCCCTTTCCCCTTAGGACACTGTTAGTATCTCCTCAAGCCAGCATTCTGTAGAACGCTGTTGGGGAAATACTTGCCAAACTCAACAGATTTTGCTGTATTCTCTCCCTTCTAAAGAAGAGAGTGAGAAATGCATCCACTGAAGTTGGTTTCATTCCTGTTAGACTGTGGAGTTTTCTATTGATTCTTCTCATGGTACTCCACATCTGTATTTTAAAGAAAATAGAGTTGTTGTTTTTTTTTAACATTTCATGTCACTTTCTCAGAGTGAACTAAGTAAGTATTGTATGAGAATAGGATGGACCCACCTTGCTTTTGCAGTGTGTGATTCCCTGCATCCCTGTTCCCCCGAGCTATTAAGGCTGTTGGAATTGTGGTCAACATTTTGCATCAGCCTCCAGCAAAGAGGAAGGTTGGCCTGAAACCTCAATCCAGGGACGTCTGGGTCATTCAGTTGGGCAAGCATCTGCCTTTGGCTCAGGTTGTGAACCCAGAGTCTTCAGATGAGCCTCACATCAGGCTCCCTGCTCGGCGGGAGACTGCTTCTCCCTCTCCCTCTACACTTCTCCCTGCCTGTGCTTGTACTTGCTCACTCTCTCTCTGACAAATAAATAAATAAAATCTTAAAAAAACAAGAAAGAAAAGGAAAAGAAAGGAAAGGAAAGGAACAAAGAAAATAAAAAATGCAGTCTTCCTGAAGTTTTACTTCCTATTGGCACAAAAAGGTGACCAGTTGTACTGTATGTATAAAAATATCTGGTCTTTGCTTTTACTCTTAAAAAAAAAAATACCTACTAAATCGATTTTCAAAACATTTAGGGAAATAAATTGACTTATAGTACTTGAAAGTTCATGAAACAGAACATTGCAGTGAAATAATGTTTGTACAGGGGAAAAGCACACACTTTCTGATTTTTTGGCCAGCAGTTGTACTTTTGGGATATTTCTTCCATACAGTGCTGTATGATAGAGACCAAGATTTATAGTTGGCGATTTCCTGAATAACAATTCAGATAGCAAATGCCTCAGTGAAACAACTTTCATATGTTCCGTAAGGCACAACGTAACACAGTAGAATGGATCATTTTTCTTCTGGTTTTTACAAAGGTTTTTAAATTTTGTTTTTTGAGTCTTTTGCAAGCAAAAATGACATTTATATCTCTTTTTTGCCTTCACCTAGAAAATAAAAATAAAAAAAAATAAAAGATAAGGAGAGGCTGCTTGAATGAAAAAAAGGAAAGTTCTTTTAACTTCTCATTTCTCTGTGCCCAGTGAATGATCTGAACTTTCCCTACAGAGAGAAGGGGAAACAAACCCACAGATAGAAAACTAGTCCCTTTATCCTGAAAAGGAAGATGAAATTCTGTAACAACTCTTCAGATACTCATAATAGCTTCAACTTTTGCTTTGCGCTGAGACATTCCCATGCTGGTGTTATGGTTCAACAGGAGTAATCAGTAGACAGCGTGGGAAGAAGCAGGAAATGCAAGGGCAACAGGGAGAGGCACAGACCAATTCTGGTTTTCATTTCTGAGGGTTTTTAGGTCGGTTTTTTTGAAGACAGGCTCTTGATGATATAAGGCCTTTGTAGCTTCATTTCGTTTGTACGTACTGTATGTCCTACCCATATGTAAATCATCCATGTATAGCTCAATAGAAGTCTAGAAATAACTTTTCTACATTTGCAGTCAATTGATTTTTTTTAAAAGATTTTATTTATTTGACAGAGAGAGATCATAAGTAGGCAGAGAGGCTGGCAGAGAGAGGGGGGAAAGCAGACTCCCCACTGAGCAGAGAGTCCGATGTGAGGCTCAATCCCAGGACCTTGAGATCATGACCTGAGCCGAAGTTAGAGGCTTTAACCCACTGAGCCACCAGGTGCCCTGATCTTTTTGTTAATAAGGATGCCAATTTAATCGGGGGAAGCCTAGTCTTTTTTTTTTTAATTAATTTATTTTTTATTTTCAGCATAATAGTATTCATTATTTTTGCACCACACCCAGTGCTCCATGCAGTCCGTGCCCTCTCTAATACCCACCACCTGGTACCCCGACCTCCCACCCACCCCCCTGCCCCTTCAAAACCCTCAGATTGTTTTTCAGAGTCCATAGTCTCTCATGGTTCACCTCCCCTTCCAATTTTAACAAATGGTGATGGGACAACTATAAATCCACACGCAAAAGAATGAATTTGGACCCTTAGCTCTCAGAATTTATAAGAAATAACTGAAAAATTGATCAAAAGCCTACATGTGAAAGTTTAAACTATAAAGCTCTTAGAGGAAATGTTTGTGACCTTTGAGTAGGCATCAGTTTCTTACAGATGATGCCAAAAGTGCAGGCAATGGAGGAATAAATGGGACCTTGTCAAAATTAAAACCTTTTTTGTTGGTCAAAGGACAACATCAAGAAAGTGAAAAGACAACACAGAGAGTAAAGAGAGATATTCAAATCATTTATCTGATAAGGGACTTTTATACCAAATATATGAAGAACTCATATAACTCCATTTTAAAAAGACAAATAACCCGAGTAAATGGGCAGTAATAATAATATAATTATTATTAATCAAAAAGACAGCTAAGTGTGGGCAAGAATGTGGAGAAATTAGAATCCTCTTACATTCCTTGTGGGAATATGAAATGTTGCTGCTGCTCTGGGAAACAATCTGGAAATTTGTAAAAAGACTAAGCATAGAGTTGCTTTACAACCCAGCAATTCCACTTCTAGGTGTATATCCAAGAGAAGTGAGAGCCCATGTCCTTCTGAAACCTTCCTTGTACACTAATGTTAGTACACAAGTTAAGCATTGTTCCTCATGGCCAAAATGTGGGGAAAACCCAGACGCCAATAAACTGATAAAATGCGATACGGCCATACTGCAGAGTATTACTCAGCAATTAAAGGGAATGCAGTACTGATACATCATACACCATAGATGAACCTTGAAAATAGTATGCTAAGTGAAAGGAGCTAGTCACAAAAACCCAGATATTGTAGGATTCTCTTTACGTGAACATACAGAATTAGCAAATCAATAAGAAGTTCATTAGTAAATTGGGAGTAATGAGATAGATGGGAAATGACTATTAATGGGTATAGAGTTTCTTTTGGGTGTGATAAAAATATTCCAAAATTGATAATGATGATGATCTCACAACCATATAAATGTTTAAAAAAGAAAAATAACCGTATAAATGTTTTTAAAATGTGTTAAAAATGTTCCAAAATTGATAATGGTGATGATCTCACAACCCTATAAATGTTTAAAAAAAATCCCTATAAATGTTTAAAAATCATTGCATTGTACATCTTAAATGGACGTGTGTATGGCATATGGATTATTTCTCAATAAAACTGTTAAAACAAAATCATATTACATAATTACCCTGTCATACTGAATTCCATTATAATTTTAGACTCACAGACTAAAACTCAGTTAGAGTTTTAAATGACCCATTCCAGTCCATCCAGCTACTGTTGGCAGAGACAGACTTCCTGAACATCAGGCCAGTTGTCTCTCCATTGGGATCATTAGAGGAAATTTGACCCTGGTAGACCCTAGAAATCACACTAAAGATTGGTATTGGTTTGGCTGGATAACACTGGCTTCTGCAACAGATAAGCCCCTGAGTTGAGGTTGACAGTGGAAGTGTAATTCTTGCTCATGTGAAGTTCAGTAATGTAAGACAAGGATGGGGAGACATAGTTATTCAAGAAACCAGGCTGATGGGAAGGCTCCTACTTTCCCTTTCAAAGCTGCCATCAGCTTTATTTTATTTTTTTAAAGATGTTATTTTTCTTTTATTTCTTTATATATTTTTTAAATTTATTTTTAATTTATTTATTTTCAGCATAACAGTATCATTATTTTTTCACCACACCCAGTGCTCCATGCAATCCGTGCCCAGGAGGTGGTACCCTGACCTCCCACCCCCCCGCCACTTCAAACCCCTCAGATTGTTTTTCAGAGTCCATAGTCTCTCATGGTTCACCTCCCCTTTCAATTTACCCCAACCCCCTTCTCTCTAACTCCCCATGTCCTCCATGCTTTTTGTTATGCTCCACAAATAAGTGAAACCATATGATAATTGATTCTCTCTGCTTGACTTATTTCACTCAGCATAATCTCTTCCAGTCCCATCCATGTTTCTATAAAAGTTGGGTATTCGTCCTTTCTGATGGAGGCATAATACTCCATAGTGTATATGGACCACATCTTCCTTATCCATTCATCCGTTGAAGGGCATCTTGGTTCTTTCCACAGTTTGGCGACCGTGGCCATAGCTGCTATAAACATTGGGGTACAGATGGCCCTTCTTTTCACTACATCTGTATCTTTGGGGTAAATATCCAGGAGTGCAATGGCAGGGTCATAGGGAAGTTCTATTTTTAATTTCTTGAGGAATCTCCACACTTTTCTCCAAAGAGGCTGCACCAACTTGCATTCCCACCAACAGTGTAAGAGGGTTCCCCTTTCTCCACATCCTCTCCAACACATGTTGTTTCCTGTCTTGCTAATTTTGGCCATTCTAACTGGTGTAAGGTGATATCTCAATGTAGTTTTAATTTGAATCTCCCTGATGGCTAGTGATGATGAACATTTTTTCATGTGTCTGATAGCCATTTGTATGTCTTTATTGGAGAAGTGTCTGTCCATATCTTCTGCCCATTTTTTGATATGATTGTCTGTTTTGTGTGTGTTGAGTTTGAGGAGTTCATTATAGATCCTGGATATCAACCTTTTGTCTGTACTGTCATTTGCAAATATCTTCTCCCATTCCGTGGGTTGCCTCTTTGTTTTCTTGACTGTTTTCTTTGCTGTGCAGAAGCTTTTGATTTTGATGAAGTCCCAAAAGTTCATCTTCGCTTTTGTTTCCTTTGCCTTTGGAGACATATCTTGAAAGAAGTTGCTGTGGCTGATATTGAAGAGATTACTGCCTATGTTCTCCTCTAGGATTCTGATGGGTTCCTGTCTCACATTGAGGTCTTTTATCCATTTTGAGTTTACCTTTGTGTACGGTGTAAGAGAATGGTCGAGTTTCATTCTTCTACATATAGCTGCCCAGTTTTCCCAGCACCATTTATTGAAGAGACTGTCTTTTTTCCACTGTATATTTTTTCCTGTTTTGTTGAAGATTAACTGACCATAGAGTTCAGGGTCCATATATGGTCTCTCTACTCTGTTCCACTGGTCTATGTGTCTGTTTTTATGCCAGTACCATGCTGTCTTGGTGATCACAACTTTGTAGTAAAGCTTGAAATCAGGTAACATGATGCCCCCAGTTTTATTTTTGTTTTTCAACATTTCCTTAGCGATTCAGGGTCTCTTCTGATTCCATACAAATTTTAAATAGGCTCCACACCCAGTGTGGGGATTGAACTCACAGCCCCAAGATCAGGAGTCATGTGCTCTATCGACTGAATCATCCAGGTGCCCCTCACCATGCCCTGAGCTTTAGTATCCTGCTAGCACACTGCAGAGGAGACAGTGGAAGTTCATTTATGGGAAACTTCTCTGAGGCACGCCTAGGGGCAATGCACATCACTTCCTCTCCTCTTCTGCGGTCACAGCCCAGCCATTTGACCCGACACAGATACCTCGGGATGGGAAATGTTGACCCTGGCCAGCAAACACTCCCAGCTCTCTCCCAGCTTCTGGGATGAACCATTTGGTACCTCTGCTCCAGGTTATTTTCTTATACTCAGGAAAGGTGGATTGAAAGGATTCTCAACCCACATGACTGTGTCCTAGTTTAGAAGTTTGCATATTATAGTTTGTGCTTTGTTATGAGCTTTTTTAATACTTTTGTAACAAGGTTAAGTTGCCAGTCTATCTGATTTTGGGGGCAGAGTTTACCACCTGTCCCAGAAGAGTAGTCTTGCTATTAGTCAATTGTTGTTCATCATCCACTAATTAAGAGGAGTTTCCAAGTAGTATATTTTAAAGACTCTTTGAGATCTTGTCTAGGCTTAAAGGGGTTCTCTAGGAGATAACTCTACCTGGAGAGGCTTTAAGTTTTTTATGCCCTCCTTAAAACATACCCTGCTTGAATCCGTGCATGAAACAGCACCGATAAGAGGTAGCCTGTGCCATTTACCATTTATTGTTTCAAGGCAGGTGACAAAGAGGGAATTCTAAGAGGATAAATGAAACCCCAGGACATTTTACTCAATTTTAACAGTCCCTATACTCTTCTCTGACCCTATACTGAAATAGTGGTAGCACATCTCTCCTACCATGGAATTTTTACTCCTACTCTGGAAGTAGACTAGGTGAGTCGTGAGAAGTTCAAAGTTAAAATTGGAGGAACAAAGTCTCTGGCAGCTTTTTGAGATCTTTCAGTTACCAGTTGTGTGGCCCAGAGCTTTTCTGAGCCTCAGTTTATCATCTAAAAATGGTGATCTTAGTAACACTCTTCTTTATGAGGGGAATTGAGGATTAAATGATAATCCCCATGAAGTATTAAATACAGGTTCTAGCACAAAATAGTTATCATTGGTGATAATAGCTTCATCATTTAACATTCAAGGAAAGGAAAGGAGATATCCCCGTTGATGCTTAATGTTGCAAAACTGTTCCGTTGATCTCTCTTTGGCAGTGTCCTGAAGATTTTATGATGCAACTGTGATGCTTGTAAAAGGTTTTCTTATGCACTCAGATTCTGTCATTAAATAACAATTTACAGTAGGTTAAGCATCTATGTTCAGCTCAAGTCATGATCCCAGGATCTTGGGATCGAGACCTGGATTGGGCTCGCTTCTCAGTGGGCAGTCTGCTTCTCTCTCTGCCTGCCTCTCCCTCTGCTCGTGCTCTCTCTCTGAATAAATAAATAAAATCTTAAAAAAAAATTTATGAGGTACCTACTATGTGTAAACACATTTTCCAGACACAAAAGGGGTTAATTATAAAGTGGAAGAAGAGATGGCCTTTGCCTTGAGTAGTTCATAGTGTCATAAACATTAGCAGTGGCTGGATTTTAAATAGGCTGTAGCTGACCCAACTTTTGGTATCAATAGTGTTTGAAGCCAGCGGCACATATTCTAATACAGACAGAAATAAGTATGATTATCTTTTTAAAGTTATTTTTTATTAACATATAATGTATTATTAGCCCCAGGGGTACAGGTCTGTGAATTGCCAGGTTTACACACTTCACAGCACTCACCATAGCACATACCACCCCCAATGTCCATAACCCAACCACCCTCTCCCTACCCCCCTCCCGCTGGCAACCCTCAGTTTGTTTTGTGAGATTAAGAGTCTTATGGTTTATGTCCCTCCTGATCCCATCTTGTTTGATTTTTTCCTTCCCTACCCCTCGACAACCCCCCCGCCCTGCCTCTCAAATTCCTCATATCAGAGAGATCATATGATAATTGTCTTTCTCTGATTGACTTATTTTGCTCAGCATAATACCCTCTAGTTCCATCCACGTCGTTGCAAATGGCAAGATTTGATCATCTTTTTTTTTAATAATCCCAAGTCCAAAGTACCATATTTCAGTTTTATTTTAGCTTCCTGCCCTTTGTTCCTTATTGTCAGTTTATCCCCATCCTCTACCATTTGTCAGTTTACCTCTCATCCACCCCTCACACATATACTCCAATCATGGACTGTTATAAAGCAATTACACATTGCGAGAAAAACAGTTTCTTAAATTTCCAAGCTAATTATTCAAAAGCAGATTGTGTTTTAATATGCACTAGCATAATGCTGTGATTTGTAGTTTACTTAGATTAGGAAATAAGCCTCGCACAGTGGATTTTAACTTGCCCAGATTTTTTATTTAAAAAACATTATTATTGATTTCTTTATTTTTTAAGAATTTCTCAAGTCTATGTACTCTTACTTCAGTGATCTGAAGCAAGGCTCCTATAAACAAATATCCTTTACACACCTTGTACGTGATCTATGAAAGCCAAGTTCTCCTTCTCGTTTTACCAGTTCCTTATTCTTCGAGTTTCACCGTCTTCCTAGGATCTCAAGTCTGGGGAAAATCTGATCATCCCATCCTTCTCATTCTCTATCCCTTGGGCAGAGGAGAAAACAGGCCCCAAGAGGTCATGGTGCATACTTGGGATCACACGGGTAATATGGGCCTGAGTCCCCGTCCAGAGAACTCTCTTCACACAGACCCTCGCCCTGGCTGGCATTATTTTCCTTTCCTCTGACCTCCTTTTCTAAGCTGTCACCAAGTCCTGTTACTGCTTCCTCAGCGTGTCTCCTAGCTTCCCTCCTTCCCACTGCTTCCTATCTAATTCAGCCCCCCAGTTCCTCAAAATGGAAAAGGCCTGAAAGAGCGCTTTGTCTCGGGGCATCCATCAGACAAGATTAATTTTCTCTAATTACCGCTGTCAGCGTGTCACTCCTTTGCTGCGAGGCTGCCAGGAGCTCCCTGCTTCCTGTGGCAACAGAGAACAGCACTGCTCCTGGGTGAGGTCTTCCAGATCCCAGCTTTTATATATATTCAGCTCCATTTCCATTCCCCTCCTGAGCCCCAGAAGCCCAGAGTCTGCTCTGCATTTTCTCCATGAGTTAGTCCACGTTTCCTCTATGCCTTTAGCCTGGCTCACTCCCCAGTTTCTGGTACCTCTCTGCCTTTGCAGATACTCCCATTTTTCTAGGCCAAATCCAGGTCCCATCATCTTTGCAGTTCTTTCCCTGATGATCACCCAGTTACCTGCCTTTATTCCCAGCCTTCCTCTTAAGCTCTGCCATGTAGCACTGGGCATAATAAGCTTTCTGATGTGGTCCTGTGGTCTTTCCTTGGAATCTCATTGCCTTTTCAATTACATCTAATGCTCTTGGAAAGCAGCTCTTAACATTTCTATTGTTTTCATCTATCCCACATTTTACGATGCCTCGTAAGTGGCCAGTATTACTGTTTATATGGGACTCTCTGAGCTTTTAAAAGCTGTTGTCCAGTGCTATAGCTCTGGAGATACGTTGCAGTGTTCACTGCTTGGATCAGGATTGGTGGTTAATATTGCAGAACAGTGTCCTGCCGTGCTGGATGCTGACAGGATGAGCTACAGATGTGTGACTGACCCTCAGGCAGGGACCGGCCTTAGAGAGGTGGCATTCACACTCATAGTTCATGGTTTGTGGATCCGCAGCTGGGAGGTGAGAGCTCTTTCACTAAACACCAGCATACCTGCCTCTTGGATTTACAGGAGGTAATAGTTATTTGAGAATGGATAGGAATAGCATCATCTCCATAATTCTGGCAAATTCTCAGCATGCCAATGTGAAATGTGAGCTGGCTCAGTCTCCCCTCCCACTGTGTGTCCTTGAGCCCACAATGACCTTGGTGCTCTCTTTTCTACAATATTGGCACAGTGTCCTAAGATTTAATCTGATCTTTTTCTGAGATATTTGTTTCATAACTCAGTAAATATTGCATTTTCCCCCCAAAAGTAAGAATGTTGTAATATGTCCTTGGTATTAAAAAATGGAATGTGTATTATTTGAAGAAAACTTCCTGAATTTTTGACGCTCCTTTTCCATGCCTTCTTCCCTTTTCTGGTAGTCATTTCTGGACTGAGGCAACTGCAGATTTTACAGTACCTTGGGCTCTGCTTTCCCCGAGGCATCTGCCTCATAAGTATCTCCTCCACTCTGGGTTCATAAACTTGGAATTATTTTTTTCGACAATGTCAGCAGACTAATTCCACCCATACAAAATGGTTTGGCCATTTTCCTCTTTGGCACAAAAGAGAATTGGCAGAGACCCAGACAAACATGGAGTTGACAAGCTCTGGCGTGGAAGTGAGTTCAAGGGCTCTGGGCTTTGAGTCTGCCTTCTTCATCTCGTATTCTGAATCCTTGCCCACCCAGAAAGTCCTCTCTTCCCATCTCAGACAGCTAAAGATGTTTCAGATCCTGCTCTGTTTGTTAATTTCTCCAACACACGTAGCAAGATGCTGCGTTTCTTCACCTACACGAAGTCACCCAACTGGAATTACTTAAAGGTTTTTTTCTCATCCTTCTAGGTGGATGGAAGTCTGCTTAGTTGAAGAATTGCCACCAACCACTGAACTGGAAGAAGGGCTCCGGAACGGCGTTTACCTTGCCAAGTTAGCCAAGTTCTTTGCCCCAAAAATGGTATCAGAGAAAAAAATCTATGATGTGGAACAAACGCGTTATAAGGTAACTAAAATCTAATTGGTTTTGGCTTCCATCTAAAAGTAAAAGTTTGGTATTTCATTTCCTTTCCCTGCTTTTACTCTTATTGTTTCTACAAAGATTTTGTGGAGTAGTGGGGAGGGGGTGTCCTTGGTCTTAGAAGCCTGCTAATAATCATTCCCGAGGCAGCAGCAGTTTTAGAAGCAGAATGTTTCTATTTCTGGGCTGAGGCTGAGACACGTCTGATTTGTGGGGCTTCCCAGCCCCCTTCCATTATTCCTTCATGGAGGTCATTTTTATTAGCACCAGTAAATGTAAAAATGAGGGCATTTTACCCTCCTCCCCCTTTTTTTCCCCACCACCGACGCAGTTTATTACTCCTCTTGTTCTCATCAACGAGTAAATTACCCCGCTGGGACTTGAACTTGTGGCCGCAAAGAGTTAGGGCCAATGTGATCAAATGAGTAGTAACATTGAATAGTCAGGTAGGAATTCTGTTCCACTGAATGTTTAAAACAACATAAGACTAATTTTTTTTGTATGAAACTTGTTTTAATTATTTCATGGCTAATTTGGGAGGACACATGGGGAGAAAACAAAACCAAAATAAACAACAGTCTTGACTTGACTTTAAAAATGATTATTTTAGAGACACTTGTCTAAGTATTTACAGATATATCTAGGATTTGATCCAAAATAATCAGAAGGAGGATGGAGAGAGATTTGAGACTGGTCATGAGTTCATAATTGTTGAGGTTAGGTGATGGGTACATAGGAGTTGATTATACTACTTCATCAACTTTATGCTTGACATTTTGCATTAAGAAATGCAGGAGAAAAAGAAAACCACCAACCTAAATGACCCTCCATTAGATGTGTCTTCAAAAGGGACTTTTTAAGTGTGTGTTATTCTCTCCTGGTGTAAGTGATTCTTATGCACTTTGGGTCAGGATTTCTAAAGCTTTCATGAAATGTGATTCTTTATAGTCTTAATTTATTGTACAGTTGACCCTTGACCAATGAGCAAAAGTTTTTTAAAATGTGTATATTTAGGGACACCTGGGGGGCTCAGTTGGTTAAGCATCTGGCTTCAACTCAGGTCATGGTCCCAGGGTCCTAGGATCAAGCCTGGCGTCAGGCTCCCTGCTCAGTGTGGAGTCTGCTTCTTCCTCTCCCTCCGTCCCACCTCTTCCCACTTGTGTTCTCTCTCTATCCCTCTGTCAGATGAATAAATAGAACCTTGAAAAAAATGAGAAAGTAAAAGGTATAATTAATTCAGAGCAAACTTTTGAGTAATTATTAGGCTAACCATAGACAAGAGGAATTGAGATATCATTTATGAGTCTGTTTTCATATTCTCATCTAAAAGATAACCGAGTAGACATTTCTGCCTTGGATAATGTTAGGAATGAAAATGTTTGTGTTTGTTAAAGTACTTTTGTGTTGATGAAGTCATGTGTTCCTCCCTAGAGTCTTAGCTCATTATTTGAGCTTTTCATAAGACTTTACTGAATCAGTGATCAAGTCAGGCGAAATTATTTTAACTTTGAAAAATATTTTTTTAGTACAAAAAAAAGTATTTATATCTCCACAACACAAAATAAATGAATCTGTCCACATTTTATAACCCCATTTTTCTTTTTTCATTGCCTCTATAATGGTTATTACATGATCTAGCCCTATTTCTAGTAATAGCCGTGTAGATTTGATGACAGAGTTCAAGTGTACTTGGGCTAGGCTCCAGCCTGTCCTGAGAGGAGGCTGTGGGTATTTTGTTCTGTCAATGCCAGAGATGAGACTCTCAGAGCGACAGTGGATGGTGAGCTCCAAGGAGGAAGTGGGCCACCTCTTTTCTCTTCTTGGCACATCATACAGCTTTGAATGGAAGTGCCCCCAGCTCAGCTGTGGACCCCCTCATGGCAAGTCAAACAGGTTCCATTACCTCCTGGCATCAGAGAACATATTATTTGAATGAATAGCAACTTCTCTTTGGGATGGAGACAAGGGAAATATTTCCAGTTTCTTGTTACGAAATGAAGTACCTGTGGAGCGCAGGCAGGTGATAACATTCCCAAACAAAATACTGAGACGGAAGGATTGTGTTTACCATCTCTGCCCATCGGGTCCTGGAAGACAGATATGCAGAAGAAGGGATGGTGCCAGGTGACGGGCAGAGAGAAGGGAGGTGTAACGGGGGGAGGGGGTGGTGCCAACTGGGATGTGGGAAAAAGTACAGGACCAATGGAAACTACCCCTCTCTTGGTTTGCTGGACAAAAGAAACCTTTTCCCCTCCTTTATTAAATCTTGGAGAATGCCTAATGTCTTGGAAAGAAAAAAAAATTTTTTTGAAAGAAAATTTTTAATGAGTTGCCATGTAATCATAAAATGTTAAAGCCATTTCATTCATTTTACAAAACTGAAAGGAGTCAAGTATTAGTGAACAGAAGATGAAGCTTCCTGTTCTTGGCATCCTTAGGATTAAAGCCCATCCTCTGGTCCTTTACAAGGAGCATGGAATTGTGGGACTGCTGCAAAGACAATGAGACACAAGGGAATCCTATTTAACCCAGCCCCAGCCCCTGTATACGCCATCTGGCAACCATGAGTTCAGTGAGCGTGGGCTCTGACAGCAGGGTCTGCTTAGACTGCAGCCATAAAGTATGACCTGCCTGTGAGGCAGTGTGTCTCTGAGGCATGAGTTCTGTCCCTGAGCTCCAAAGGCCTCAGTTTGGGCAATAATGGCTCTGAGTTAAGCAGATGGGCGCTTTCAATGCTGTTCTCATCCTCTTTGTCTGCCGGCTTAAGAACAACCCTGGTCCCTTGTTAATTTAAGGTCAGAAAGATGTCCTAGATATTAGAGTTAAATCTTCTAATGACGAATATCCTTTCCCTGGCCACCTCTGCCTCCCACTCCAGGACCTAGTTCCGGGACCTTGTGACCATGCCGTATGTGTTCTGACTCCTGATATGGTCCCTCTTGGATACATCATGGTGTACTGTAAAGAGTGCCTTGTCCTGAAAGCGGGAACCATGCATTTCATCTTTGCACTGTCCTCAGTGAATGGTGAAGTGTGTAGCTCAGGGTAGGTGCTAGGGAAATAGCTATTGGGTTTAAAAAAAAAAAAAAAAAAAAAAAGAATGAATGACAGTGGTTTCAAACAAGCCAAAAACTCCATTTTTTCTATGCTTATTTGATATATTTTCCAAATATCAAATTTATTTATCAGCATTTAGAATGCTGATTCTAAAGTCAGCATTCTTCAGATGTTTACAATGGATGAAGAATTTGAAATCTGTCATCATCCAAGTATGAAGCTAAAATGTCCTGCAGGACTACTCGATGGGTATGTGTAAAAATGTGGACCCGTGGGCCCACCCCAGACTACTGAGACAGGCAGAATCTCCTGGCCAGGGACCCAGGAAGCTACCCTCTTAACAATCAGCCCAGGTGATTCTTTTCTCATGTATTACTTGCGTTTGAGATAATCAAGCATTATCTAATGGTAGGCAAATAATATAATAAATTTTAATAAAGTTTAGAGGGAAAGAAGGTGAAGTTTTACTATGATAGAAATACGTAGAGGGTAGAATTCACTTATCCATATAGTGCTTATCAACACATGCCATGGGCCAGTGTGCTCAAATGGTAAGCAAGGCAGACATGATTTTGTGGCAGTTAGGGTTGGGGAGACGGACTTTAAGTAAATAAAGAGTTGTGGGTTTAAACAGCGATGAGTGTATGAAGGAAGACATTAAAGCCAGTGTCACTGACAGATAACGATAGACAGAAGATGAGGTTTCCTGAGGAAACGTTTACCTTTGAGGCAGGAAGAAGGAGAAAAAGATCATTCATGTGTAGTTTTAAGGGTGGGAAGCAGAGAGGACAGTCTGGAGAAAGGAGCCTGTTTTTGAGAGACCTGAAGGAGAAAAGAGCTTGGACAAACAGAATGGCTGAAAGCCTGTGGTGAGGGACAGTGGTGAAAAATTGAGACCAGGATGGAAGATACGTGACTTCATCATAAGTAACGACAAAGGAAGCCATTGTAGTGTAAAACAGAGGCATCCTGGCTTTACAAAGATGCTATGTGAAGAATAAATTAGAAGACGAGGGCGGGGGCAGGCCCATGAGGGGATAACTCAGCACAAGCGACAGGTGACAGTGGCCGGTATAGACAAGAAGTAAATGGATTCAAGAGGGAAAACAGCCTAGAGAGGGATCAGAAATGGGTGGAGGGCCATGAACCGAAGAGGGACAGTGGGGTGTGACCAAGGAGCAAGTGCCAGGTCTGAAGGGGGTGGAGTGGTGAAAAGGCCAGGGCTTCCACGGTGAAGGCTTGGAAGATGAGTGCGTGTTCCCAAGGCGGGTGAGGTGGGCAAGGGAAAGGGGAGGAGGGAGGACGAAGGACACTCCTTGAGCTTGAGGAGGCTCAAGAACAGAAAACGGTATCTTTCCAGGCAGTACGTTGGTAACTGTAGACGTAAAATAGATGTTGACTGCTTAGGTGAGCCTTAGGTGGGGAGAGCATATACAGCAGTTAGTAGTGTGAGCTGTAGAATCAAAGTACTTCAAAAGCTGGCTTCCTTACTCACTTGGCCTCTGTGAGCCTCAGTGTCCGCCCCTATAAAAGGGGGATAATAATAGCAACAACAAAACAATCAGTTTTTGTAGAGATATTGTGAGGAAAATACGTGATCATCTATGCAAAGCACGTGGCACAATGTCTGAGGAGGTGAGTGCGCTGTGAAGGTTAGAGGTTTGGTTGTAAGGCTCTGTGCGCTGTAAATTGAGTAGGTTATTTATTTGGACTTGGAATCCGGAGTCCTACAACCTAATCTTGACCTGAGCTTAACCAGTTAAAGCAATTCAAGTATCTTAAATACCTGGACCCTGCTGTCAGTTTCATCCTCTACAGAATAAGCAAATCAGAATAATTATCATCTTCTAAGCCACCTCATTGTTCCAAAGTGCTTTGATTCTCTTGTGTAAGAAGGCACACAAGAAGACTTCAGTAATTCCTCATCTATTCAATTTAAGCTACAATAACCTTATTTGTTGGTGAAATACCAGAAGAAAACCAACATGTACTTTCTAGTCCAATTGCTGGACGAAACTAGGTGGATGGACATTAACATCCTTTGCCTAAATAAGACAGTAGACATGCCGGCTAGTCTAGTATGAATATGTAGGACTGGTGAAAAAAAATAGACAAGGTGAAAGTAGTTATCATGGACTAAGATTATTTTGGACTAAGATATAAGAATGTTTAGAAAACTGATTTTGTTCTAATTGAAGTAAATTGAAGACGTTAGTAAGTATGTACACCTTACAATTCTGAAGTCAGCATTCCTCAGATGTTTAGAATGGATGAAGGATTTGAAATCTGTCATTTAGTTTACTGCAGAAATAGGACCAAGATAACCTCCCTTTCCTTCAGTGGCTCTTACATGGAGCCCTAAACGTTTTTCTGACCGTAAGGTGCATAAAAGTTGCAAGCCTGGCCTTACAGCATGTAATAATTATAATAGCAAATATTTGTTGCCTTCTTAGGTGCTCTTTGCAACTAACTGCTCTATGTGTATTCTCAATTCACCTCCTCAACTCAAAGCAGCATACTATAGACCCATTTTATGGCAGAGGAACCAAGTTTCAAAGAGATTTGTAACTTTCCTGAGGTTACCTAGCTAATAAGACCACTGAATGAATGGGGGGTGGCTGTTTCACAATTTGTATTGTTGAAGCCCACCAGACAAAGACTGCCTGGAAATCAGCCTTCAAACAAGGGTCAAACAAAATTAGGTTTATTTAACTTGTTGTGGCAAGAAAAAAAAAAAAAAAAAAGACACATAACTCTGAGACTATGAGCAGGAGAGAATAGTGTAGAGTTGGGTTTGTACTGGAGATACTAGTATGGATTTAGGGGAAGCAAGGACCAGTTAGCTTTGGGGAGTTGTCAGGAAGCAGGATCAATTTGGTGTTTCAGTAATTCTTATCTGGGAGGGGAAAAGATAGAAGGGGACTGTCAGCCATCAAAACAGTTGCTCTTCTTAGTTGGAAAAGCGGGACATTTAGTTACTTTGTGGTGCCTAGGGTCCTCTTCTCTGTCTTGATGTGATTGTGGATTGTTCCCGTCTTGTGCCTCCATGGTCACAGAGTGGCTGTGTCTGAGAATTATTTGTATTCTGTAAAAGTTGTTGATGCTGAGTCACGCTCAGCCAGTACTGCCTGGCTCTTGATTCTCTGGGCTCCCTCCTCCTTCCCCCTCTCTTCCCCTGCCTTTCTTCCCTCTACTTCCCTCTCCCCCATTCTTTCCTCCCTCTATTGATTTCATAGTAACGGCTGATTTTTTCCATCCAAAGAATAATCCCACCATCATTAGGTCCTATGTTCTGTCCCTGGAGAATGTTAGCCCAAGGAAGCTTTTCAGATTCAGAGAGAACTCATCTTGAATCTCAGCTCAGCCCTTCAATACCTCTTTGGCTTAGGCACATTAGTTGATCTTTTTGGCCTAGTTTTCTTCATCTCTAAAAAACTGGGAAATGATAATTGCCTTGCAGAGTGTTTTAAGAATCAGAGATAATTTACATACAGTGCTTGACATCCTGAGTTCAGCCTGACCACTATTAAAAAGACATAAACATTGGTCTAATGTTAATTTGGTTTATACTTTTAAAGTGTAAGTCGAACAGCCACAAAATATTTTCTCTTATATAAACTATTTGATTGTAGAAGGTCACAGAAGATGGGAAAAGCCAGGCTTTTTGAACATGATTCTCTACTATTGGATATTATATAATGAAACTTGCTGTAATTACTGTTTTTACATATATTAAAATTTTAAACTACATAACATTATGCTAGACTCATTTAACAAATTAAAAATACAAGGTAGCATTAAAGCTCTCAATATTTCAGTACCTGATAAAACTTGATGAGATACAGGAAAGGTTACCACAGTTACAGACTGTTGGGGAAAAATGGCGGCTGAGGAAGGCTGTAAAGAACTGTGGAAGACATAGAAAGCCTGTTGTCAGTGTATGTGTAGGAAAAGGTCTTGTAAAACATTTCCACTGAAGGTTTTCTTTTTACACAGGAAAAAATTAGGGTTAACTTATAGGAGGAGGAGATACCGAAATTACTCCTGAACCGTGAGATGGGTTTTGTTTCCATTTTTTTTTTCTATATTTTTCTATGTTTTCCAGGTTTTCTACAGAAATCCTATTCATGATCAGAAAAAAATGTTTTGGCAGAACCAGAAACCGGGAAAAAGCCATTTTAATCTTCTAAAAATCCTGTTTTTCTTGAAGTTGCTAGGTTTCTCAGCCACAGTTGCCAAAATCTTGACACCGCGTGTGTGTATGTGTGCGTGCACGCACACACACGTCGCATAAAACATCCTTAGGCATGTGCTAGACATCAAATGGTCTTTGAGGTTCTAGTTCAGAATTACCTCAAATATGTGAATGGTGGAAACTGGAATGGTCCATTACAAACAGTGTTGCTGAGATAGTCTAGTCTTCTTTACTGTGTCTTCAGTTGTTTTATGATTTAATAACTCTATTTTAAGAGAAATAAAATTGGAAAACATCCTGCTAATGAAAAAAAGTTGTTACAAGTGACTCACTTTTCCTGTGGTCCCTTCTTTCCCCCCCTCCGCCTCCCCATTCTAGAAGTCCGGCCTTCATTTTCGACACACGGATAATACGGTCCAGTGGTTAAGAGCAATGGAGTCTATTGGTCTACCCAAGGTAAGCCTGAACTGGGAAGCCAAAAGGGGTCATGCGAACACCTCATTGTGCAAAAAGGTTTGGCATCTTGGGATATGTTAATGCGGCAGAAGGCCTTATTTGCCTCAGGCGCAACAAATGTGAGGACTCCACAGAAATGTGGCAAGGCCTGTACAAAGTAATATATGGCAGGAACTCAGAGTGAAGTATGTACCCAGATGGAGAGCAGCTAGGTTAAAGCATGTATAAATTCAACAAGGCCAGAACAAGCTTTAGCTCGTAGATAGTTAATTTAAAATAGCCACCTCCTTTTTCTGTATTACACTACCATATATTGTATCACTGTACATTATAACGACAAAGGTACTTTTACAAAGGATTATTATAGATCATATTATCACTTTGAATGTTAAAAGCTAGAAGGTTATAGTTCTTCCTCTTGAAATAGCTATCCCAAATAAAACTTGCCAAATATTCGGAGCGTGTTATATTGAAAGAGCGGGTGCCCTTCAGCCTGAGAGACAAGTAGACAAGTAGAGGAAATGAGGAAGTAATTAACGTTTGTTAGAAATTGTAGAGTGATTTCTTCAACTTCTTATTTGGAAATAATTTTAGATTCACAGGAAGTTGCAAAAATAGTGCATCTTTGCGTATTCTTCATTCAGCCTCCCCCAGTGGTGACATCTAGTAACTGTAGTAAAATAATAAATCGACGCTGGTGTGTTACTGTTTAGAAAGGCTACAGACCTTACTTATATATGCATTGATTTGTGTGTGTATGTGTGTGTGTTTCTGTGTGGTTTTATGCTGTGAATGTATGTGACCACCACCACGGTTAAGATACAGATACCATGAAGGAGTATGCATTGACATGGTATCCTTTCCTGGTCCTGTCCCCTGCCAGCCACTCATCTGTTCTCCGTCACTCTAGTTTTGTCATCTTGGGAACGTTAAAGAAGTGGAATCCTAAAGTAAGGGACCTTTTGAGATTGACTTTCTTCCAGTAAGCATAATGCCCTCAAGACCATCAGGTTTTTATAGATACCCATAGTTCCCTCCTTTCTTTTTTTTTTAAGATTTTATTTATTTATTTGATGGAGAGAGAGAGAGAGATCACAGGTAGGCAGAGCAGCAGGCAGAGAGAGAAGGGGAAGCAGGCTCCCCGCTGAGCAGAGAGCCCCATGCAGGGCTGGATCCCAGGACCCTGAGATCATGACCTGAACCGAAGGCAGAGGCTTAACCCACTGAGCCACCCAGGGGCCCCTAGTTCCCTCCTTTCTATTGCTTATTATGTACAGCTGTTATGAAGAAATAATGTAGGAGTGGTCCTCCTCGAAGGGGATAGGCTATTGATGGAAGACCGGTGTTGGTGGTGATATTATTAATTCAGGTTTGAATGAACAGCCTACCACAACAAAAACAGAGGATTCCTTAATGTAAAATATAAATGCCTATTTTTAATCTATCTGAGCTTATACCTGATTTAGCTCTATTTCTTTTACCTCAAAATAGTCCATATTGATTTCTTCCATTGTTAACCAAATTACTTTCCCTTCCCCTAAAATGCCCAGAACAATAAATGCTGTTCCCATCTGGGCACTAGTTCTAGAATTCATATTTCTAGATTGTCATTTAGCAAGTACTAACAGGGTAATAAACAGAGTAATAAGGAAAGAAAAGAAGAAAATTCAAATAGGATTTTTCTGTATGAGGCAACATACTTTAAATTAGGGTAATTTTGTTACATTTCATAGATGGGATTTAAACGTTTCCTAATTGTGTGTGTTGGACCAGGATTTCCTTAATTTTAAGCCAAATAAGTGATCCATGTAATAGATGCTGTTTTAACACTGATTTTTTTTTTTTTAATGATCGATCCATTACCTTGCAGGGATGAGAGACCGATAGTGTGCTGAACTGATAGATGTATTTGACCACTACTAATGTCTTCACTTGCCAATATTAAGTGACTCCTCCATGTTCGGCATCATGTTAACACTGGGGATACGGTGGTGAATAAAATGTTCTGGGCAACTCGGTGAATTGATCCCATCTTACTGCTAAAATAAGATTTATTCATAAAGATTTCCAAAAGAAATGAAACTATTTATATAAGTACACATTCCATATGGAGATACATAAAGAAATATAGAAAGTTGTTGAAAGGAAAGGGAGTGGGGAGCTGCAGTGTTCTTCTGCTTCCCCAGTAGACCTGTTCTTCTGAACCGGGAATCCTCTTGGGACGGACACTGTAATAGCAAACGTGTTGAGGGAAAGCTGAAAAGACCCTTAAAGTTTCCTGGGCTGCAGACGTTACTTCAAGCGGCCAGGGATTATACATTGTGGCTGAAGAAACTTTGCTGCTTTCTTCTCCTAGCTTTTTTCAATGTCCAATAGAAAACTGTACTTAAGGGGCACCTGGTTGGCTCAGTTGTTAAGCATCTGCCTTTGGCTCAGGTCATGATCCCAGGGTCCTGGGTTTGAGCCCAACATCTGGCTCCCTGCTCAGTGGAGAGCCTGCTCCTCCCTCTCCCTTTCCCCCTGCTTGTATTCCCTTTCTTGCTTTGTCTCTGTCAAATAAATAAAATCTTAAAAAAAAAAAAGAGAGAGAGAGAGAGAGAGAGAGAAGAAAATTGTACTTGAGTGTCAAGAGCTATCTCATATGATAAAGGATATAATTTCAGTTTTTATGTCAACTTTTATAAAATATCTACTAAAAGCCAGCAATGCCAAGTATGCTTATCTTTCTCTTAGAAGCTTTAAGCCTAATTATTCATGTTTTGGTGCTTAGGAAGGGAGAGGTTTGCTGCCCTATTCTGAAATGCTTCTTATCAAGCTTGTAGTTTCAGACTTAAAAGTAGTTTAAGTGTGTATAAAAAGCCTCAGTGTTCAAACTTACCAGTTAAGTAATGTCATATATAGGTGTTAATCCAAAAAAATCATCAGGTGTTCAGAAAATGCAGGGATGTTCATTGCAATGACTTGTATTTAGGACAAGTTGGGGGCAAAAAAGTTCAGCCTTGGAGGACTAGCTTAAATTATAGTTCAAAAAGACAAAATAATTACAAGCATCTATTAGAAATCATGTTCTAGAGGTCCCTGGGTTGCTTAGTTAGTTAAGCATCTGCCTTTGGCTCAGATCATGATCCCTGGGTCCTGGGATCAAGCCCCACATTAGGCTCCCTGCTCCCTGGGGGGGTCTGCTTCTCCTTCTCCTTCTGCCTGCTTGTGCTCGCTCTCTCGCGCGCTCTCTCTCTCTCTCTGTGTCAAATACATAAATAAAAATATCTTTTCTAAAAAAGAAAATGTTCTAACAGAATAATGAAAGGGATGGAAAACAGTCTTGCTCTAGGGTACTATAGTAATACCGTACTGTAATATTACTGAGGTTATCATATTGCAGTTTTATTCTCACATACAGACATAAACCTAAAAAGTCAGAGACACATAGGGAAAAAAGACTAGAAAAAAATATACTAAAATGCTAATGATTAACTATCTAGAAAGTGAGATTATGGGTAATGTTTCTCTCATGCTTCATTTACTTTTCAGATTTTATTTGGTAAAATGTGGTTCCTTCCAGCAGGAAAGAACATTGGTGTGTGTTGTGTGTGTGCATACCTGTTCACACAAGTGTAAGGCTAGGTGTTTAACATTATAATAAAACACTGGACACTGGACACCCTTCTCAGGATACATGTTACAGGAATGACCTTGCAGAGCCTGACCGGGCTTACCACGCGTGGAGCGAAACTGCCACCTAGCCCTATGGGAGCAGCCTTCTTGCTGTGGCCACCTGGGAGTCCCCTGCTCTCCCAAGCCCACTAGGGGGCATGCTGTCAGGGAACCAGGTGTAGCAGTGGGTCTGCCAGTAGAGTGAAGGGGAGCAACGAACGGAGGGGTTCCTCTGCATTTAAATAAATACAGCAGAGACAATCCAAGTAGCATCATTGAGGAGATTTAAAGTAACTGTGCAAAGCAAAACATAATAAAACACACTGTTTCTTTTGTTTTCCAGATATTTTATCCAGAAACAACAGATGTCTATGACCGGAAAAACATACCCAGAATGATATACTGCATTCACGCATTGAGGTGGGGAGAAAGATACAACTAAGAGTGGAGGAAGTAGATTTAAATGAAACTGTAGTTTCTATTTTAGAAAAGGGCTCTTAAGTTACTTAAATAATCTGAAGAACTTTTTATTGGATGGAGCTGTTTTGAATTTGGCATAGATTTTTTAAATTGTCACGTAAGTACAATTGTCGAACTGGAAAAATATTTTTTCTGATTTCTTAAATCTAATTCAAAACAGAATACCAGAAAATGAATGAAAGACCTGTATGTATAATGAGAAGATAGAAGTTGAAATTTCTAGGGATCTCCTATATGTTGCCATATTCTTGAGTTGTGATCTAGTTTCCCAGTATAGCCAAAGTACATCAAATGAGCAGCTATAATGGTCATTATAATTTTGATATCTTAAATTATCCTTTTGCTTCAATTCTTATTATAGTCTAATGAAGTCCAATATAAGGTTAGTTTCTTTTGACCTTTGCTCAATAGAACTTGCACTATAAGGGTAAAGAAGCAGCATCAAGAGTTGCTTTGAGTAAATAAAATCAAGATACGTTCATTTTTTTTTTTTAAAGGAGGAGAGGAGAAAGGGCAGAGTGAAAGAGAGAGAGTGAGAGAGGGAATCTTAAGCAGACTCCATGCCCAGGGTGGAGCCAGACTCAGGGCTGAGTCTCATAACCGTGAGATCATGACCTCAACCAAAATCAAGAGTCGGACTCTTAGCCAACTGAGCCACCCAGGTGCCCTAAGATACTGTCGTTCATTAATTTAAAGCAATTGTTTGATAACTTAATTTTTGAAAACACTTAAATTGTGCTAGTTCATAGATCATTTTTTATCTTAGTGGACTGGAAGAAATGCTATTTTTAGATGGTAACAAAGATGATTCTGAAAATCCAGTTTATGGCTGTCGTCCTGCATTCATGCAGGTAATAGCTGGAAGTCTTCATGTCTAATTAAATTTTAAGTATCTTCTGGAACATCTGCCTTGTGTTTATATCACTAGAAGTCATTTTCCTGGCAGAGTGTTCTGCATAGAGGTTTATATTAACTTTTTTCTGGCTCTTTTCCCCTCCAGAGGAAAAGGTTTCTACAATAATTCATTGCACTGCTGGCCTACTAGAAAAGAATTTTGATTATGTCATATAATTTGACTTTTCCCCCCGATCAGTACTTAGGAGATTTCTTTGGAAGATGACAGTTGTTTGAAATACAGACCAAATGTAGGTGCCTTTCTTTCTCTTTATTCTAGTAATTTAGAGTGGGCTAGAGGGAAGGATCACTTCTGTACCTGCCTCCTCATGTGTGGCTAGTATATCATTACGCCAACAGTGTTTCTGAAAGCTTTCTGTGCAAAAGTGCTTGTCTTGGGGAATATTTTCATATGTGTTGCCCAACATTCCTTGTCAAATATTTTTCAGAGCTTAAAATGATCGCTTAACACTGCACTTAGTACCACTTTTGTGACCTGCTAAGCCAGCTACAGTTGGTTAATGCCATCATCATATCCACGCATCATAGTGCTAATCTCCAAATCTGTGGCATGCTCTTGGAGTATCTTGGACAAGCTTAAATTGATTTCCTGACAGGACACCTGGGGTGTTAATGTTAAGCTGCTTATAAAGAAATGGTGTGCTAAGTTCCTTTCCAGTGATGTCACTGTTCTTCCCTTGAAATTACATAGAACTGCACTGAGGCTTACAAATGGGTTTGTGATCATTTTAACAATGGCTTCAGCAGTTTGGTAAATGGAAAAAAAAGGCAACTTCTTTTTCTTGCCACTTGTATGCGAATGTTGGTGTGATATTTTCTAAGACTGTTTTTCTCAGTCATGCAATTACTCATGGAAGTCTCCATTACTCTTGATCATTCTGGAGCAAATTTCTCTTGAGCCTGTTACACCAGATCTGACCTTAGGCAGGACCTTTTCTGTTTACTTAATAAACAGCATTCCCTGGGACAATCTCCTTCACTCTTCTCTGTCCTAAACTTACATATGATGGCTTCTTGGTAAAGAACTAAGAAGTCTCATGTATATCTAAAGTTTTTTTGTATCAATACTTTTCCCCTCAATGGTTTAGAATACAGTCACTCAAATGAAGCCGATATTCTGCTCTGTTGGCCAAGACATATTTGGGAGTTGGGTAGCAGAGCCCTTTACTAAGTACAGTGGGTTCGCTCTCACTGGATAATTAGAGGTGATGCTGGAAATGAACACATACGTGCCTGGCCATTATATCCTGGCTGGGGATACAGCAACATTGCTGGTGTAGAAAGTCATCATTACTGGACAGGGAACTGGGCAGGTCAAAGGTTCTGAGTATAGATCAAGAGTCAGGTGGAAAGATATCCCAGGTACCCAGGCACTACCTTCCAGCTATCCCAGCCCATGGGCCTGCTGGGATCTGTATTGTTAGATCTCAGCCCAGCCAATTTGTCTTGCATTCCTTGTCTTTTTGATTTGGGATTGACAACCTCATTAATATCCTCTGCGGTCGTGCCCTTGCTTCCTGTTTGTATCTGCTTTCCACTTTTCCTGCCTGGCCCTCACCTTTTCACTCTTGTTTCTGACCCTGGTCTTGTTGCCTGCCACTCATCGCCCCCTTTGTCTGAAGCTGGATGTTCTCAGTGAAATGCCGCCAGGGGTGGTTAACACGGCAGCCCTGGCGGAAATCCTCACACTTCACGCAGAAAGACTCACTTCAGTGAGAGGTGACCTCATTCTTTTTCAAAGAAATGTTTATCTTTTTTTATGTAAAATAAAAAACTTAAATTCTCATTGTGGGAAAAATTGGAAAAGTCAGAAAAAAAAATCAAAGGAAAAGCTAGCTCAAGTACCCATTATTGCAATACTGATGTGACTGTTTTGGTGCGTTTCCACTTAAAATGTGTACATAGCTTGTTTTCTTTTTGTGGCTTCATTTGGAATGTATGATAGTCTGCAATGAAAAGAAATCAGTTCAAGAAGTGAGAGCCTTGCTAACAAGTTACTGCTAATGATTTTTTAGCTGGGCATCAATGCATGGAAGAGAACACTTTTGGCATATTGTTTGTTGCTCAATTTGTGAAACACTGTTAAATGTTTAAACATTGGTTATAAATTGGAATTGAAAAATTTTAGTAAAACTGATATTTCAACACATCAGATACCTTAAAGGGCAAAGGAAATACCCAGATGTATCATTATAAACTTAATACACTTAAACCCATTCTGAAAGAACTTCACTGCAAGTTTCACTCATGTAATTATTGATGTACTACTTTTGACTCATCCCAGTACTAGAATGTATTGACCGTTAGCCAGAGTTAACGCGATCCTCAGGACACCAGAAACAAAAGAACACCTCCACACCTGCCTGGGTTGTAGACCAGGTTTCTGACCGGTCAGTTGTCAGGGGGCACATGGTCCTAGTTTGGTTTCTTCCCCCAAGGGGAGTCAGGCCCTGGCTACCAGGCATCAGTCAGACCTTCATAATTTTCAGTAAATGGCTTCCAGGTAGGTTTTTATTTTCATTCTGGTCCCCACGCCTAGCCCACCCCACATCCCCCAGAAATGATTTACCACCTGCGTCTTGCTCAGCCAGTTGTACATAACCCATTGTCCTGTCATAATGATGTATTGGCCAGATCTGTTAACATTATTAAAAGCTTCTATATGCCTTTTGAATATTTTCTTGAAATTAGTTGAGCATTCTAGAGGTTTCTCACCCACAAGATGAAGGATTGACTACCTAATGGTCTTTAGTAGATGGTTGATTTGGCTGATTTATCATCTCAAACTATGTTTCTGGATCCTCTGTCTGTTAATAATGATGTGACTCTCAGGGCCAGACCCCCTTCTCACCTGGGTGTTTCGGTCACAAACTTTGTGTTCTTCAGGACTCTCTTATCTTGGGTCACTTCCTTGGTTTTACATAACACTCTGGCTTAGAGTTCCTGGTTTTTATTCTCATGGTATAAGTATAATATAAATCGTATAAACATATCTTTATTCCATAGACAGACACAGAAAAAACAAAGCCCCTGTATTTTAATAACACATCACATCTTGTTAAAATCAGTACAAGTAATTATCCATGTCTTACTTGATCAATTCATATTACGATTTCCTTTCTGTACACTTTGTACCATTCTCTTTTGATGAGGGCTATGAACTCCTGGCCTTTCACCAACTTAACCAGGCTTAGAATCTTCTGTTCCAATGGATTAGATTGATTTTCTTTGGTTAGTGGGAGCTCTGTGGGGCCAGTGCCTTCGTCCTTGTAGCACTGTCCCTGACATTATTGGAAATATCCTTGCTTTGTGGTTACAACAGAATGTTCTAGTCCTATCGTAATTATTTCTGCGTTGATAAATCAACTCCCCTCCAAGGAATCCTTTACAAGTCATATGTTCATAATGATTTTTCCTCATTTGATAGATGAGGGGTCTGGATTCTGCTTTTCTTAACGTGCAAAGTTTCTTGAACCATTAAGACAACACCAAGCTGAAGACGGGCCTGCCTCCCCTCTGGATTGTGGTTGGTGCTCCCGCAGCAGATCCTGTCACGACCGCCCCAGCAACTGTGTTTTCAGATGCAGGGATGATGCTGAAACAGCGCACATTTGGGGCTTGCATTTGTGATAATGACTCTGGTGACCCCACTCCCAGTTAACCGGTTGTCCTGCCAAATGCACTGATTGCTTAGAAAAGAAGCACGCCTGCCATCAGGTGGCTGCCTTGTAGCCTATGCATATAATATGTGTATTTATTATATACATAGTATAATTACATATTGTACATGTAATACAGATTATGTATCTAGCTCTCAGGCTTTCATGCAGAACTCTCTTTGGCTTACACTTTGTGCCCTAAGGGCCTTTGCCTTTTAAAAAACCAGTTGAGGGGCGCCTGGTGGCTCAGTGGGTTAAGCCGCTGCCTTCGGCTCGGGTCATGATCTCAGGGTCCTGGGATCGAGTCCCGCATCGGGCTCTCTGCTCAGCGGGGAGCCTGCTTCCTCCTCTCTCTCTGCCTGCCTCTCTGCCTACTTGTGGTCTCTCTCTGTCAAATAAATAAATAAAATCTTTAAAAAACAACAACAACAACAACAAAAAAAACCAGTTGATGACTTATACCAGACTGATGGCATACTGATACCAGTATGATGAACATACTTGCATTTATAAAGAAGCTTCCTAGAAATAGTTTCTTAACCCAAAGGGCAGGTTCTCCTTTCATGTTCTCAGGAGGGATATGTGGAGATGGCAATATTTGGGATTAAGATGAGAAGGACAATGACACCTTATGTAGCTTTCAAATCACTCCTTGTTCATAATTCTCCCCATACTCTAGACCATATTCTCTCCTCCTCCTCCTATCCCAAAATAGTATCGGGACTCCATCTTTTTGTCCTACTAAATTCTAAGCTCTCTGAGATCGTGAACTGTGCCTTGTCACCTAACACAGCACATACACATCACTGATGCCAAATTAAGTCTCTAGAGTTCATATTTTTAAATTTTTAGCTGGGTTAACTGAACTAATTGCCCTGTGGAAAGGGTGCCTCAGGATTCTTTTTATTTTTGATTGACTCTTAGGTGAAAAACACTAGATTTTGACATGATACTGGCAGGGGCATATGTGATTAAGATGGAGAAATAATTTGGTTCTCTAGATAAAACCACTTGAAACATGGGGTCAGGGAAAATAGTTAAAGGTTCTTAGTGCGGAAAATGGGGAAACTGCTGTGGTAAGTTCTTAATAAGTTATTAATTATTATTGGTTATTAATAAAGGACACACTTATTTAACAAGGATCATAGTAATAAAAACAAACAAGTATATGCCAGGCACTGTTCAGAGTTCATTTTACAGATGGCATCTCATTTACTCCTCACGGTGTACTTACGTCATACATACTGTTAATAATCCCATTGTATAATGAAAGAAACTGAGGTCACGCAACTAGTATATGGCAGAGTTGGGATTCAAAACCTGGTCGTGTGACACCAGGTCGTGGGCTGTGACTGGCTTCGTTGTTAGCCTCAGAAGGGAGTCACGTTGTTTTCATCCTACTAAGAAAACTCTAAAGACAGCGTCCAACTTGAACCTGAGAGGCACAGGCCTCTCAGTGGTTAATTTTAGGAACTTTTAAAATGAGAAATCACGGAACCTCAGAACTGGAAAGACCTTGAGAAGTTGCTTTTGTCCAGGTCTTCATTTCAGACATGAGAGGACTGAAAGCAGTGGATTATGACTTGTGCAGAGTTACACAACTAGATGGGGCCAGCCTTGCAGCCAGGAACTGGGTCTCGGGATACGGGTCCCATGGTCTTTCTGGTTAGCCCCAAGGCTTTGATTTATAAGCATTCATCTCACATACTGCACCATAAAGTGAACTGCCTAGGATTTGATCCAGAGAAGCTGAAATAAATTCAGCTCCAGCCTTGTGAGTTTGCATTCCATTACTGTAGCACCTTTTAATGTGTATATTGAAAGTAGTGGGAAAAGCCCCTATAGTATTTTTTTTTTTATTACTTCTTCCAGTGCTTGAACTGATATTATTTGTACAAATGTGAGCACATGGGCTGGAGAGGCTTTAGGTACCTCAGGGCAACCTCTCTGTAACTGGCCTTTAAGCAGTATGAGTGTGCTATCCCTTTGGTGCTATAAGAGCCTCCCTATTTCCCACCAAGAGCTTTCTTCTTAGGGGGAAGCTAAGCGATGATTTCATTAATTTCCTTGGCTTCCTTGGGAATCATCTTAGCCCTTTGTATCGGCTCTTAGGCACGTAAGGTGCTTAAAAAGTTGTGTTGAAGAGCTCCAAGAATTGGTACCTTTTATATTGAACAGGCTTTTTATTTTTTTAAGATCAAGACTCTGGATTTGCTGTCACTTCAGGTAGTGAATGGCCTCATTTGAATTTAAATGCTTATGAAGGAGTGGGCTGCTATAGCTGATTCTTTCTCTCCTGGGAATAGTGGATATGTGCATAGGAAACTGCCCTTTTGAGTAATCTGCTTGGAAGTGCCTCTCACGCAAAAATTTGTTATAAAACTCCCACACAGTGAGAAGTGGCATTTTTAAAAACAGCTAATAATTTAAGCTTCAACAATGGAAGCAATAAATGTTGAAAACTGAAGCCAGATTAAAAATATACATTCACAATTAAACATTTTGGGTGGAAGTATGTATACACAGATGAGATTTCTAACTGATCCATACCAATTCCAGAAAATCTCTTATTTAAAATCACTTTAAAAGCCAAGATTGTTTGATCCAATAGGTAACTTCTCAGCACCACCTTGTGGTAACTTTTAGTTAAAGCAGAATGTTGGCTTCATTGTAGGATTTATATTAGTATTACAGAGTACAATGGAGAAGTAGAAAGGATAATTAGAAATAGTCACCTAATTTCTTCAGTACCACAGGGGAAAATTAGCACTTTAGTATAATATAGTTCCTAGTGCCAACAAACTTGTATTATGTGGAAACCTGAAGACTTTTATTTTAGGAACAGCATGGCAGAGAAAAATATTTTTTTATGTAGTAGATATTCCATGCATAGTAATTAAATGAATGGATAAATAGAGGAAATAATGTGAAAACAGTTAACATGAAATTACTGAAGTAGTAATTAAAAAAAAAATCATTTGCAGTAAGCAAGGATGCCATCCCACTGACCACATAGATGAGATGGGATTGACTGAGAAACAAGTCAGAAGACCACAGCCCAGAATTTACAGGATGCAGCAGAGCCAGGAGCTGCCTTGGGGCTTGCTACAAGCAAGCCAGAAATAAAGAGATCCCCAAAGCCAGCATGAACCTGGAAGCCCTGATGTGAGAAGGCAAGATATGGGGCACCCATAAGACTGGCTTCTCTCATGGGAACCTGTGGTCAACAATGACAAAAAACAAGTCCCAAGCCCCAGGCTGAGCCCCAGATCAGGAAATGCCAGGCATTTGAGGGAAATCAACCCTCTGAAAGTGGCCTTAGATTCAACAAGAAGAAGTGACAGCCAAGGAATAAAGGAATATATTAAGATAGGTGATATCGGTAGTTTATTCAATGATCTACTTAACAAGTACTTATTCAACACTTCAGTTTACAACAAAAACAAAGATAAAATTAAGAAAGAGGAAAATTGGAGGGGGAACCTGGCTGGCTCTGTCAGTGGATTGTACCACTCTTGATCTCAGGGTTGTGAGTTCGAGCCCCACAATAGGTGAGGAGATTACTTAAGATCTTTTGAAAAATGGGGCACCTTGGTGGCTCAGTCAGTTAAGTGTTTGCCTTTGGCTCAGGTCATGATCTCAGGGTCCTGGGATTGAGCCCCATGTCCCCCTTCCATCCAGCTTCCTGCTCAGCAGGGAGTCTGCTTCTCCCTCTCCCTCTGCCTTTCCTCCCCCCACCCCAATCCTGCTCTGCTCACTGTCTCTCTCAAATAAATAAATAAATAAATAAAATTTTAAAAAACAAACACCCATAGCATTAAACACTTAACTACAGATAGAAAATTGGTTGTTAGAAGACATTTTATGAATACCTCCTACTTAAATTTTATTGTCACATTTTCAAAGTTTCTTCCATTAAATGATGTGTATATTTTCTTTGTAAAAATTGAAGAGAGAATGATTTTTTTGTCATCAAATCATTATTTTCCTAGAATTCTTTTGCACCTTTGCCATACCTATCCATTTAATTCTGTTTAATTTTGGAATCTCTGTTAGTACAAAGGAACAGTTGAAGAGGTTGCGGTTTCGTTTGTTCCGCATGACGTGGGCTCCCTCTTAATAGGAATATTTTTTCCATGTCATAATGAGAAGTGGTTCATAAAATACTATAGTTTTGAAAATGTCAGCCTACTAGTTTTAATCCTAATGACTTGTCTGGCATGAACCTTTGGTAATAAAGTCTTCAGAGGCCGTGTAAATAGTTTTATGTCCCTGATTATCTCTAAAGACCTATAATTTAAACTAAGGAATGTATCCTGTCTTTCTTGCTTTAAATTATGAATACATAATGCCTATTTTATATTGAAGAATGTTCAGAGTCTAATGTGTTTTCCACCTGTGGGTAAGATATGAAAATCATATTGGAATTGAGTACTAAAATTACAATTACCATATGTTTAAAATGTCACTTATTCTTTGTTCTTTGGTTGTGATTTTGAGGGAAAAGGGGAGAAACCAACGAAAGGTAAACGTGCCCCCTCCAAAAAATATTTAAAGTTCAAAAATTCATTAATAGGCATTTCGTGGAAGAAAGGGACATGGAACAATCTGTGTTTGAGAAAGTGTTTATCCTCACAACTAACAAAATAACGTTTAAAATTAATAACGTTTTTGGCTATCAGATTTGCAAGATTTTCCCTGATAGTATTCTTTGGTGCAGAGGGACGAAGAAAATGGCATTGTCATGTATTGGTGATAGAATAAGGTCACACCCTTCAGCCTGTTCTTAGGTTCAGCTAAGCATTCAGTGTCTCCTGACTGCAGTAAACCACGTCTGGTCCTAGTAGCTCAGAAGGATCGAGAAGCCTAGAAACCTGGTCAGATGGCAGGATGGCATCAAGTGCTTACTCTTCAGTGGGAGACTTCATGACGCTCCCTGTAGTTGCCCAGGCAGCCATCTGGAAGCCATTTCCTTTGGTATCCCAGGTGACATCTAAGGTGCTAAGAAGTGATATCCCCATAGGGGGGGTATGGGAGCCTCCCTGCTCTAGGGCCTCAGGCCCCAGGAGCGGCTGGCTATTGTAACACCTTCCCAGTGGGCTTCCCAGTTTCCTGCAAGGAGTGTGGGTGTTAGAAGAGGCACCAAACTTGGGAACACCTAAGCCTGTGATACCTGTTAGGTATTTATAGTTCCTTCAAACCATTTATCGATGGGGGGTTATTTTTCTCCTCAGCAACATTGCTCACCAATTATCAGTGTACCTTTATCAGGTTTCTAGAGGAACAGAGCTAGAAAGTTAAAATATTGTTTCACAGAGGGAAGGGGATTTTGTTAATCTTTGATTCACAAAAAATGAGTGTGATCTCTTTTTTAGAGATCACTGTTTGACTCTGTATATTGGAAGCTTTAATTGTGTGTGTGTCTTTTCAACCCTGCAGTGTTGTTTTTAGGGATTCATTGTAACAAATAAGATGTATGCCAAAGATGTTTCTGTATGTAGGTAGGTTCACTGAAGCATTATTTGCGATGAGGAATAATTAGTGACCACCTAAACGCAATGGGTTAGGAAAAATACACTATGTTCATATTATGAATACTGTGTGAGTTTATGGAATAAGTTTTTCCAGAAAAAAAAGATATCGAGGGGCGCCTGGGTGGCTCAGTGGGTTAAAGCCTCTGCCTTCGGCTCAGGTCATGATCTTGGGGTCCTGGGATCGAGCCCCACATTGCGGGGGGGGTCTCTGCTCAGCAGGGAGCCTGCTTCCCCCTCTCTCTCTGCCTGCCTCTCTGCCTACTTGTGATCCCTGTCACATAAATAAAATCTTTTTAAAAATTAAAAAGACATTGAAAGGGTTTATATCAAAATACTTAGTGTTTAACTCTGATATTCTTCTGTGTAATTTTTATTTTACCCATGAATGACTATTTTTTAACTTTGACCATGTGTTACTTTTCTAAATGATTGTGTTTTACAGAAATGATCAATGAAGGTCATTTTAAATGCAGGCTCCTTAAGTTGAATAATCATACATTTTAAGAGTTTAATACCATTTAAAAAGCCTCGACCTTGAACTCCTATAATGAAATTTTATGCATTTTATAATCTCAAGTGTGTGTTGATCTTGAAATATATCAAGCCAATGAAATCATTCTCCGTTCATTTTCTCATAGAAGTTATTTATAATTTCTAACTTCTAATTAAAATCTCATAAATTATAAACCTATCAAAACTGATAAATAAACACAGGTTTTTTTGGTTTTTTTGTTTGTTTGTTTGTTTTAGTTGGTCTATAGAATTACTCTTTGGGACTGAGGAGGTTAGAATTGTTATGGAAAGAAACCGTGGTTTGGTGATTAAATGGGAAAAGCCATATAAGCATATATTTGCACATTTGGTAAAATTTAGATGCCAGCCCTCTGCTCTTTTTGTCAAGTTTTGGATAGGTTAGTGTGTGCCATCATTAATTCCTAAGGGGCTTTAAATACACACACACACACACACAATCTATTTTCCATCTTCCACTTAGTAGTATGCCCACATCATGGTTTATCACCACCTCTGCTGATAGTCTTGCCACTCTTTGTTTCAGAAAACAAATAGTCCTCAAGGGGTGTGTGGTACTTAAAGGAGTATTGAAAAGGAAAATATAATTTGAGCTGTACTTTCAACAAAATAAGACTCATAGAAGGAGTACCCAAGGAAATGTTCATTGGATTTATTACTGGCTATTTTGTATTAATTGTATTTCTTATTCTCCCTACAAATGGATGGTAGAGAGTTAGTTGACCCTATAGAGATGCCATGTACTGAAGAAAATTGGTCTTTAGGACTTAGCCTATCATTGTAGTCCCTGTCTACCAGGGACTGTTACCTCATGACTCAGTTTCTCCACCTAAAAAATGAATGGACTACATGGGATAATCACTTAGGTCTTTCTCAACTAAAAAAGCCCTTAGGATTTCAGTAATTTTTAATGCTAAGATTTATGGTGATAAAACTTCTGAACTGATAATTTGATGTTCTGTCTTTCAGTTTATACCTGTTCAAACTAGGGATAGCGCCCCAGATCCAGGATTTGTTGGGCAAAGTAGACTTCACAGGTATGACTCCTCATGATTCTTACACTGTCATTTACTAAGAAAATGTATCCATACTTTTCCTTTTGACAGCATCAATTCCCATTTTTCCTCTATATTGATCAGAAGAGAAAACTTTACTGTCTTGTTTGTATTTAACCATTTTCAACACGTGTGGAATGAGAAATAGGCTGACGTTCCTAAGGTTCTTGCTCAGGAATGCCCCAACTTCATGATGAAGACAGTTTTTTCCTTTTTTTTTTTTTTTTTTTTTTGATAAATAATAGCATGGAATTTTTAATATTCTTTAAATAAGTCTCGAATTTCTGGGAGAGAGATCGTGGGATGAAGACATTTCTTATTATATTCATTCCTGTTTCCATCTCTGTGTGTTTCTTTGATATTGTTTGTTGTTCTTTTTCAGAGGAGGAAATTAGTAATATGAGAAAGGAACTTGAGAAATACGGAATTCAGATGCCATCTTTCAGCAAAATAGGCGGGATTCTGGCTAATGAACTGTCAGTGGATGAAGCTGCTTGTGAGTCTATTTAAAATCAGAACTTACTACTGACATGAGTCTTACTTGTACTTCATTATTGATTTTGGTTACAAGAAAGAGAATATTTAGAAGATGCTTTCAGCCCCCTTTTGAAGTTTTTATTGTAGGTATTGGAGACGGTTAAGTTGAGCATATGAGAATATAACCATGTAATTGATTTAGGCTTCAAACATCTTCTTGTGCGATGTGACTTAGAGTTTTCAGAAATACCTTTATTCCAAATGCTTCTTTGCTTTCTGCATCATCAGATTTAAGTGGTAGAGAACATTGCTATGTTGTCCTCTAGTGTTGCCAGTTCAATTCCCAGTATCATTTGGAAACAAACTGGTACTTTAACAGTGTCCACACTCCCCCCTTCATCCTTTGAGGGTTGACAGCGCTTAGTTCATTTTAGCCATTCATAAATTCATAGGGATTACATGGCAGATGCTGAGACAGGACCTAGGCAGGATGGGCAGGGGTGGAGACATTGTCAGAGAGGTGCTCTGTGAAGTGTCTGGGGTGTCATTTTGGCCCTTTTAACTCGAAGCCAGAGAAGAAAGTAAAACTGCTGACGTTCATGCAGTGTCTGTGCAACTGTCCTTGTTGTCTCTGGCTCATGAAAATCATTTTTTTTTTCTTTCCAGTGCACGCTGCAGTTATAGCCATTAATGAAGCTATTGAAAAAGGAATAGCCGAACAAACCATTAAAACACTAAGAAACCCAAATGCAGTTTTAACTTTAGTAGATGACAGCCTTGCACAGGAATACCAGAAGGAACTCTGGGAAGCCAAGAAAAGGAAAGAGGAAAATGCAAGACTGAAGGTATTTAATAAGATTCTCAGTAATATGGCTCTGAGTGGTAGGTTTGAAAAAGCCTTGATGTTACCAGTGATCATTTTAAATCACCTGGCAGTGGTCTCTATAGCCATAGGCAGTTGGCTTGGGTGCAGTGTAAGGGTAAAAACAGACCATGCACTACGTAAAGAAAAGAGGTTTCCTTTCGTGCTGATTCTTACAGGTTACAAGGGTTGAAGGTCATGTCATAAACATATGACTTTACCAGGAAGTGTGGAAGTAGCAGCTCACCATCTTCCCTTGTTCAGCCTCACCTGCAGACCTTGTATTAGCCAAGTTACCTGTAGATTTGTTAGTAGAGGTTCATGACTTGGTATGATGAAGTGGGAGCTGATGTTTTTGAATTCACTGTCCTATCTGGCCTTCCCTCCTCTGTAAGAAGCCTGACTCTGCCTTCTCAGCTAGCATTACTGAAGACTTTCTTGGTGTGCCCAGCTTCCAGTTCCTGGCCATCTTTCTGCTCCTTAACATCTTGCCCCGTCAGCCTCAGCTCCGTCATCAGAACTTTCCACTCAATCTCGCTGCCTTTTCTGAGCTGGTGGCTTCTGCCCACATGTGGCAGGCTTGCCCACCCTACCTGCTGGCCTCCCATGGTCTTTGGTGCCACAGCTCTGCTCTGCTTCTCTCAGTGTCTCTTCTCAGAGTCTCCTGCCTCTGCCTGCGGGGATTCTTTTAAGGTCTGGCCTTGAGTCACTTCTGTCTCTGTTCTTCCTCAGACAGTTTCATCCATATACTGAGGAAAGCGGCTGTCAGTTTGCTATGAGACCCCTCGAGGGGTCCTCCAGGTGACTTCATCTCTGTGCCATGGGCCTTGCCCCTCACCATCTAGGAAGAGTGCTTACCTCTACCCTGCCCTTCTCACACATGTGCCCTTCCCTGACTTGCCTCTGGAATGACTCCCACGATGTTTCAGAACACCACCACCTCCAACCCTCTGTATCACTGCATTCTGTTGCCTCGTCTTGCCAGGCTTACTTCTGTTCCACACCTTCTAGTCTTGCCACTCTGGACCCAGCCTCACATGTGACCCCATGCACTTGTGACCTCTTCCCATTCTGCAAGCCAAACCCTCACAGACTTAGAGGTTGCCAAATTAATTTTTAACTCCAGATTGGATGTCAGGCCCCAGAAAGCTCCTTGGATTCCCTACTGCCTACCTATGGAGTTAAGTACAGGTCCTTCACTTGACCTTAAAATGCCTCTGAGGGGCACCTGGGTGGCTGAGTGGATTAAAGCCTCTGCCTTCAGCTCAGGTCATGATCCCAGGACCCTGGGCTCTCTGCTCAGCAGGGAACCTGCTTCCTCCTTTCTCTCTCTGCCTGCCTCTCTGCCTACTTGTGATCTCTCTCTCTGTCAAATAAATAAAATCTTTAAAAAAAATGCCTCTGAAATGCCTGCCCAACACCTTATATTTCTGGCTAACCTTGGACACAAACTCTATGCTGTAGCCCAATGTGCCAAGCCATCTCACCTTTGCAACCAATCCTGTCGTCTACCCTCTGCTCTCAATTCTGCCTTCGTAACTAATTGCTCCTTTCCTCCAAGCCCTCCTCAATTGTTTTCTCTTATTCAAGTGTTATTTCCAACTGACTATGTACTTCTCCTCTAAAATGTATTCTGTTCTGTGTATATTTATTATCTATGGTGTTAATTTTATTAGACTGGATCAAATGAAATTGCCAACATTCCACTGACTTGGATCTACAATAAATGGTGATATGGTCAAGGGGTCCAACACGATGTTTGCCACATTAGATAGTTAGGCCCTCGCAGACAGTGGGGCTGCTGTTCATCTTTGTAATCTTTGCCAGGCGTACCTAACCCTAGTGCCCTGCACAGAGCAAGCAATTTTCGATGCCTATATTGAATTCAAGTGAATATAAGTAAACAAATTTTCTCACTCTTTGCCTTTTGCTTTTGAATACTGAGCTTTGGAAATATTTAATTTAACCTCAGGAATCAGTGAAGACTTTGTTTTGTAGAATAACTGTATTTCAGAAGAAGAAAGAGATGCCTACGAAGAACTGCTGACCCAAGCAGAAATCCAAGGCAACATCAATAAAGTCAACAGTAAGTAATGGCTTGGACAAGGGAAGTGGATACGCCAGAAGACACAAATTCTCCTTGTCAGAATCTCACCAAAACTCTCCACTGGTATCCTTGTAAAACTGCCTTATGTGATGAAAATTCCTCGCAATGTCAGTGTTGTGCTTAATTATGCCACGTTGTCCGGCAGTTCCCCATGGGAATTTTGGGTGATCTTGCCTCCTCTCGGCATGCAAAACATCTCAAAGTATCGTGAAGCTGGTTTCGCTATCCCTTCCTGTTTTATCATAGGTGCAGTGTATGTCCTCTTTTGAACCTATCCCTCACTGGGCTAATATGGAAGGCTCTTCGGTAAAAGATTATGACTTAGGGCCTGGCGTTTCTTGCCCATGATTATGTGACCGCATTTGGAATTGGAAATGTGTTGTTGACACCTCTGCTCTTTACCACTTCCCAGTCATTAGTCTGCAGTTTGTAAGAATTATTTCCTTACGGCTTGTATAGTTTTTTGGCAAGTGAACGAGCCTGGATAGGCCAATGAAATGGCACGGTGGTAGGTTTGATTCCCATGTCCCTGAACCTCTGTGGAGCCTCACAGTTCAGTTCCTCTTTGTACCCATTTCAGTTGTGTGATTATAAAGAACAGAAAACTCAGGTAATTAAAATGAGCGTGTGCAAGTTCAGAGAGATTATTAGTCTCCTCTCCCCTCTCTTATAAAATGTGGTTTTACTTGAAGCAGTAAGGAATTCTACCTGACATTTATTTTTCCTAGGGCAACCTAAAGAGCTCTTACATGCCCCAAAAATGAATATGCGAAACACATTTAGCCCACTTAATGAAACATGTGAACCATCAGCCAAATTTAAACTTGGGAATATCCACTAACTATAACACTCCTAAGCTATGTCTTTGATTCAGGCTCCTAGATGATTTTTGAATGTTCTTAACACCTTCAAAGAAACTGTAGGTTTTACCCTGAAGTTTGCTCCCAAGTTGCTGGTAAAGACCTACCCAGAGGGTCCAAACAGTAATCAAGGAGGCCCAGAGAAAATTGATATAAACATCTAGAAGTTAACCACTGAGTAGGTTTGAGAACTTCCCTCACACACAAAACTGCTGAGCGTGCCCCGGTAACTTTTTTTTTAAGCGAACACCTTAACATTGTTGAATGCGTGTTCCTCTTCTTTTATTCTTATTTAATTTTGAATGTATTAGTGATGATACATGAAAGACAATTTGAAGTTTCTGCTCTGTTTGAAAGGTGAGAATTTCCTTAGGTTTGACAGAAATGAATCGCAGGAAGAAATTAATATTGCCAGCGAGACAGCTGAGGTCCATACACTCAGTGAAGAAATGATTCCATAACCTTTTGCCATCCTTTATTTTTGAAAAGTTTATGACCACTAAGATAGGTTCCTTCTTCATTTTAAATAAAATGCCTTGTCTACATGTTTTAATACTTACTGACCTAATTTCCTGACCACCGATTTAATGCCATGTTGCTTATGCATTTTTAAATAAAAGGCATGAGATGATTTGCACTAATGCATAACCAGATTAAATTATGCAGGACATTGCGGTGTTTGATGGCTTTAAGTGTGTAGAACATGATGATTCTGAAGTTTTTTATCTCTTTCCATCTGAAAATTTATAGTTAAGTAGAACTAAGAAGAGTCTTGAAAAAACAATAAAGTATATTTTAGCCAGTGACATGACAATAAGACAACTCTATGCTTTAAAATATACAAGTATAGCTATATGACAAGTTTTTGTCAACCCTGTAGGTTATTATACTAAAACGTTAAGGTGTCTATGTTCGTAATTGCCAGAGAAGTGACATAAAGGACAGTTTTGACTGTAATGTCACCGGATCTGTTGGCGTAAGTTTCAGCTTTGTTTGACCTACAGTCATTTAACTTGGGATTTGGCCTATGCGTCCCATTCATTACAAGACATACTCTGTAAAGACCAGGGCTGGACGTTTGGTTAAATGCAGAGTATAAAAGAGCGGGAGAGCTCACTTTATTATTATTATTATTTTTTTTTTTTTTTTTTTTAAGTAGAAGTGGTTCATAGAGAGTGTCTTAAGGGTATGATTTCCTGGTACTCTTTTACCACCCAGTGGTGCAAACTCACAGAATGGGGTTTTCAGAGGAGAAGCAGGATCCCATCCAAATTAATGACAGATACAGCTGAGAGGCCTCAGCTGGGTGAGGTGACTTTCTGAGAACAGCAGAGGCCATAAATGTCCACTGACCTTCCTTTCTGGAATTTTTTGGTTGGACATATCAATTCTTAGAACAGAAAAATAGGTTTGTGTTCTTAGAGTCCTTTAGAATACGTTTAAGTTTTTGATGCGTATAACTAAGAAGATTGCTTTAGCTGTATTTCCTGCTATTGAATGATATGTCTCAGGAGAAAGGTTATGGAGGGTAGCTCCTTGGGAATGAGTTATAGAAGATAAATTGTCATCTGTTAAAAGGCTTAGAGTAATCTTAGCTGCAATCTAGTCATGTGTCAAGGAGACAGACTAACCCTTGAAAAGCTCTAGAAATCTGTGGGTCTGTGTTATTTCTACTATCCTGAAATGTTGTTTTTTTGGGTTTGTTTTTTTTTTTTAGATATTATCTATTTAGAGAGAGTGCATGAGTTCTGGGATAGGAGCAAAGGGAAAGGAAGAGAGAATCCCAAATAGACTCCCCACCCAGACGCAGAGCCTGACACAGGGCTTCATCCCACCACCCTGATATGCCGTGAACCGAAATCAAGAATTGGATGCTTAACTGACTGAGCCACCCAGGTGCCCCTGAAACCTTTATGGGGCAAAATGCTGCTGTTTCTGTCCAGTTTGCTGTTGCCTGGTGGCAGAGTCGATCGCTCATTCTCCCAGTTGATTAGCAATTCTCATCCTGTTCTCTGAAAACAATGAGGAATTTACTGTTTCAGGCATCCTCAGTTTAGTTATTAAAATTCAACTCTTGGGCAACCCTCGGGGGCCCCCTCCCTCTTTAAGAGCTTTATACTGTATCATTCAATAAACCTTACTCTTAGTCAATAAACCTTGCTTTGCTGCCCTTCCCCCCAATTAATTAATTAATTCAGGTCTTCATAATCTGAACATTGCAACTGGTAGAGATCTCACAGAGCTTATGACCTAAACCAACACATTTCTGTGATCAGGTTTTTGTTTTGTTTTGTTTTTTTAAGGTGAAGAGATACTGGCACAGACTTATTTAATCATAGGAAGTTTGGTTATAATAGTTTTTTAAAAAACACATCTGAAATGATTTTTTTTCTTAAAAATCACACTTCAGAGAACACAAGAGGTGAGGGGAAAGTTTCTGAGAAAAATACTGTCCAGGCACCTGAATGGCTCGCTCAGTTAGGTGTCTGCTTCGGCTCAGGTCATGATCTCAGGGTCCTGGGATGGAGCCCTGCGTTAGGCTTTCTGCTCGGCGGGGAGCCTGCTGCTCCCTCTCTCTGCACCCTTCACTCATGCTCGCTCTCTTTCTCTCAAATAAATAAAATCTTAAAAAGAAAATGAACAAGATGGGATCGCGAGGGAGACAAACCATAAGAGACTCTTAATCTCACAAAACAAAAAGGGGGGTATGGATAGGGTGGTGGGGTTATGGACATTGGGGAGGGTATGTGTTATGGTGAGTGCTGTGAAATGTATAAGCCTGATGATTCACAGACCTGTACCCCTGCGGCTAATAATACATTATATGTTAATTTAAAACAATGAGAAATCCCCTCAGTATCACGCGGCACTGTCTCCCAGTGCTAACTGTGGGTTTCAGTGGTGCTGCTTCAGAGGGAGGACACAGCAGTAGGGCAGGACTGGCTTTGGGTGTTCACAGAGCTTCAGTCTCCTTGCAAAGGCAGTACTGATACACAAGGAGCATTCAAGAACAATGCCTATGGGATCTATATGGCCCAGCTCTAAATACTGTGGGGTTCCCCAAGATGTGAAATCCTCAGGGACTAGAACAGTGGATGACATGAGACCAGAGCTGATCCCAAAGCACAGGGTTTTGCAGGGAAGACAGGAGGGATCTCATGACTCCAGCTTTCTCAATGCTGAGCGCCTTTCAGGGACTTTCTCCAAAGACTGGATGGCCCTCCAGTTACTGTGTTACCACCTTCAAGCTTTCACCTGTCCTCCAGCAGCAGCTTTTCAGAGTTCATGGAAGGGGACTGCTTAGATTCTAGTCCTTGGAAAGATGGGATGCTTGGGGCAAATAGCAGGGCAAAAAGCGGACATTCTGACGAAATGTGACACTCCCAACCTCCACTCAGGGCTGGCTGCCGTGGACCACATCAATGCCGTCATTCGGGAAGGCGACCCCGGGAACACGCTGCTTGCACTGAAGAGACCGGAGGCCCAGCTGCCTGCTGTTTATCCCTTTGCTGCTGTGATGTATCAGAATGAGCTTTTCAACCTCCAGAAACAGAATGCCATGGTAAGTCTGGGGAGACTCCAGTCCCAAAGATGTTAATTCTGGGTCGAAGCTATGAGGAAGGATGTTTAGGGAAGGTGAATGGGGCACAGAGTCTTTAACTTGTACCAGTCCCTATTCCCCTGGTCTCTCTGTGCTGGGTCCAGGACTGCCTTCCTCGTTGACTCCCACTTTTCATCTCCATGAAGAGTCTGCATGGTGCGGAAATGCAGGGAGCATTCGACACAAACACACTGAAAACAAGTTGTTCTTATGCTCTGGTTTTTGAAGCACTTTGGACAAATTCATTAACTGTGCTGAAAGTTTTAAAAAATACTATCATGGTTTTGAAATAGAATACTTAGCTCTGAGTCTGCATTTCTAGAAATGAAGAACATTCGCACCATGGCTTTAATTTTTGTAAACTGAGTGCTGGTTAATATGAGAATGGTATTAAACAGTAATATATAAGGTTACAGTAATTAAAACCATGTGTACTAGTACAGGATTAACCCAAACAATGGAGCAGAATAAAAAGTACTGGAAACAGATCCAAGAATTGAATGTATGAGAATGCTAGTATTTCAAAAAGGTGGAGAGAAGAATGAAATCCTTACAAGTATTTAGCTGTTTGAAAAAGAAAACGGGACCTCGCTACACATATCAGAATAAATTCCCAACGTAAAAAGCTAAATGTAAAAAAGTGACTTAGAAAAATTGAAGTTCTAGGGAAATGTAGAAGAACGTTGGATCTTAAAAATCAGAAATGGGGGGCGCCTGGATGGCTCAGTCATTAAGTGTCTGCCTTCGGCTTGGATCATGATCCTAGGGTCCTGGGATCAAGCTCCGCATCGGGCTCCCTGCTCCGCAGGAATCCTGCTTCTCCCTCTCCCACTCCCTCTGCTTTTGTTCCCTCTCTAGTTATCTCTAGTTGTCTCTCTCTCTTTCTCTCTCTCTGTCAAATAAATAAATAATACATTTTTAAAATAAAATAAAAAATAAGTTTAAGTTTAAAAAATAAATTAAAGCAGAAATGTTCTATGAAAAAAAGGGAGGAAGGGAGGCCAAACGCATGAATAGCCAAGTCACAAAGATCGGCATATACAATGACAGACACACACAAACAGATATTCAAACTCAGACAGAGGGAAATGTAAATTAATATACTGTTGTTTTGGGAAGTCTGATGGGTAGCATTGAGAGATCTAACATAGCATAGGCATAAATTCGAGGCAGCAGGTGTCTCCTCCATGGACACAAACCACATGTCTAACAACAGATTGCATACACTAATATCCAGTGGAAAGAATGAGATTAAAACATCATTATCTAGAAGAGTTTTTTGTAATATGAAATTTCTGTTTAAAGGAACCTCTGTAAATGTTTGTATGAATTAAAAATAAACAGATATACACTAAACGGCTTGGGTGAGAGGATTTGTTTTCTTATTCTTGCTTACCAAGACTTCTTATTTTCTAAAGAGAAAGATACTATTTTGTAAGAAAAGAAAAATAGGGCATGTTCTGAAATTGCACGTAAGCTCTTGTTTTCTAAATAGAAAGGTACTATTTTGTAAGAAAAGAAAAATAGGTCATGTTCTGAAATTGCACTTAAGTTCTTTCATTAGTAGTTTTTCTTCGGCACCACCAGCTTTGAACCCCAAGGCTGCTCGTACACTAGCCCGTCATTCATCCCTAACTGGTCAATGATCAGCCTATGATGCTCCAGCCCTTTGTTTTTCCTTGTTTTCCTTGCCTTGCTGCTGTATACCATGTTAGATTTTTGTGGACAATTACTAGAAGGAGTAGAAGAGGTGGATCTCAAATGATTCTACCGTGCTTTTTTACTTATAATTTTATACCTCCCTTATGTCTTTAACTTGTAGTTAATATAAGAAATTTGGATCAGGGGCGCCTGGGTGGCTCAGTGGGTTAAGCCGCTGCCTTCGGCTCAGGTCATGATCTCGGGGTCCTGGGATCAAGTCCCGCATCGGGCTCTCTGCTCAGCAGGGTGCCTGCTTCCTCCTCTCTCTCTGCCTGCCTCTCTGCCTACTTGTGATCTCTCTCTGTCAAATAAATAAAATCTTTAAAAAAAAAAAAAAAGAAATTTGGATCAAATTTGCTTACATGCTCCCTGTAATAACCCTTTCTTCCCATTTGTTCTGGAAGGTAAAAGTATGCCTTGTTACTCTAAAATCCATTGCTGTGGGTTACCTATGGAGATCCAGAAAGCTATAATGCATTTTAATATAAATATTACATTGTATATATTAAATACAGAAAATATCCTAAACGTAAACACAGTTATCAGCATTTTTTTCTATTCATTTTCTGCTGTTCCTTCAATATATGGAAGAAATATATGTTCCTTCAATATAATGGAAGTAATAACCTTTTTGAAGTTGGGCCGAGTGAGTATAAAATGGTTAAATGGAAGAGAACATTGAAGGGGGAGGGTGTTCAAAAGTTTCATATGTGGTTTTTAAAATTATATTTGACTATACAATGTTACCTTACTGTCAGGTATACAAGATAGCCACTTGGCAAGGTTATGCTATATGCTATGCTCATCACAAGTGTAACCACCATGAGTGTGTTTTTTTAAGCCAAATCCAAAATTATAAAACATACATGCTTTACTGACTTCACATTTCTTCAAATATCCAGACTTCATAGTATGTTTTAAGACTTCCATCCAATTATTGGTATGTCTGGGTGGCTCAGTCAGTTGGGCATCTGACTTGTGATTTCTGCTCAGGTCATGATCTCATGGACTGTGAGATCAAGCCCCACATCAGGCGCCATGGTGGTCATAGAATCTGCTTAGAGATAGTCTCCCTCTGTCCATGCCCTGCTCGCTCATTTAAAAAAAAAAAAAAATTTTTTTCTACAAAATTATTAAAAAGTGACTCAGAATAAATTTTGGAGGGGACTTGAATTGATATTCTGAGCTTAATGATTTTGGTTTACTTTTCTGGGGTTATAACTTAGAGGTAAAATTCTCCCCTTTTCCTTATCTTTAATTTAAACTGAAAATCACTACTGAAAAATCTTAACCTCACACTCTCAGACAGTGACAGCATTGTCTAATCCTTCATTTAATTATTTGGTAAGTCTGAGCCTGTATGCAGCTAATATAACCAATGGTGGAAATCAGCTAGGGGAATGCAGATGTTTGAGGAATCAGAACCATTGCTTGTCATTAATTCTCTCCTAAAATGACCAGCTAAGAAAAAACCCAGACCCCACTCACCTCTTCTTTAAAGCCAATAAAAAACAGGTGGCCATTGAACCTTCTCTCTCCTGGGTTCTCAAAATCTTCAACATTTCTTTGTTCTTTGAAATACATGTCCTAAAACCCCATCACATACATGAGGTGTGTGATTGGGGAAACTTGGATTGCATGTATTTTCCAACAGAACTACTTGGCCCACGAGGAGCTCCTGATTGCAGTGGAAATGCTGTCTGCTGTTGCTTTACTAAACCAGGCCTTGGGAAACAGTGATCTTGTGTCTGCACAGAATCAACTCAGAAGCCCAACAATAGGCCTCAACAATCTGGATGAGTCATATGTAGAACGGTAAGGGAACATCTTCTAAGCCTCTTTTAAATACAGAAATGTGTGTTTGGCAGATCTCACAAATTGAAGATTCGCTCCTTGCTGAAGAGATCCATGTATCTGTACTCAGTTCCTCAAGAGCTAGACTACATTGTAATATGAGTCCCTCCCTCCCCCCTTTTCTTTTTTTACAATATTTCTTTTAAGGGGAGAAAGAATCTAAAAATGACCATGCTGTGACTATTACACACTGACGTTGTCTTTACCAAAGGTGATGCGATAGGCTAAAAATAGAAGAGCTATTGAAAACATACCTTCCCTTGGGCTTTTTTTTTTTTTTTTGGAGACCACCAAGTGTAGAAGAGTTGGAAAAAATTTTAATAATGATCCAGTCCAATTATTTTATTTTACTGATGAGGAAACTAAATTTGGGTTTATGGACCCGCAGCTGGGCAATTGAATCCCAAAGCCCATTGTTTTGATTGTTAAATCCAAGGAATCCTGAGACCACCGTGGGTCATGGCAGTGGGTGACAGTCTTAGTATCTTCCATGCTACTAGGTAGTACAGTTGATGGTATGAAACACTAGAGCAGCTCTAGAGAGAAAATTAAGGGGCCAGAATAAGGAGTCTCTTAGAGATTCAGTAAGACAAAAGCCCAAGTAAAAGGAGTGATTTTGCGGCCTGGATACTTGTTAACCGCTAGGGGGCGATATCTACCCAGATCCTGACAAAGCTCTTTTCAGATAACCGATTCCAGCCAAACTGCTTAAATAGACATTGGATCATTCTCTTGGACCATACACAATTGTACGAGAAAATTTAAGACTTTAATTTTTTTTTAAATACTTGACTACTTGTCTGAATAGAGAATGGCCCCAAAGTAGTGGGACAGAGGATTTTCTGGTTTGGTTTTCTTGGAGAAACCACTCTTCTTGTTCAACTTAAATGTGGCCACCTGATAAATCTAACACCTGAGTCTATTCCCAAGGTATTTATTTCTTCCTTTACTATTTATAATGGAACTCTTGTCTTCTTCAGGCTTAGAAACCTCAAGTTCCACTCGTTTTCCTCTGCCAGGCAGAGGAAACAGCCTGTTCATTACTCCCTATCAGCAGCCAGTCTGTGTGTGTAACATCTCTGCACAATGTTGCTGTTTCGCAGCTACCAACCAATTGGACTTGTCATTTTGGCTTCTTGATAACTTCCAAATTGGCCCTCCTGTGTCTTTAATGTCCTCCTTCATTCTCACCTAACTGGGCTTGGCTGCTGCCCCTCAGTGCTTGAGTGGAAGACAGAGCTTGTGAGCTCATCACTTCCTTATGAAGTTCACAGCCCAGTGGGGCTCTCACGGGATGTCTTGGTGGGGTAATTGTCACGACTGTCCCCCAGATTGCACATCCTGGCCACTGCCCTCTAAATAACTGCCTCCTTCCAGATCACTAATGTTGATTACCAAAATTCCTTCCTATCTGTCCCCCAATTTGCAAATAACCCATCAAGGAAATGATCTCACACCCCACTTGAGAATCACTTTTTTTCCAAGTGGAAAACCACAGATACAACCTCAGAGTTCAAGTATTCTATTTGGGAAACTTGAAAAAAATTGTTCATTTTAATCACATTTTTGAAGTCTGACTTAAGCACCTTCTGGGTCAGCTGAAAGATGAGTACCAACATGAGATTTCAGGGTCCCCTTTGGTTCTTGGACTGACACCTGATGGACTGACATTGTCTGCTTTTTAACCCAGTTCCTGGAAGCCCAAGTTCTCAGGTTTTCAAGTTGAAGAAATGGGTTCCATCACGGCCTCTCCCAACGGTTGTCCAAGTTATTCATTGCACTATGGGTGGGGACAGGGCCACCTTGATGAAGTCCTATAAAGCATCTACCTGTTTGCCACGGCTTCTACACTTGACCTGTGGTTCCCCAGGAAGACTCTTCTAATTCTCACAAAAGCGATAGAGAGCTGGTATTGGCTCTAGGCATATGCTGTCCCAGATTAATTGTTCCAAAATGTAGCTGTGGTTTCAACGCTCTCCATTTGATTGTTCCTTGTTCTCACATGCAGTAAGAACAGACTCCTTTCTCTGAGCACATCATTCTGACCTTCGCTCCAGCTCTCCTTGAACCTCATACTTCCATCAGGCCGGATGTGAACACACTGTGTACTTCCTGGCTTGTCTGCTGCTGTACGTGCTCCTCTCACCCCTGAGAATGGGGTGCCTATCGCCTCTCCTGGCACATGACCGGAGCTCCCCACCACAGAGGATGCTGTGGTAGCATCACATTATTTCCATCTTTCTCCCCACCCCCAGTAATGTCATCTCTCCGGAGAGAACTAGCATGATGTGATTCAAGGAACACAGATTGCATCGGGGCCAAAAATATCTGAGTCTGACTTTGGACAGCTTTTCCTCTTCATCTCTAAAGTGCAGAAACACCTACTCTGCATCTGCGGAACAGCACTGAGAGTTAAGTGCTTGGTTTGGTCCCTGTGTCAGGGCAAGTGTTCCACCACTAGGTTTTTCCTTCCACTTCTCCTTCCTCGGAACTCTGTGATTTCTCCTCTTAAAGACTATCTCTTACGGCCTTTCGTGTGCGCTGCTTTTATGACCTGCTTGAATTTTTGTCTTCTTAACCACTGGACAGAAAGCTCCTTGAAGTAGAGGCTTCACCTTGTTCATCCGAGACCCCTGCCGTGTCTGCCACAGGCTTTGCCCCATTTGTTTGATGTTAGTATAGATCTGCTCAACTAAATTGGAATTGTAATCTCCTCAAAGCTTGAGAAGTCGGTTAGAAATGTGGTGTTATTGGTCTGCCCACAGCCACCAATGAAGAGGGCTCTGGGAGACATGGAGGGAAGGCCTTGGACCTCTCTGTAAGGGCGAACCACAGAGTGTTTCCTATAGCTGATGCCTGGGGGCTAATACATGGGAAAGACTTTGCAGCTCTGTTGTTTACTCCTAAAATCTCTTCCTTTGGCTACTGTTTGTTCATCTCTAAAGAAGTGATGGGCAGTGGTGGGGTTTTTCCCATGTTCATCCTTAAGCTTTCTCATTTTATTCCCATTGGATCATCATTTAGATGTTAAGCACGTGAAATGTCCATAAGGATTTTGCACTTGCTTACAGAATGGTCTCTGTCCAAAAGGGATGCTAGGGAGTGCAAGTTGACATTTTGTTATTGTTACTCAATATTATTGTTTATGTATTACTAGTGCAACAGAGTGTTTCTTAGGCTTATAAATTTTGGTAAGGCGAAAATCTCAAATGTGACTGTTAGCCACTTTCAGGCCTGAATTTGATGATGTGTTATTCAGCCACAGATAAAAGATCATCACTACCACTTTCTATTTTGAATGTTTTTTCTCTCTCAAGCTACCCCCTGTGGACGGCACCTGCGTGCTACCATAAAGCATGCAGAATTTGGAGAAAAACGGTCACAACCAGGAAACCAGTTTTAAACTTCCTGTGGTATTACTTTTTCTAACCTCTGCTATTAGCAATCCAATGGTGTTACTCTGAAGTCCAAATGCAGGGGCATCTGGGTGGCTCAGTGGGTTAAAGCCTCTGCCTTCGGCTCAGGTCATGGTCCCAGGGTGCTGGGATCGAGCCCTGCATCGGGCTCTCTGCCCAGCGGAGAATCTGCTTCCCTTTCTCTCTCTCTGCCTGCCTCTCTGCCTGCTTGTGATCTCTGTCTGGCAAATAAATAATAAATAAAATCTTAAAAAAAAAAAAAGAAGAAGTCCAAGTGCATAGTGAAGAAGTAGAAGTATGTGGAGGATTGGCCTTTATTTCCCTGATGTAATGCAAAAGCAAACTAAACTATTGAGTTTATCTACTTGGGTTTAGAACAGCTCATGTTCATTTATGTTTGTAACATTGGTTCTGTGATTTTTTAAATGGGGGAAAATGACTCTTAAGAAACGGGTTTCTTAGTACCATATCAAGATGGGTAATTTTCTTCCCTAAAACTTCCCCAAACAAGACAAGTAATTGAAGTGGTTGACCAAATCCTCTTTGCCAGAGGGTTGTGCATAGTGAGGAGGGTGAAGGGTGAGAAATGAGGGGCCAAGAATGCCATAGCAGTGAGCGGACACAGAGGGAGGGTTTTGGGTAGCTGCTGTGAAGCCTTAGGAGAAACGGAGAGGTGAGGACGGACTTGGTAGTATTCTCATTCACCTCCCATACTGCATCTTCAAGAAAACATACACTGAAGGGGCTCCTGGATGGCTCAGTGGGTTAAAGCCTCTGCCTTCAGCTCAGGTCATGATCCCAGGGTCCTGGGATCCAGCCCCACATCGGGCTCTCTGCTCAGCAGGGAGCCTGCTTCCTCCTCTCTCTCTGCCTGCCTCTCTGCCTACTTGTGATCTCTGTCTGTCAAATAAATAAACAAAATCTTTAAAAAAAAAAAAAAACATACACTGAAGATGTATGTTTCTCAGCAAGGTTTCTGGATTTGTATTTTATTTGATTCCTCACTAGACCTCAAGGAAACCCAGCTGGGTTAAGCTTACAGGGGTAAAGGACTCTAAAGTTCAGATTTTGGAAGGAACAAGAAAAATAATAAAAGGAACCCTTGATACAAAGGTTGAGAACCATGGTGTTTCTAAATTTTACCACGAAAAGTTATCTGAAGCCTGAGCAGAGCCAAGGCAATGCAAAGGGATGGAAAATGAGAAACTGGGTTGGGGGTTGGGTGTGATTTCACAAAGTTGAAAACTAAGTGTTTGTTTGTTTTTTTTCTTTTTGTTTGAGTTAGATATGAGGTTGGGTTTTGAGGCCCTTTCATTAAACAACATTTGTTCATAAAGTATCTATCAAAAAACACCATTATACAAGGGAGCTTGCCTTGTGTTCACAACGCTGCACAAGACAATTTTGTGTGCCTTTCTGCTCTTAATCGCGTAACATCTACTTTTGGCTATGTGCCAAATTTAAGATGCATGAGATGAACAAAGAATGGATGTTGCTGATGAACACGATCGTTTTCTCTTCCACAGTTACACAAATGCACTACTCACCTTTAAACTGGAAGCCTTATCCCAAGGACAAGATAACTTAAGCTGGAATGAAATTCAGAATTGTATTGATATGGTTAATATGGAAATTCAAGAAGAAAATGACCGTAAGTATAGAACACTTCCCTTCTCTTAGTATAATGAGAGAATAAGGTGTCTGGACAACTTAGTTCCCTAAACAAGGGCTGTAAATTTTTGCTCACGGAACTTAGGAGAGCCCACCCCCCTGATAGGCAAGTATATATTTATATGTAAATTTTATGCCTGTAATACTGCACCAATGTATTACATATATTATAAAACATATAAAAAAGACATAAAAGGATAGAATAAAAATGCATAAATAGAAGTCCTCATGTTTTCTTATTTATTCATACTTCAGAGATGGATACTGTAGAAAATTCAGACTTTGAAGCACTCAACTTTGGCCTTTCATTTGGGCTTTCTAACCTTTGCATTAGGATCACAAATCATGAGGATTCACCATACATCTAGAAATTAGGAACTACCTACATGAATGTGGACAATCCCAGAAGGGTATGTCCTGAAACATGCTTTCTTGAATGTCAACTTACCTCCTTCTCATTTGCCTCTTGTTTACAAAAACAGAATGAAGAATGGGGGAGGGGGGCTATACAACTCAGCAACCAGTGTATAGTGACTACTTTTCTGTAGCACCAGCTATCAAATTCAAGTGTCATGCAGTCTTTCCCATCATAAGAACAAACCAGCACCATCATCTTTGACTTTGTCTGAGCTGTTCAATTCATCGGCAACATTTGGATTAAGATGGCCGATGGCACTGACCTCCCGTCCGTCCTCCAGCTTTGACCTGCTTTTCTAACTTGTCCTAAGTTTGCTCAAAGAGTAGGCAGATACTTCTCTCACAAGCTTGGGCTGTTCCGGTGTGTTTTGGTGAGGTCTCAGGTATGGTCTTTGAAGGCAGAATCTAACTTTGGGCTAGTAAAATCACTCTTGAAATAAAACATATGACTTTGTTACTTGATTGCACTTGCATAACTTTCTTTGCTTTCTTGACTGTTTCCTGTGAGTCCTGTGCCCAACACCAAGGTAGGGCTGCTGGTGGTGGTGGTGGTGGTGGTGTTAAACACCTAAGTCCCTAATAGGTAACAGGTGTTCAGATGTGCTGACCTGACCTCCAGTTCACAGATGTACCACTGTTGTACTGATCCCTGGACAGTTTCTTCACTGTGTCCTTTTTAGGTTATTTAAATCTCCAGTTCCACTTCTCTGATCACACAGCTCGCTGCTGCCTCTGATTGTCTTGGACGAAGGCATCACAGGAATCCCTGTGATCAGATGCTTTACATACAGCCCCCTTAGCTCTTCTCTGGCACATTGCCTTGGCAGCTGGTAGTTCTTGCCAGATGTTAGCCAAGAGGGAAGCACTAATTTGAGCAGATGTCCACTATTATCTGGTGTGGGGAGCCTGTTTCAAGTCTCAGGCCCCCAGTCCCCAGCCCCCTGCTCTCCTGCCCTGCTACTTGACCCCTAGCTGCACACTCTTTTTTTTTTTTAATTTTTCAATTTATTTATTTTCAGAAAAACAATATTCATTATTTTTTCACCACACCCAGTGCTCCATGCAATCCGTGCCCTCTATAATACCCACCACCTGGTACCCCAACCTCCCACCCCCCCGCCACTTCAAACCCCTCAGATTGTTTTTCAGAGCACACTCTTGAGTTGCCTGTACCACTGGTTCGGGTGCTGTGGCTAATGCAACTCAAGGGTAGGACTCCTGTTTGGTTAAGCAAAACAAAGAATTGGTCCCATCTTGATTTTCTCACTTTTCCCTAGTTCTTTCAGGCAATATTCTGTCCAGGTCTGCTTTAGAGATTTCTATATGTTCTGCTAATACAACAGAGTTGTGTTAGTTCTCAGTGCTAAATGGTTGTATTTTATTCTTATTCTTCCCCCCACCTTTAATATTTAGTTGAGAGAGCAAGACTGCGAGCGGGGGAAGGGTGGAGGGAGAGGGAGAATCTTATGCAGACTCCCCGCTGAGCGTGGAGCCCCACAGGGAGCTCAATTTCACAACCCAGAGATCATGAGGAGCTGAAACCAAGAGTCAGACGCTTAACCAACCAAGCCACCCAGGTTCCCCTTGACTCTCCTTCTTAACGTTGATTAAAAAGCTGGGTGAAGGATGCCATTTTGCCCCAGACTATCAAATAGAGCCTTTACTTTTTTTCAGGAAAAGCAAAACAAGTAGTATTTGTAGAATTTTAAAAAAAGAATTTTTTTGGTAGATGGATATTATTCCTAAGCAAAAATATCTTTGGATTAATAAGGGATTTATCTCTCTAAGCAGCTGTATTTCTGGTATTTTCCATGGGCTATTATCACATGGCCACTATCCTATTCCTTCTGATGATCATGTTATGAAGGGCAGTTATTTTAGAGACTTCCTTATCATATTTCCTTTCTAGAATTTGGAGAATTCAGTGCAGAGTATTTAATATCTCTGTGCTTTGGTTTGTTTAGTTATGTCAAAATGAGGTATTTCCAAAGTTCTTGACATATTGGGTTTGATATCCTATGTTTAGGTAATTAATTTAAAAGCTAAGTGAAATAATATGCCATTATGAACTGGCATGAATTGCACAATAGAGTAATTAAATCATCTGAAAAAGCTAAGGATTTTTCATGGACATCTTGAAGGTGCATTACCCTTCCCACCCCACCCCCGCCACATACTTCAAGGTCTAATCTTGTGTCTGAATTGTGATGTGGATAAGCAACTAATGGGACATGATGAATGTGGAAGGAGAGTTTAATGGAGAAGCTGCCAAATGCATTTCCTCAGACTTAGATGCTCCATCAATTTCTTACTGAAAAGTTTACTTTTCCCCATAGAACTGTAGAGGAACTTCATTTTAACTACGTAGTGTAGACAAGGTAGTTTTCTTTCTTTGAATTTTTACTTTTTTAATTTGGTAGGTACCCTTCTTTGTAGGTTACCTCATCTGGTGTCTCAAAATTGCAATCTGTAAGAGAATGCCGGCTCTTTCATTTGACTAAAACATTATAGTCTTGTATGATGGTTTTAAAAAGTGGGTCATGCCTCTGTATGCTGCCTACAAGAGATTCACTTTAGACCTAAAGACACCTGCACTTTTGAGACATGGAAAACCAGTTATCATGCTAATGGACATCAAAATAAGGCTGGGGTTGCAATTATATCAGACAAACTAGATTTTAAACCAAAACTCTAACAAGAGGTGAAGAAGGGTACTGTGTCATAATAAAGGGCTATATCCAACAAGAGATCTAACAGTTATAAATATTTCTGCCCCCAGCATGGGAGCACCCGGATATATAAGTCAATAACAAACATAAAGAAATGCATTGATAATAATACAATAATAGTATGGGGCTTTAACATCCCATTTATAGCAATGGACAGATTGTCTAAGCAGGGAAACAATGGTTTTGAGTGACACACTGGACCATATGGACTTAACAGATATATTCAGAATATTTAATCCTAAACCAGCAGAATACACCTTTTTTGAGTGCACATGGAACATTCTCCAGAACAGATCACATACTGGGTCACAAATCAGGCCTCAACAAATACAAAAAGATTGATACCATACCATGCTTATTTTCTGACCACAATGCTATGAAACTTAAAGTCGACCACAAGAAAAAATTTGAAAAGTCCACAGATACATAGAGGTTAAAGAACCTCCTACTAAAGAATTAATGGATTTACCAAGAAATTAAAGAAGAATTTTTAAAAATACATGGAAGAAATGAAAATGAAAACAAAACAGTCCAAAACTTTTGTGATGCAGCAAAAACGGTCTGAAGAGGGAAGTAGATAGCAATACAGACCTACCTCAAGAAGCAAGAAAAATCTCAGATACACAACCTAATCTGACACCTGAAGGACCTGGAAAAAGAAAAGAAAAGAAAGCCTAAAACCAGCAGAAGAAGGGAAATAATGAAGAGCAGGAGTAAATGATATAGAAACAAACAAAAAAACAGGACAGGTCAATGAAACTAGGAGCTAGTTCTTTGAAAGAATTAATAAAATTGATAACTACCAAGCCAGACTTAACACAAAGAAAAGAAAAAGGACCCAAATAAATCATGAGAAAGGAGCAATCACAACCAATATCACAGAAATAAAATTATAAAAGAATATTATGAAAAATAGTATGCCAACAGATTGGGCAATCTGGAAGAAATGGATAAGTTCCTAGAAATAATCTACACTACCAAAACTGAAACTAAGAGAAGTAGAAAATTGGGTCAAACCCATAACCAGCAAAAAAACTGAATCAGAATCAATAATCAAAAAATCTCCCAACAGGGGACCTAGCTGGCTCAGTTAGTTATACATTTGACTCTTGATTTCAACTCAGGTCATGATCTCGGGGTCCTCAGATTGAGCCCCTCCTTCGGTTCCACACTAGGCAAGGAGACTACTTGGGATTCTCTCTCTCCCTTCCCAGCCCTCTGCCCTGCCCCACTTGCACCCTGTCTCTCAGAACAAAAACAAAGACGTGAAAAAACTCAAACAAAAGTCCAGGGCCAGATGGCTTCCCACAGAAATGTTCTACCAAACATTTAAAGAGTTAATACGTATGTTTCTCAAACTGTTCCAAAAAAATAGAAATGGAAGGAAAATTTCCAAACTCTTCCTACAAAGCCTCATTATCTTGATTCCAAAACTAGACCCCACTAAAAAGGAGAGGTACAGACCAATATCCCGGGTGCAAAACTTCTTAAGAAAATACTAACAATTCAAACCCAACAGTACGTAAAAATAATTATTCACCACAATCAAGTGGGATTTACTCCTGGGTTGCAGGGGTGACTCAGTATTCACAAATCAGTCAATGGATACACCACATTAATAAAAGAAAGGGTGAATACCATATGATCCTCTCAACAGATGCAGAAAAAGCATTTAACAATTACAGCATCCTTTCTTGATTAAAATTCTTCACAGGATAGGGTTAAAGGGAATGTACCTCAATATCATAAAAACCATATGTGAAAGACCCACAGCTGATATCAGCCTCAATGAGGAAAAGTGAGTAAAGTCTCGGGATACAAAATCATTGTACAAAAATCTGTTATATTTCTATACACCAATAATGAAGCAGCAGAAAGAGACATCAAGGAATCAATTCCTTTTAAAATTGCCCTTAAAACTATAAGATACCCAGAAGCCAATCTAATCAAAGAAGTAAAATATCTGTACTCTAAAAATTATAGAACAGTTATGAAAGAGATTGAAGTTGATGCCAAAAACAGAAAAAAATTCCATGCTCATGGAGTAGAAGAGCAAATACTGTTAAAATGTCTGTACTACAGAAAGCAGACTACACATTTAATGCAATTCTTATCAAAATACCACCAGCATTTTTCACAAATCTAACACAATCCTAAAATTTTTATGGAACCACAAAAGACCCCAAATAGCCAAGCGATCTTGAAAAAGAGAAAAAAGCTGGAAGCATCACATTTCTGGACTTCAAGTTTACAAAGCTGTAATCATCAAGACAGTATGGTACTGGCACAAAAACAGACACATTTATCGATGGAACAGAATAGAAAACCCAGACATGGATCCAGTGTGGTCAGCTAATCTTTAGCAAGGCAGGAAAGAATATCCAGTGGAATAAAGACAGTCTCTTCAACAAATGGTGTTGGGAAAATTGGACAGCAACAAGCAGAAGAATGAAACTAGACCATTTTCTTAACCATACACAAAAATAAATTCAAAATGGAGGAAAAAACAAATTTGAGACAATTTGAGGCAGGTAGCCATCAAAATCCTGGATGAGAACATAGTCAACAAACTCTTTGACATCAGCCATAGCAACTTTTTACTAGACACGTCTCCAGAGGCAAGAGAAACAAAAGCAAAAGTGAGTTATTGGGACCTCATCAAGATAAAAAGCTTCTGCACAATGAAGGAAACAATCGACAAAACTAAAAGCCAGTGTATGAAATGAGAAAATATATTTGCAAATGACATGTCTGACAAAAGGTTAGTATCCAAAATCTATAAAGAACTTAAGAAACTCAACACCCAAAAAACAAAAAATCCAGTCAAGAAATGGGCGGAAGACATGAATAGACATTTTTCCAAAGAAGACATACAAATGGCCGACAGACACATGAAAAGATGGTCACCCTCACTCATCATCAGGGAAATACAAATCAAAACTACAATGAGATACCACCTCACACCTGTCAGAATGGCTAAAATTAACACAGGAAATAATGGTGTTAATGGTGAGGATGCTGTTGGTGGGAATGCAAGCTGGTATAGCCACTCTGGAAAACAGTATGGAACTTCCTCAGAAAATTGAAAATCGAAATACCTTATAACCCAGCAATTACACTATTAGGTATTCATTCAAAGGATACAAAAATACTGATTCAAAGGGGCACATGCACCCTGATGTTTATAACAACATTATCAGCAATAGCCAAATAATAGAAAGAGCTCAAATGTCTATTGCTTGATGAATAGATAAAGAGGATGTGATATATATGTATGTGTGTATACATTTACATATAACATATATATTATATACATATAACATATATAATATACATATATAACATACATATACAATATACATATATAACATACATATACATATAACAATGGAATATTACTCAGCCATCAGAAAAAATGAAGTCTTGCCATTTGCCACCATCTGGATGGAGCTAGAGTATGTTATGCTAGTGAAATAAGGCAGAGAAAGACAGATTCCATATAATTTCACTCATATGTGGAATTTAAGAAACAAAACATGAACATATGGAAAAGGGGTAAAGGAAAAGGAAAACAAATCATAAGAAACTGGGTTTTTTAGAAATTTTATTTTATTTATTTTTTATTATTAACATATAATGTATTCTTTGTCTCAGGGGTGCAGGTCTATGACTCAACAGTCTTACACAATACACAGTGCTCACTACAACACATATCTTCCAATGTCCATCAACTGGCCACCCCATCCCTCCTACCACTCTCTACTCCAGCAATTCTCAGTTCCATAAGAGACTTTTTTAAAAAATATTTTATTTACTCAGTTGAGACAGATATACATTAGATAGATAGATAGATAGATAGAGCAAGTGAGCGAGCAGGAGCAGTGGGGAGGGGCAGAGGGAGAAGCAGATCCCTGCTGAGCAGGGAGCCTCACATGGGGCTGGATCCCAGGACCTGGAGATCATGACCTGAGCTGAAGGCAGATGCGTCACCGTCTGATCCTTCCAAGTGCCCCTCCGTAAGAAATTCTTAATGATAGAGAACAAACTGGGGATTGATGGAGGGAGGTGGGGGCATGGATTAAATGTGTGATGGGCATTAAGGAGGGCACTTGTTATGATGAGCAGTGGGTGTTATATGGAAGGGATGAATCACTAATTCTACTCCTGAAACCAGTATCACACTATATGGTTAACTGAAGTTTAAATAAAAACTTGAAAGACTTTAAAAAAAAATTATTTGGAGAACAAATAGAGAGCTCCGTTCTGGATGTGTTGTTGATGAGGGAGACATCTTATGTAAGCAACAGACATTCTAATTCCTCTGTTCTACTTCTTGTATCTTGTGTTTTGATTTTGGTCACAGTAATTGAGTATCTTTTTTCTAAAAGCCATCTTTTATTTACTTTTTTATGCAGATGGCTTAGCAAATTCCTAGGGATATAGTTAGTGCTTAATGAATGTTTAATAATGTTCTCAAAAATAAACCTCTTTTCCTCTCAAAAAACTAAATAAAGAAGCGGGTCCAGGACTGAGGCTCAGCAGTGGGATTTTCCCTTTTCTTATAAACAGGAAGTGATGCAGATGTGCCCAGGGGGCTTCTGGGTAGGTCTTTCAGCCCCTATGAGGTCATTTACTATGACCTCAATGGCTTGTATTCTTAGAAACATAACAAACAAAAACTTAAACAAATGATTTCAATCAAGTCAGCTGGAATGCACTCATTCCCAGGTGATCGGCCATTAGGAACATACATTCTCTTTCTCAGACAAAATTTTGTTAAGGTCACTTTTGGATGGGGTGTTTAAAAGTATTTAGAACAGTCTACCAAAGGGACTTGGTGTCCAGAGAATGACATGAAGTAGTCTATGTTCTCTGGGTATAACTCCTACAGGATAAAATGATAATACCTTGTATGTAGGTAATAGTTACTTTCCTGAGTTCTTCCAGTGTTTTTAAGATCATGTAACTTACCTATTGGAGAAGTGTTTCTGCTTTTTCTTTAAATGTATTTAATATTCTGGAATAATTTCTGGGCATTTTAAATTATCCCTTTCCTTCTACAGATAAATCTTTTCATTCTTAGCAAGGTGTAGGTCATCCATCCGGGAGATACTTAGCTAAATATTTAACTTAATTTGAGCATCAGGATAAAGATGGTTCTTAAAAATTATAGTACTTACTCTATTATTAAGAGTGTTTCTGTGTTTGAAAAACAGCTAACAAAATGACAGGAAGTTTAGCTTTAAGAATGTTTATTTTGTAAACCCCGCTTGTTAATGTTTCATTTCTTTACTAGTTCTTATCTATCAGCACTAACCTGGGAGGCAAAAGGCCCCTGTGAGTATGTATGTGTGTGTATATGTGTGTGACCCTTGAACAATATGGATTTGAATTGCACAGGCCCACTTAAATGTGGATTTTTTTATCAGCGCATTATTATAAGTGTATTTTGCCGTGTGATTTTCATTTCTCTAGCTTATTGTCAGAGTACAGTATGTAATACATAAAAACATACAAGATACTTGTTAGTTGGTTATGTTATCGGTAAGGCTTCTAGTCAGTAGTAAGCTACCACATTCATATATCCTAAAATTGACCCATTTATCGTGTTTCTGTGGTGACTTTTATGTATCTAAGAAGCTGTACTACCATCATCACTATATAAATTCAGAACATCTTTATCACTCAAAATCGATGCTTGGTACCCATGAGCAGTCACTCCCCTAACCCTCTCCTCTCATCCTCAGCAACCACTAGTCTGCTTTGTTTCTGTGGATTTTCCTATTACGGACATTTTGTACAAGTAGAATAATGTAATGTGTGTCCTTTCATGTCTGGCTTCTTAGCATCATGTTTTCAGTGTTTCCAGGTTGAATCAGATATCCATATACTTCATATTCTTTTCTAGGTTAGATTATATGCCATTCTATAGATAGACATTTTGTTAATCAGTTCATTAGTTGATGGATATGTAGGTTGTTTCCACTTTTTAGCTGTTAAAAGTATTTCTGTAAACATTGATATATAATTTTTATGTGAACATACAATTTCAGTTCCCTTGAATGTAACTGCCTAGGAGGAGACTTGCTGGATTGGATGGTAATTCTGTGCTTAATATTTTAAGGAACTGCCATTTCCTGTTCCTACCACCAACACATGAGAGTTCCAGTTTCACCACATCCTCACGACACTTGTTACTGCTTGTCTTTTCTATTATAGCTGTCCTAATGGGTAGGACGTGCTATCCCATTGTGATTTGGGTTTGCATTTTCCTAACAGCTAATATTGAGTATCTTTTCATGTGATTATTAGCCATTTATGAATCTTCTTTCAAGAAGTGTGTGTTGAAGGTCTTCATTTTAAATTTTTTTTTTCAATGCCCAGTTTTAAGAATTTCTTATAGTTGGTGAACATGTATATAAGGTATATGGGTCTTTGTCAGATACAGAGCTTCCAAGTCTTTTCTCCCAATCTCTGTAGATTGTCTCCATCTTCTTTGGTGTACTTTGAAGCACAGAAGTTTCCATTTTTACAGCATCCCATGTATTTCTCTTTTTCTTTAGTTGTGTTTCTGGTGTCACAGCTGAACTTACTGCCTAACCCAGGCCACAGAGATTTACTATTATGTTTTCTTCTAAGTGTTGTATAGTTTAAGCTTCTACACTTAGGTCTATGACCCACTGGGGGTTATTTTTTGTGTACGATGTGCTGTAGGGGGTCCAACTTCACTCTTAATGCATATGGATGTCCAGGTGTCCCATTTGTTATAAAGCCTTTGACCTGCTGGGTTGTCTTGGCACTCTTGTCAAAAATCCAATTGACCATAAGGGTAAGGGTTTATTTCTGAACTCTAACTTCTTTTCCATTGATCTGTACATCTGTCCTTAAATTACTGCCATGCAGTATTGATTAACTATAGCTTTTAGTAAGTTTTCAAAATGAGAAAATGCCAATTTTGTTCTTTTTCAACATTGCATTGGTTATTCTTGGCTCCTTGGATTTACATAGGAATTTTAGATTCAGCTTGCTAATTTCTGTTTGAAAGAAAAAGGAAGGGATTACACCAAATCTATAGATCAGCTTGAGGAGTATTTCCATCTTAACAGCATTAACTCTTTCAATCCATGAACATGGGATGAGTTTTCAATTTATTTAGGTCATCTTTATTATTTTTTTTTACATGGGGCTTTATAGTTTTCAGTGAACATATCTCGTTCTTCTTTCATTAAATTTATGCCTATGTTTTCTTTAAGTAATTTGTGTGTTTGTGATCAGAACCTATTCCAAATGGAATTTTCTCCTCCTTTTCATTTTCAGATTGTACAATGTGAGTGTGGAGAAATACACTTGATTTTCCTACATTGCTCTTGTATCCTGCAGCTGTGGCATGCTTATTTATCAGCTCTTACAGTTCATGTGGTGGGGGGTCCCCATCCCCATTCTAACTCCATCTTTGTCACAGGTGATTCTAGAGAACTTATAATGGACTGTGACTTAAGAAAACTTTTCCTCCCTAGGAATTGTAGCTGTGGGACACATCAATGAAGCTATTGACGAAGGGAATCCTTTGAAAACTTTAGACACTCTGCTGTTACCAACTGCTAAGATTAAAAATGTGGATCCAGACTACGCCCAGCACTACCAGGATGTTTTATATCACGCTAAATCGCAGAAACTCGTGGTGAGTTCCAGTAGGTTTTGTTGCTTTTAAATTTATAGAGCGCCTTGTGGAGAGGGGCTGAGAGGAAAGATTTGCTATACTCATTTTCGCTAAAGCATATGAGCTGTTTGTCCCAGCAATTGCCTATGGATCAAAATGGAAATAATGGGGCTCTTTTTATCCTTGTGTCAAACACGAGCTAGAAGGTGGCCCCAGAGCTAATTACTCCTTCTACTTAAACTATAAACTCATTAGTGGTGCTTGCTTCTGCAGCATATATACTAAAATTGGAACAATGCAGAGAAGATTAGCATGGCCCCTGTGCAAGGATGACACGCAAATTCGTGAAGTGTTCCATATTTTTGGGTTGGGAGAAGAGAAGTGGGGTGAGGGTATGTGATATGGTGAGTGCTATGAAGTGTGTAAATCTGGCAATTCACAGACCTGTACCCCTGGGGATAAAAATATATGTTTATAAAAAATTAAAAATTAAAAAAAATTATGCTGAGTGAAATAAGTTAAGCAGAGAGAGTCAATTATCATATGGTTTCACTTATTTGTGGAGCATAACAAATAGCATGGAGGACATGGGGAGTTAGAGAGGAGAAGGGAGTTGGGGGAAATTGGAAGGGGAGGTGAACCATGAGAGACTATAAACTCTGAATAAAAATTTGAGGGTTTTGAAGGGGCGGGGGCGTGGGAGGTTGGGGTACCAGGTGGTGGGTATTATAGAGGGCACGGATTGCATGGAGCACTGGGTGTGGTGCAAAAATAATGAATACTGTTATGCTGAAAATAAAAAATAAATTTTAAAAAAAAGTATCCAAAAAAAAAAGTTAAAAAAAATAAAATGCCATAAAAAAAATAAAAAAAAAAAACCTCATTGGTGGTTCACTTCTTGTTCAGAGACCAAGTCATTGCATATTTACTGAGCATATACTGTGTGCTTAGTTCCATGTGTAGCATCTGGTGGGTGTAGGAGGGGAATGACGCAAGGAACATCTAACATTTGAAGTTCTGTGTCCTTATCCTTGAGATGCTTAGAAACTGAGGCAGTGGGCATTCTCGTATAGAATAGTTATGTAACTCTGAGGGAAGTATATGTCAAAACGGGTCCTGCACAGAGTGGTGCAGGGACAGTGGATTGTTGGGGGTGAGAGTCCTAAGAGGAGTGGTCATGGAGACAGAACATGCTCCTAAAGGAGAAGGAGGAGCTGGCTTCTGGGGGCTGGAAAGCAGGAGGATGCATGCTGGGAGCACAGGCCCAGGAGCATGTGAGCATGCTTTGTTTTCTGCCTGGGAGGAGACTGACCTGACTCCTTAAAGGGCAAAGGGTTTTTTCCGCGATGCAGAGCTTATACTTACCATGGGAGGAATTCCATAGAACCTTCCCCGTCTTGGAAAGTTATCAAGAGACGAAGTTTATGGCCTCCTCCCTGAGAGTGGGAGTGATGCTCCCAGGGACCTACCCACTCATAGCTTCCATGTCCCAAAGTGCAAACCAAATTCCAAAGGTGTGGATGTTTCCCCTGTATAGGTCTTCACAACCCAGAAACTGCCTCATTGGAAACAGGAAAAGCATCTTTGCCTGGAGCAAACATTTATTGAACACACGCTATTTGCCACGTATGATGTTAAGTGCCTATAGCATACCATCTCATAGAATCATTATAATCCGTAACAGCCAGATGAAGGAAATATCTTTGTTATCATTTTACAGATAATGGAACTTAGACTATGTAATTTGTCCAAAGCTATCCAAAAAGTAATTGGTTCTGCAAACATGCCCTGGTCTGTCCGATTAAGAAACATATATTGTTGTGCATTAAGGCAGTTGAGAGAGAATGTTTACTGAAGCATTGTAATAGCAAAAGACACAAAACAACGTAAATATCCATCAGGAGTGGACCAGTTAAGTAAATTGTAGTATATCCATACAGTGAAATACTCTGCGGTCATTAAAAAGAATGAGTGAATTCATACTGGACAATCTCCAGTGTGTGTATCATTAAGTAAAACAAAAACAAAAACTAAAAACCAAAAAAATTTCCACATTCCACATGCCTCAAAATGGAACACACGCCAACTGACCATTTGTAAACATATGCTTGCATTTGTGTAAAATACTTCTAGAAGGAAACACCTTCTGGAAGGTGAAATAGAAAGCTGGTGTAGATGAGAGGTGACTTTTTTTTTTTTTTAAGATTTTATTTTTAGTTACCTCCACAGCCAGTGTGGAACTCAAATTCGCAACCTTGAGATCCAGTCACGTGTTCTACTGACTAAGCCAGCCAGGTGGCCCAGGAGACTTCTTTCTTATTCTGTTGTTGTGCTGTTTGGATTTCATTTTTTTTAGAGTGCATGTATTGCATGCTAAATGTTTCTAAACTTAAAAAAACAAAACAAAAAACAGTGTAAACAACCCACAGAGGACTGTTTCCGCTGTAACTTAGTTTCTAGAATATGACCTACTGGCCCAGGCAAAGTATTCCCTTCAAAGCAGCTAACCCTCAATGCAAGTTAGTAGAAATATTTTGTCATAATGTAGCCTTGAGCAGTATACGGAAGTATTGCCTCTGGCAAAGAAAATTGAGTGGTGAGGGAAGAAGAAGAAATATTTTTCAGCATTTTAAATTTTGTACTATATACTACCTCTACAAAAATAATTTTAATAAATAAAAATTCAAATGCCTATGTTTACATGTATGTGTGTATATATGTTATATGTGTGTGTACATATATACACACATATACAGATAACCCTACACACACACATATTCTAGTCATCCCACACTACAGAACTGCCTTGTTATAGGTGAAGAAAAATATCCCCGAACATGGGGACTTCTGAGATGTTAGACTTCTGACAGGGACTGCCTTACCCCCTGTGCTTTTAGGATGCCATCAGGTCAGTTGTCCTCATTTGACCTTCACAGCGCTATGGGGCTGGGCACCTCTCACCTGATATGAGGGAATGTGAATGTTAAATTGCAAGCTAGGAAATAGGATGATAAGACTGAAACTCAAGCCTTGGGTCCCCATGTCCCAGGGAGGGTGTATTGGGTCTCCGCCTGCTATTCCCACAGATGGGGCCTTAGCCATGGCACAGGGCACACTTGTCAGCATTGAAAGATAAAATTATTTGCTTTGGAGACAGATGGGTACCATTTCAGGATTTGCTTTGTCACAAAATAACCAGAGATTTTAGTCAAATCCCTCACTCTTTGTGCTTCTGTTTCCACATGTGTCAGATAGTAGTGCCTCTCTTACAGGATTATGGTAAGGGTCAAGTGACCCTTTACACATATATGACCCATACATAATATGTCTTTGTATGTTAATGTATTTCTATTTCTGTATGTCTATGTATAGTTATGTGTAATTGCATGGATTATGAATATATATGTGTGTTAGAGTGTTCAGCATTTTGCATGGAGCTACCACAAGAAGTACTTAAATACTGTAGTAAATATTATTGGGGACCCTAATAGTTGCCCCGCAGGTAAGGGCTGAGTGATGACTGTGTCGCATGGTCCTTATGAGATGTACGGATTGTTCCATCCACAAACCACAGTTAGGATCTTCTGGGTACAGAATAGAGATAGACTTGGATTCCTCTCTGCCCACAGCTACAGGAGGTTTGGCCTTGAGGTGAGCTGGACTCCACATGCCTTTCATAGGCAGGCTGTGGAAGAACGCTCCAGAACGTTCCAATCTAGTGGCTGTAGGTCAAGATGGAATGTCATAGAACCTCGCCAGAACACTCAGAAGCCTTTACTGAGTGTCCATGCTTTGCCAGCTATCAGGCTTGCTTCCTAAGTCTAAGAACAGTAGCTTTAGTAGTGGAAATAAAGCGTTAGATATGAACCTAAGAATCTGGGTTCTAGCTCAGGCATTAAGCCTGTGAGGTCTCTGTGTATGTTTTTAAATCTGCTTATTGTTATCTAGAAATTCCAGTTTTTGAAGGAGGTAATTCTGTGTCTTGCCTTCCCAAGGTCTGGCCTTGGAAAATATTAGAAAAAAAAATTACACTACTAGTATTGTCAGTATAAAGTGAAGTTTGTGTAAAAGTATACAGCTGTTAAAGATCACAAAGATAGTGTCTGCATGGAATTTGTGGCCAGCTTTATGAAAGATTGAGGACCTTGACGTAAGTTGGTGAGAATTCTTAATCCTTATTAATAGTATTTCAAGAGTAACCTTGTCTGGGCACCAAATTCCTTTTGTCTCATGGAGCATGGCATGTCTCATGGCATGGAGTATGTTAGCATGTACCTAGCGGACAACACATTTTCTCTGTCCCTTCACTAGAGGCAGTGAATTGTGAGCTATTTTAAAAATCACGTTTTCCTTGAGAACTCAGAAATTAGTCCCCCTAAAAAAGCTTGGTTTTGCTCCATGTATATTTGCTATATAGAAGTTGTGTGCTTTTAACAAATAAATATTTCTGCATTTTTCACCCCTAGGTAGAACTGTGTTACATATGGTGACTTTATTTGCAGAAACCAATTCCTTTTATTGAAGTTTTTGTTGTCTTAAAACTTATTTTAGGTTTCTTTTCTTTTTTTAAAGTTTTTCTTTTTAATTTTAAGTAATTTCCAAACCCAGCGTGAGACTTAAACTCACAGTCCAGAGATTAAGAGCCTCTTGCTCTACTGACTGAGCCAGGTTTCTTTCTCTTGCTTGCTCTAGTGCTTAACTGATTTTTATTCTTCATGTAACCTCGTACCTACTATAAAAGATCTTCATGTGTGTGGTTTCTGTAGGTTTTTTTAAAACTAAATTTAATGAAATAGGAAAGTCTGAACAATAAAACAAATTCTTTGAAAATTTTTATTGTTTTGATAGTCACTACAAAGTATATGGTCTGTGCACATTCCCATGGACTTGAACATTTATGTCAACAATCCTTCATACCCTTAACCACTAATATCCCATCTCCTATCTAGTATCTAAGCTAAGAGAAAAGTTGTTATTGACTTACAGGAATATACTGGTCATTTAGAACAAAATATTTCCCCTTTAAAAACTACATGTAAGGGAAAAAAATATTGGAGATGTTTTTAAACTTCTAAATGACCTCATGAGTGTGTTCTATTTCAGCTTATTTTTTTTACATGCCCAACTAAAAATGATGTCCAATGTCATACGAGGTACATTGCCTTCTCAGTAAGAATTGAATTGCTTTGGGAATTTATTCATTCACTCAGCAGTGTGATATACAAAGCACGGATCTGGTCCCCACAGATCTCGATAAGTCTTAGATCTATAAGAAGCTAAAGAAGGGAGAGTATGAGCCCCTTCTTTACTTGGTGCTTATTTAAGTGTTAATGAAGTTAATATGTGTATGTAAAGGAACTACATGTAAGTGTCAGGATAAAAATACAAGAAAGGGAAAAAAATGAACTATTAGCAGGACAATCAGAAGAATGGTCCTTTGAGATTTTAAGAAATGGAAAGATTTATGTCGAACATGTTACAAACAGCTTTATGATTGAGAGTCAAGAGCAAAGAGTGGAGAAATCACGATTACAGCAAAGCAAGAAGCTTGGCCAGTGCCTACTTGGCAGACAAAGTTTATTGGGAAGTAAAGTTGGAAGCCCTGAATGTTGAGCTAGAGATTTACAGTTTATTCCAAAGCAGTAGATAGCCAATGGCAGTTTTTGAACTGTGGGTTTTGAGTGATGTGCTCAATCTACTATCTGAGGATGATTACTCTGGTGGTGGCCAGTGAAATGGAGGAAGGCTGGCAGTGAAGAGAATGACAAGAAGGCAAAGGTAGGACTAGGGTAATGGACCCCAGTGATAAAAATGACTCAGAGGAAGTTGACGAGGTAGCCACCAGCGTGAGAGTGGAAGGAGGCAGAAGAATTAAAAATGACACTGGATAGTGAAAACAAGAGATCTTAGCTTCTCCCTATGCTTCATACTGTCACACCTCTTCTGCCATGCATGACACCTAGAGCAAAAGCCTCATAGAAGTGAGGAAAATGGAGATATAAAAAGCTTGAAGTATGAGTCAGGCAAATATGTCAGTTGCCCTAAAGAAAATGGTGATGTCTTTGCCCCTGCAGTGACATTCTTAAAACACTGAGAAAGTACTAAATTTAAAAAGTGCTATTGAAATGTTTTATTCTGAAGCAGTATTTCTTAGGAGCTCAAAAATGGGGCCACAGGTTAGAATTCCTTGCACTAGGCATATGTTATCCCAAGAATGCATGTTTTCATGGATAGTCTTCCTCATTCCCTACGATGATTTCACCATCGTAAGGTAAACAGTGGAGTGATCTATGATTTTTGACATGAGAAAATAAAGGAGTGGATCTAGGCAACTATTGAGGCTTCCAAGGCACAAAGCTATGAGATAGACAAAATATAAGCCATCTGCGTTGTTGTAGTAGTAGTTGGCATGGTGAATAATAAGTATGACATTGCTCGGAGCAAAGCAAATGGTAAAAATCACAAGAATGAGGAGACTCGCTTTAACATAGCACAACCATCTGTCATCATATGTATTAAGCCTCCGAATGATGGCTGTGTAGCAGTAGATAACAACCACAAAGGGAATTAAGAATCCAAAGACCGCCAAGGACACGAAGTAGTAGAGTTGGAAGGGAGATGAAGACTCGCATGTGTTGTGGACATCATGGCAAGTGGTGATATCCTGCTGGACAAGGTAATACTCCTGCTTTAGGATGAGAAATGGCAGCAGGTATAAGAAAACCATTGTCCACACCAATCCACATGTCACGAAGGCATAGGTGCGCTTGGGCAGCGCTCGGTAAGTAAAAGGATGAACAATGGCTAGGTAGCGGCTGATACTAATGCAGGCAAGGAGCAGAATGGAGCAGTACATGTTGCCATAGAAGATGACTGTGGTGGCCCGGCACATGAGCTCTCCGAACACCCAGTTGTTGCCATTGAGATGGTAAGCTATCTTAAAGGGGAGTGTGACACAGAAAAGAAAGTCTGCAATAGCCAGGCTGGTGTAGAAGATGGTCATACAGATAGATCTGGTCCTGAAGAAGAGCATCCACAGGGTCACGGCATTGGCCGGCGTACCTACTGCAAACACCAGGATGTAGATGGCAGGAATCAGTTTGGTACTTAAGGAGCTGCCCAGGTACCCCACGGTAGCATTATTCACACGAAGATGGGACACGCTTTCTTCAGGGCACTTAATTTTTACAGGTGTGGTAGTTCCTGTCCAGCCTTCTATGGCAGAAAGGGGGAAGTCTTCAAAAGAATTGAAGGGGTCCCCACGGAAGGTCTTAATAGGTAAGGTTGGTTTTGCCAAGATGCGTACATCATTCTCTGCACCTGTAATTGAGAAGAAGTATTAATATGGAGCATTGCCAAGTCCATGGCTATGGTTCAAGAGACAATAAAACTAAAAGCTTTAGGCTACATAATTTCTGTAGTTATAGAATTGAGGATCATTTTTATTTTAAAAAATCAGGCAATTGACGGAATGCATTTGGTACATATCCTGTGCACCAACACTGTGCTCGCCCATGCAGGGACAAAAATGAGATGGCAACTTCTTGCATGTGGGAAGTTTATAATACTGCTGGAGAGAAAACAGTAATAGCACATCAGACCTCTACAGGCCAATATCAGGTCAACTATAAATCGTATAGGCATTCAGACAGTAGTTAACAGATTTAAATGTTTGAGCAGAATGAAAAAGATGAGCAGGAAAAAGATGAACATGAGCAAAGATGAGCAAGGGTCATAAAGAGATGGGAATGAATAGATGAGTAAGAATCTGGTAGATGAAATATGGACAGAGGCATAATGTGGGAGAGTATGGGCTGTGGGACCATCAGATGAGTTAATTCAACAAATGTTTATTGCATACTTAAATGCCAGGAATAGAGTTTTAAATAAACTCTAGGTCTTCAACTGTTAGACTAGTAGAGAAGATCCACAAAAACGTGGTATCGTGTTAGGCTCACAAGGTCTGAGGGATGAAAGAGTAGTTTCCAGCCAAATCTCTGAAGGGCCTCTTACCTGTACTAAGAAATGACATGACCATTCTTAGATGCTGGGGTCATGCACACACAAAACTACAGACAGAGGCATGGCCATTGTGGTAGACAGCATGATGGGCCCCCAAGAGTCCATCTGCTAATGCCAGGAACCTTTGAATATGTTATTTTATATGGCAAAAGGACTTAGCAGATGTGATTTAGGGTCTTCGGGCATGAGTGTCCTGGATTGGCTGAGCAGGCCAAATGTAATCCCAAGACTCCTTATAAGAGGGAGGCAAGAGAGTCAATGTCAGATATTTAAAGATGCTGTGCTGCTGGCTTTGAGGATGAAAGGGAGAGCCATAAACCAAAGAATGCAAGTGATGTCTAGAAGCTGAAAAAAAAAAAAAAAAAGGCAAGACAATAGGTTCTAGAGTCTCCAAAATGAACAAAGCCTGGCTGACACCTTGACTTCAGGACTTGTGACCTCCAGAAATATAATCTGGATTGTTTGAAGCCACTCCGTTTGTGGTAATTTGTTCCAGCAGCAATAGTAGGTTCATATAACCCTGATTTAACTTATATTTAAAATGACTTGGTGACCGTGTAGAGAATAGACTGAAAAGGTAAGAAATTAGAGGCAAGGGAGATGCATTCGGAGCCTCCTGTAGTCATTCAAACTCAAGGTGGACAGTAATGGATTAGAGCAACGACAGTAGAAAGGGGTAGAGGAACACTTGAGGCTGATGGCAGCTCTGAGGACCTGGCATCCCAGTTGGCTCTGGTGGCAGTGGGGGGAGGCAGGAGGCAGGCTTCCTCTCTAGATGATGTTAGGTGAGAAGATGGAACAAGGGGCAAGAGTAGAAGAAACAAAGGAAGAAAAGATGGAAATAGAGAATACAGTGAATGATCTCATGTCACTGTAGAGTGACAAATGGTAATCACACCACACAATGTGTAGAATTGTTGAATCACTCTGTTGTGCCCTTGAAGCTAATGACACGCTGTATGTCAACTATAATTTAAAAAACTATGAAAATTGGGAATTGAACAAAAAGAAGCAGAGACACAACCGCGTACTATAAATGTTGGGCATTGGTTGGCAGGCTAATTTTAATAATCCTAATTCATGCAAGACCAATTTCAAAAACATAATAGACCTTAATGCTCAAACCTATTTCTCATTATAGAATTTTCCCAAAAATTACTCCTTGAGATGTACAGGAAGTAGATCCTATAAAATGTCTAAGATGAACTTTCATGGTGATTTCAGACCTCATATTAATTTAAAATACCATTGTTCTGCCAATTACATCTTTTCCCATGACCTCTGAATTCCTACATGTTGAATACTTGGACTTAGTGATTAGTAACCTGGTTCTCATTCAAAGCCAGTTTCCCTTCCTGCTTTAATCTCTAGCAGTTGGCCCCCAGGTGAAACTGAAGGCTTCCTCATAACCTTGAGATTGCACAAACTGAATTCGGTGTGTAAAACAGAAAGTGTTGCCTGAACAAGTAGGGACAGAAAGGTGTTCGTGTGTCATTTACAGGAGGGTAGATTAATGAAAAAGAAAGAAGCACCTGGGAAGAGTTCTTGTTGTATTTGTGTGCCTGTGTTGAGTTGTGAACTCTGAAGGTGTGTTGCGTAATGTTTAAGTTCAGCCGCACAAATCCTCCTCAATTTTGCATTTTGGAAAATGCTTAAATTTGACATGACCCATAGAGAAGGGCCTTGGGAAGTAGGCACAAAGCTGGAAGACTGTGGCTGAAGAACACGGTGTACAAGATATTTCCTTTCAAGATCTGATAAGACAGCTGTGGAAGTGAAGTGTTTGTCAGTTTGCAGAAAATTCCTGTGGTTAAGCAAGACATGGTGTCTAAAAACAGGGTAAACAGTGGCTCTGTGAAGAAGTCTTAAGTCCTTTTTCCATGAGAATTCCAGATCTGGTTCAACTTGAATAAGTCTTGTATTCCTTAGAGTCTGGTGTGCCTTAAGCATAGTTCTCAATGTTAAATTTTATATATTTAAAAAATTTCCATTGAATTCTTAATAGTCTTCCACTTGGCAGAATGTTTCTGAAATGTTAACTTGGGGAAAGGCCTGAGAAAGGGACTGATTGAGGGCAACCGGATTTCAGCCTCTAAGCAATCGGTTCTTCATGCATGTTTCTCCCCCACCCACGGGAGAAGGGAAGTGCACTGCTTTTTCCTTTGTCACCTTTAAGTGTCCCCTGTTTGCCTCTATGAAACCCCACCAACCAGCATCTTTTTGCTTTTCTGCTGTATTTGCCTTCATCCACACCCAGAAAGAAGAGTCACTTGCCCTTTTCATGAATCTACAGATGTGCTATTGCCCTGAGTGGGTTCTCTTGGAACTCTCCTACAATCACCTTGGCAATTGAAACAACATTCCTTTATGGAGGCTTAGTTTTGTTGTATTTCTATTTATTCTACTTCATCGCTGTCCCTCACCCCAGCTCTCCTGCTCCTAACAATACTGGCAGGAGAATGCGTGGCAGTAAGAAAAAAAAGTTGGGGTTCCAGACCTATTGCAAACTGGTTTATTTTGGAGTAAGCAGGAGATGACAGCCTAACATTGTGTTGAGTGAAATAGGAAACACATAAAGAGTTGAATAATAGTATCTGGGAGATCTCATTTCTAAAACTAAAAAATCTTGTGAAAGTAGGGAAAACTCCATGATACAAGAGAAAGTAAAAAAAAAAAAAAAAGTATTTGATTAAGAAACATTAACTTGTTAGTACTACTTATTGAAAGACCACTCATTCGTTCTAGGAATATTCTTGTTTCCCCCCATTTGTGCTTTAAGAGAATGTATAAACATGGGATTTTTACAATTTCTTGGAAATGTGCTATCTTTGCTGATTTGGAGGAAATTCTTACAAAATCAGAATATTCTCGCAAAGAAAATTTGATTCTTAATTCTAGAGATCTAAAATCTTGACCACGCCACAAATAATTAAATTGAAGCAGAGAACATTAATAAGTCTTTGGCAAGGTTTAAAACGAGCAAACAGACCCCAGCTACTCACTTCCATGATGCTACCTTTAGTGAGAAACAATTAAACTCTGCCTTTAGGGTTGCAGATTGTGGGAAATGCAAAGAAAATGGGATGTAGTTCACTCTTGCTACACAAACCAGCACCCCCAATATGCCCCGTAAGAAAAGAGCTTACCGCTTTGACAAAAAGTAGGCGACAGGAGCATTACTCCAGCAGCGGCAAAGATGAGGGCTTTCATCGTGGTGACCTGAGTCCCGTTTCCCAGCTGTTATTAAACGTATAGAACTAGGGAGCACGGTTCCACCTCAGTCTCATGTGTTAACAGCAAATGGAAGCCTTCGTCTCTACTTAAGAGTGTGCTGTCCTGGGCTCCACAGACTGGGAAACTTGCCCAGGTCCTCTGGAGGGAAAGGGTGTGACGGTACTCATGTTACAGTGCGCATGACTCAGGCTGAGCTCTGAGCACATTACTTTGTCCCCAGAGAAAATCATTTAACTCTTACCCACCCCTAATATAACAATCCATTCTGACTAGATGCTGTAATTCCCAACCAGTGTGCTTTTGCGCATGGAAAGAATGTAGGTGACATACAGCCCTTTCCAGAAGTAAATTGAGAGTAGATGTCGAGTAGCAGTCGGTTTTGACTCTGTCACTATCTCAATTTATCCATTTAAAAAACACAGTCCCACAGTGTCATTTCCACTCAGAAACTGAGCTGTCAGAATTTATCCTTTCCTTATCCTTCCAGCTCTTTCAAATTTTAATTCTTAAACCCTTTACATAATTATAAATGAAATGGATCATGGAAAGCAAGCATTTTTTAGGAATTTAAATGTAAGAGCTTGACTACTTTGAAAATTCTCCATCAGTGTCACATTGGTCTGAATTTGTCATCCCTCCTTGGCCAGACTTGGTTTCGTGGTGTTTGATTTTGCCATAACTCAGCATCCTCGTTGGTTCAACTGAAGTGATGATACAACATTGAAACGCAGAGAACTCTCTCTATTCTGGGGTTGTTGGTGAGCAGGTCTATAATAAGGTTTTTTCTTTAATTGTGGCAAAATAGGTGTAACATACAATGGATCATCTTAATCATTAAGTGTCCAACTCAGTAATGTTTAAATATGATCACATTGTTGCACAATATATAAGCCTTTGTGAGTAGTGATTTTCCAGAGGATATGATTTAATGTGCAGTTAAAAAAAAAAAAGGCATTGTCGGAGATTTTTCTGTAATTAACACAACTGAAGTGTAAACACCAAGCCAAACAATCCAAATGTATGCTGCATATAGAATGGGGCAAGAATCGGAAAATGCAGGTTTTGCTTAAGACTTACAGGCTGAGGGATAAGCCAGGAAGGAATTGATCTGTGTAAACTTTGCACACTTGATTAAATTATGTCACTGGAATTTTACAATCAAAAGTCAATGTCTGGTACTTCAACTACATAATATATGATAACAGAAGCTGAGACTTGAAAGCTGTTATATTGTAGCAGTAAAAACCAAAATGCCACAAAATAGTGAAAGGGGTACTTTTTGTTTAATTAAAATTGTCTAGAATTCATCTAAATTCAGGAATTGATGTCTTGATTTACAGATGACCCAGCTTCTCGTAACTTAATCCATTTGTAACTTATATGTTGAAGCTCTTTAGCTAGAGGTAGGGTCCTTACCATCCTATAAATATAGTTCCAGACTTCTAGTGGGCAATTTAAAAGGAGACCTTAAACTGGTGGGATTCAGTTTTTACTCCTGGTTTTGTATTTAACCCTAGCATCTTTTAGTGTAACGAGTCATGATTTAAACTGCTGACTTAAATTAATTTGATTTGTCAAGTTTCTCTTTGGTGTGTCTGGTAAAACAGATACTTTAAGCTTTGAAGTGGGATTGTTAACTTCCTCCTCATCTGGGCAAAATTTGTGTGGTGTATCTTCTACAGCGATAAGTTATGAAGGAATTTGGTAAATGCTCTTCAAAAAAATGGAAACAGACGTAAATGAACTCGCATGGAACATAGTTTTTAGGTTGTACTTGGGAAGAGTGTTTGGGTTTTCTTTGACTTTGGAAACAGAAAGAAAACAGCTCCTACTCCCCCGTCTCTTCATTCTTCCTATAGTCTTCAATTTCCTGTCTTGCTTTCTGTTTGAATCCTTCCCGTCCATTCTCTTAAGAAATGGAGACTCTTGCTAACAGGTGACAGTTCACATGTGACAGAGCCAGCTAGCTAGACATGATTGCAGAAGCAGGTGCCAGGCCTGGTCTCCATTAGCCCGGATGTTACAGGCTAAAATAAGAAGTTCTTTGTCTCATTTTCATAATGCTTTCCACACACATTATCTTAGGTTAGTCTCTGAGGGAAATAGTATTGAAGTCTTCCAGAAGAGCTGGTGAATGTTATTTCCCCTTCTACAACCCATCTATCCATCAGGAGTCCAAAATGCTGGAGCTGGTTCTCCCTAGCTCTGATGAACTACTTTCTGTTCATCACAGCCTTAGTATTTCCTTGTAACCTTGGGCAAGTTTATTATATCCCTGATCTCATTGTATAATTATTTTTAGATAAATGTATCTTTTCTACTAAACTGTTAGGTCCTTGAGGGTTCTTTGAGGGTTCTTTGCCTTATTTTTGTCTCTGTGTCTGATAAATGGTGTTGTATTTCCCTGAAATTTAAAATACCCTTTGGTACCCAGGGTCACCTTGGGTACCACAGTTAGTGATTAAGAGAGATGATGCAGAGAAGGCTTTTGTGGAGGAGGTAGCATTTGAATTAAGGCCTGAATGGTCAGAAAGCATCAAGAACCACACAGCCAGGATGGCTGGCTCTGAAGGAGGCTATGTGCAGGTCTGGGCCAGGCAATAGAGGAGTGGGAGTGAAGCCAGAGGGGTCAGAGGAACTAGATTGTTAGATCCCCACAGTCCCCGGGACTGTTTTTTCCTCCATGCAGGGGAAACCCTGTGGAGGAGTTTAAGCAGAGGGATCATCCAGTGAGACGTCCATTTTGAAGACAGTCTCTGCTTCTCCATGGAGGACCACTGTGGTAGAGGGCAGTTTTGGAAGCCAGAAAAACAGATAGACCAATGCACCCATCCAGGTGGAAGATGATCGTAGGCTGGACTGAAGGGGTGACAGTAGAGAAGGGAGAAGAGGTTGGATTTGGGGGTTATTTCGTTAATAATTTGTACAGTGTACAGCAGTGCTTGGTAGGTGCTGGCTGAGACTTTTTAGAAACTGTAAAAATGAGCTCCTGAAAAGCAGTTCTAGATTCTGTTTCATCATGATTCACTGTTCTTCCTTTTATTCTCTGACAATATTCCCAGGACTCTGAGAGTGTTTCCAAAGTTCTTTGGCTGGATGAAATACAGCATGCAGTCAATGAGGCCAACACGGACAAGGACAAAGCAAAGCGATGTAAGCCCTCATCTCCTTTTGTCGGCCCCATGTGCCTTGCTGGCTAAGCCACTGAGTTGTTTTTTATTCAAGTAATTTTTAAAATTATATCATTTTAATATCTGAAAATATTTGGATCCTTAGCAATTTCAGTGCTTGTGTATATATAGAAAAATAAGATTCACTGGTGGTGGCACTATTTTCAGTGATTGGGTGCTAACTCTAGCGAAATCTGAGGATGTTGCTGAACAAAATCTAGAAAGCCAAAAATGGTTTCTAAACTCTCAAATTTCTAGTGTGATCAAGCCCCTTTTTTATCTTGATCCTTAGGACGCTAGCCCTGTCTGCTTAGTAAATGTCTCTCTCCCTTCCATGCTTTCCATCGTATTAGTCAGGATTTTCCAGAGAAACAGAACTACATATATATTTTCATCTGGAAAAAAAAATAGAGCTACATATATAGTCCTGTATCTGTGTATATCTGTGTATGTGTAGATAAATAGTTGTTCCTCTGGAAAGTATGTAGTACAGATATAGTCACATAGAGAAAGAAGAAGAGGGACATTTATTTAAAGGAATTTTGGTTCATGCTGTTGTAAGGAGCCTGGCAAGACCAAAATCTGTGGCAGGCCCCAGAGGCCAGATGGCAGCATTTAATCACCAAGTGGGTGTGGTTGCTGTAATGGACAGCAGAACCAAAGCCATCATCAGAATAATCCCACTCACAGAGACCAGTGGAATTGGCTGATTGACCACGGTGTTCCTAGAAATGAAACAGACTGTCTCCTAAATTCATACTTGGTTTGTATAAGTGGAAGAAGAGTTCTAGGTCAAATGAACAGAAGTGTAACTTGAATAACAAGAGCAGAGAGTCATGGCCCCTCTATCAGTCCCATACCTAATCATTTACAGACCAAGAACCCCTTGAATGAAGGGGAGACCAGGTCCTCTTGAGAATGAACTGCTATACTATCAAAATTTTACACAGTTCATCTTTCTTCCAGGCTTCCTCTAAAGAAGTCTTCAATCTTTGGCTGTGATAACTGGCCGAGGGGAAAGCACACCATTAGACTTTTCAGGGATTAAGGACACTGGCTCTGAATGGACACTAATACCAGGAAACCCAAAACATCCCTGTGACCCACCAGTCAGAGTAGGGGCTCACGGAGGTCAAGTGATCAGTGGGATTTTAATGCACTCTTTCTCCCCGTGGGTCCTCAAACCAGCCATGATTCCTTCTGCAGCTGTCGAACGCCTAAATGGAATAGACATAATCCACAAATGGCCAAATCCCTTCATTGGCTCAAATGATTAAGCTTTTAATTTTATTCTAAACCTCTCTTTTCATAGAGGAATAGTATGAAAAATCACATGGTGTTCTAAAGTAGCTTCAAGAATGATACACTAGCACTCTACATATACAAATAATTTGTATATGTAGATTGTATAGAATAACAATAACAAGTTATTGTTATATACAAATAACTTGTATATGTAGATTGTAACATTATAGATTGTATATGAAGATTCCTGAAAGTGTTATTGATTAACCTGTCCATTCATGGCACAATTAGGATGTACCCTGTTGTATCAGGTCATAGGATGCTGTTGAGATGCCTGAGTCTTGCCCCCAAAGATGTGCTTTTAAACTTTGGAAGCCTCCCTGGGGGAACATCTGGTTTTTATTTCCTCAGCCTGGAAAAATATGTGTATTTCTCCAACCTGAATTTTTATACCCTCAGGGTCTTTGAAGTCTTTCCGTTCTAGCACTCTAATCCTTAAGAAAAAATAAAATGAACTTGAGATGTATCCATAACAAATTTAAATTTAAATATAAACCTGAAGGAAGCCATAGTTTGAAGAAATGCATTTAAAAAATAAGGTGGTAAAAATTGGCACTCAAACAGCCGTTTCAGGTTCCTCTTTTTCTCTTAGAAATCAAACCAGTTTAGAAGTCCTTTCATTCATTTTATTCATGTTCTTCCTACCTGTGGCCTAAAACTGTGAAGTTTTTTGTTTCCCCCCATTGAGACCCTCATGGTTCTACTGACTCTGCAACCCAGAGGCTCTCTCAAATATATGTGACGGTCCACTCCAGACCCACACATTTAAAATTCTGTCTTCCACCTCAGTCCTGTACCTCAGAAGAATAGACGTAGTATGTTCTACAACAAAAAGATGTTCTGAAGTAAAACCTTCTATATTCTCACTTCAAGATGAGAATTTGCCAGTTTGTTTAAAATGAGTTTAATCTTACCTTTAAAAGCATTCTTCACCCTTCGTATGAAGGCTTGAAACAGATCCTTGTTACGTGTTGTAAGCTTCAAACCCACTCGCAGGTAGTCTGGGAAAAGTGTTGCCCTGTGTGTTTTACCACAGTCAGGACTTAAAAGGGCAGAGTGACTCAAGTCTCCTACGTGTGGGCTCATGTTCATGTCCACTGGAGACCCATGCTTTCTTAAAGTAGGTCTGTCTCTACTTTTGACTCCTGAAAGCAGTATTTCCCAAACTTCTCCCATTATTCTATCGCAAGGAACCTTTTTAGGTAGATTTCCCCTGAGTACTTCCCACCATGAAATTTGAATACCACAGATCTATTGTGTTTCTATTCATGAGCCATAGATAGGCCTATGCTTTCTACACAAAAAGATGTCTTGCCCCCTCCCCCCAAGAACCAATTTTTTTTTGCCCTTCTAGGGATTATTTCACCTCTTGGGAGAGAATACATGCCTTAGAGAAAGACCACCGGTAATGGCCTAAGATATAACACAAAGCGTTCCTCTGAGTCTCTTAGGAGATTAATGGGAGTTTTCTTAATTTGTTCCGTACCACCAACATACCTGACTTTATGTAGACCATTTATCTGACATCTTATCTGGAGCTAAACCATATCCCACAGATGAAGCAAAAAAGGAATCAAAATCCATGTCTCAAAGCCTGTGCCCTGGACCTGGTTTCCTCTGCCCATTGAGGACCCCTGGGAGAGATAACTGGAGCTGTGTGTTCTCATCTTGGGCAAAACACTAACTAGTTCGGTGATATCTCTGCACAGCTCAGAGCACATCAGGCAGTGAGGTGTTGGCTGCTCTGTGTGAGCACAAGGCAGCAAGAGGAGAACTGGCAGGACAGGAGGGGACAACGAAAAGGCAAAGGGGTTTGAGGCCATTTTAGTGCAGGAACAAAGAACCCCAAACACACCTCGATAGTACTTGAACTACAATAAATAATATTTATTAATACCACTCATGGTATTTATTATAGCACAGTAGAACGACAGGAAGGACTCTTCCGGCAGCGCTCAGTAAACACTAAGCCCCTACTGTGTACCAGGGACTGTAGATAAAATGATGAGCAGGAAGAGACACTGTTCTCTTGGGATTTTCTCCAGGGCTTTAGATTTTTTACAGAAAATGGTTCTTTTCAGAGGAGGAGTATGCTTTGGTTACCCAGAAAATGAACCTGTTGGGCCCCTACTTGCAGGTCAGCACTCGATGATACAGCACATTTCTAGTGCAAGAAATGTGTGCCTCTATTCTACCCATCTTTTAAGAAATATGCCATTCTACTGGGTTAGGTGAAGCTGTCATATAATTCATGTGAGGATTCTTTGTCATTTACTTGTTGCGTCTGCTTCTCTGAGACCACAAACCTCTCGAACACCAGGACCGCATTTGTCCCATCCTTGAAAGCTTTCCTGGAGAGGAGGAAAGGGCAACTGTTGGTCTATTAAGTCCTACAAGCACAAGAGCACACTGCTGGGCCTTTTGTTCTGCAGCAGTTGAAGTTTGCTACAGAAGTTCTTGATGCTGTACGTAAAGTCAAACTCCACTTTTCTTGCCCCTCCAGCTTTCATACTTCCACACACATGAGAACGTAATTCAAGGACGTCAGTATACCATGAAGCATGTGTACGGTTGAGTTTGACATGTGCGTGTTTAAAAGAGAAAGAATATCCATCTCTCCCCCTTTTCTTCAAAAACTTTGTCTACAAAGTATTTTAACCTGGTTTCTTCCATTTTTTGTTCTAGACTTCTAATTCAGTGCATTGATGGTTTGTGAAAACAGTACTCTCATTGGTTGGGCCAGAATATTCTCAGCTGGAACAGAAGTGGATAATAAAGAATTTACCATGTTAACCTTGTTGACACAATAAGGCAGGAATTTAAAATGGGATAAGAGGTTTTCTAGATCTAAACTGGCTCCAGAACCAAGTCGATTGCATATGTCTACCAGCTGTACCTGTTGCCTTTCCAGAACATTTGATTAGGTTGTTAATGACAGATCTTGTGAATTATACTAGTGATATACAAGAGAACATCAGGACTTTCACTTATTCTAAAATAAATGTCTTCATAAGATTAGTTCTCAAATACTGATTGATGACCTACGTCAGGACTGCATACCTACTGTCCCCAGTTATAGAGCACTAGAGTGAGTAGGACCTCGTGCTTTACACCACACGAGAGTAACCTGGACACACCACGATTTTTAATAAACTGCATTTCTATGGGGCTGTGTTCTTACAACCTAAACTGGTAGGTGAGTTGATAACTGTCGCGGGTATATGCGTTGCATACTCTGAAAGGGTAAGTTTATTGCCAATGCATTCCTGAAAGGTTAAATCATATCTTTACATACCTCTAGGCTCAGTAGAAGATAACCATTAACAGAAACTTTTTTTTTCATGATGCAGGGGTCACACTGGTCATCGATGTTAATCAGTGTCTGGACAAAGAAAAGCCAAGTGATATTCTGTCTGTTTTAAAGTCTTCTATGTCTAACACAAATGATGTAATCCCTGAATGTGCTGACAAGTACTATGATGCCCTTGCAAAAGCAAAAGAGAACAAATCTGAAAGTGGTAAGCTTTTTAGTCATTAGCGCCAACTAAATATCGTTTTGAATATGATGCTGTCTGTGGTCTTGTATCAGTTTTAAAACAAATACTGCTTTCAGATGAACATTTCTAAAATACTTTTTTATCTTGGGCTCCTGGGTGGCTCAGTGGGTTAAGCGTCTGTCTTCAGCTCAGATCATGATCCCAGGGTCCTGGGATCAAGCCCCGCATGGGGCTCCCTGCTCAGTGGGGAGCCTGCTTCTCCCTCTCCCTCTACCTCTCCCTTGGCTTGTGCTCTCACTCTCTTTATCAAATAAATAAAATCTTTAAGAAAAAAATGTTTTTTTTATCTTGATAAAGAAAAATTTTTAGATGTGGCTTTTTATTTTTAAAGCTCGGATTAACTTGGCTATGCATGGGTGCTTTCATAAACTTGAGAAATACAGTATTTAAGGAGATTTTTCTTTATCTAGAGTTTCCTTGTTGATCCATTTCTCTAGTGATACAAACTGATTTTTTAAAAAATAATGTGTAATTATTACAGAAAATCAAGCCAATACAAATAATTAAGAACAACTGTTAGCCACATAGAAACAATGCTAGTGAGAGTTTAGTTATATTCTTTTTATTCTGTCTGCTGAGTCACCTAGATAATATCAATCTGTTCATTACATTTGAAAAATAAAACTGGGATTACCTATGTCCCTCCTTTTATTTTTTAATATATAGAGAGCATATTTCTTTTTTTTTAATTTATTTATTTATTTATTTTCAGCGTAACAGTATTCATTATTCTTACACCACATCCAGTGCTCCATGCAATCTGTGCCCTCTATAATACCCACCACCTGGTACCCCAACCTCCCACCCCCCGCCCCTTCAAAACCCTTAGATTGTTTTTCAGAGTCCATAGTCTAGAGAGCATATTTCTACATTGACCTGTTTCTCTTTATTCTTTTTGAAACAAATGGTAGATGATTGCACAGTCTTGAGTAGGAGTAAAGCATAATTTTGAACATGTGAAATAAAGTAGAATGAACTGGTCTCCAAGGGACCAGATCCATAACCTCAGCAAGTGTTTATGCTCATTCAATCCAATGACAGACCATGAAGTGTTAGCTCTGGAAAGTATCCTTGAGATCATGAGCCGGAAACTCATTTCTCAGATTTGGAAACACATTCTAAGATTATGGTCAGAGGAAGCCCATAACAAACCCAAAGCGGTTAATTCTTGATAGTTCATGTACTGTTCCTTTAGTAGATTGTTACTGAGAACCTCATGTCCAGAACCTCAGGGATCTGGGTGTCTCTTGACTCACAGGCTTGTGTTTATTTGCACCACATCGTAGGTCTTGGACTTCCTCTTCTTTAAGAAGCTACTGTGACAGTGTATGGCCTAAGAAATAGAATTGAAGGGGGAAAGGGTGGGCTTTTGTTTTTTTTTTATAGTTCAGCTGGAAGACTTTCCCATAGTACCCTATGTATTTTTAAGTTTACCTGATGTCTTTCCAACCCAGAGCCTTCACCCTTCAATTCAGCAAATTGCCCATTGATGAAGTGTGAAGAGGGTTATTGGCCATTCTTTCTTACCTGGCATCTGATTGCCCTTTCCCTTTTCATTCCCTTCACATCTCTTCATTCAGAGTCACTGTAATGTCTGTAATGGAGAAAGACTTGTACTACAGTATTAATGCAGGGGTTAAGTTCAGGTTCAAGTCCATCCTCTATCCGCTACCCTTGCCTACTCCTCTTCCTTTATGCCATGTTCTGGTACATGTAGTCATATATCCCCAGATTCCCAATTCAGAAACCCAGGAGTTATCTTAAATCCATAATGATTACTTATGATCATCCTAATTTGACTGTACAATGTGTGTTCTAGTAGACCAGTGCGTCTACACAGATAACAGGTGTCTTACTGCCCAGGAAAAGAGATGTATCTCTTTTCAAATGGGCAGTCACAAACAGAACAGTTGAGGAGCACTTTAAAACCAAATAAAGAATCAAAATACATTCAAGGGCCTTGAAGTTATCTCTGCTGAGTTATTTGAGTGCATTTAAATATTCTGTAAGGAAATTCACTTGAACTTCAGCTTCCCTGTAAAGACATTTAGTCTAAGGCTCACTTGACAGCAGTTGGCTTAGACTGATCAAGGCCAGATCATTTTTATGTTTATTTTTGTTGCTGTTTTTAGCTTGCTGGTCTGGGACAGGAATTGTGGCCATTCAACAAAATAAACAGATTTCTAAATATGAAATAAAGCCCATGGATTCATGAGGAGGAGATGCTCTTCTTAACTAATGAAGCCATGAGTGCCATAGATTTTTTTTCTAGTACATCCTTCCCCCCAAATTAAGTACTTTCTGCAATTTTTTTTCTCATTTTGTATGGTTGGGTGGAACAAGGTGAGTCAAACCAGGACATTTTCCTTCTCCCTACTTAATGACTTAGTATTTGCATATGCCAGTTTTTACTTTAGATAAAGTTGTCTGCAAAGATGAGTCCCTTCTCTGTTGGTTTCATGCAGATCGTTGGCTTTCCCTACGTAATGGGTCACAGTTCTTCCAGGTCACTCCTTCTCAGAGAAGTTGCTGGGAGACTTCCTAAGTAAAGAAGATTCTTGCTTGTTGGTCTCCTCTGTCCATTTGTCATGCTATTCATATCTATCAGGGACACATATTCTTTGTTTGCTTTTCCTTCTTAATGGCCATTTGTGACTCCTCTCCTCATGAGAAATTTGAGGTCCAGAGCCCTAGCATTACATATCCCTCTGTCCTCCCCTTGATTTGGCTGAGTTGAGAGCAGCCATTGAATACATAGAATTCACTCCATTGAATGAGTCATTTCTCATTATTTTAACTTGGGCCATCAAAATGCTTGATAAAAAATTGTTTATTAGGTCATTTTACATATTAGAGAAACTACATTAGTGTTCAAGGTTTCATTGTTTCTCTCTGGAATGTAACAAACTTCTTTTTTTAGTGTCTACTGAAGGTTCCTGGCTCAAATTCAGCCTGCAGGATAAATATGAGTACTACTACAACATCGATTCAAAGGAGAGTTCCTGGGTCACACCTGAACCATACTTGCCTAAAGAATCATGGCTCACAAAAAAAGAAATTGAGGTAGGAGGTTCATGTTTAATGAAACTGTACTATGAAAAAATAAGTGTGATTGCTTTTCTGTTTTTGAATCATGGAAGTGATGGGAGGAAATAACTGATTTACTAAAGCCTGAATATAGAGTAAAATCTTCATAAATGCCATTGTATATGGCTGCATGGCTACTAACTTTTACAATTATTTCCATATTAGTATACCACCACCAGACAGAGCAAGGGGATGAAAGCTTTTGTAGCTTTTTTGGAATGGTCCATTATCCTAAGAAATCAATCTTCAGGTTTGCCTTGACACAAAAGCTCAATTAGTAATAATTACTTGGTTGTCAGTATTTGGAAAGTCTTATTCTTTCCCCCTCACAGCCTACCACAGAGATATGTACGACCTTTAAAAAGTCAGTAATGCTTTCTGGGGGGAAATACTCTTGAAAAGATGTTCACAAGATGTCTTTGGACTTGAGACCAAAGTTGGACCTACAAGAAGTGAAAATTTCTGTTTGATCCATGCATTGTAGTATATTTAAAGAGAAAATACTAATAATAATTTAGTTCCATTTTGGAAAAAGAAAAAAGAAAGGAAGAGCACACAAATGTAGGTCTTACAAAGTTGTTCAAAGTTGCCAACATCAAAGATACTACAGTATAGCAAGTTTGAGGATCGAATCACCATTATGGTATTTGCTAAAACTCAGAGAAAAATCTGTGGCCTGGAGCTGACAGGGCCACCAGAAATCCTGAATGATGAGAAGACAGTGAAGAGAAGATAGTTAATTAACTAATTTCAAATATCCAAGATTGTCACAATTTACAAGAAAATACTCTGGTGGCAGTTCATCATCAGGGCTACTTGTTAGAAAAATGAAACTGTGGACAATATTTAAAAACCTGATGCTGTAGTTGAAAAGACATATCAAACTGTGAAGAAGCAGCATCAGAATGTTATAATTTGAAGCCAACGATTACTCCATTGGTGTCCAAAGTAACTTTGTGAAATGGAGCATCATTCTGTTAGGATTACTAAAAAGTGGAAGGTCTACGTTGTTAAAAAAAAAAAAAATATATATATATATATATATATATCTTCTCCAGACAATCTAAAAGTGCTGATTTCATGAATGTTAATATGTCATCTTTTAAAGTTTTTTAAGCATTTTTTGTGATGCCAGTTTTAATTGTTTAAATTAGCCCCCCATTCCACACCGAATGAGAGGCACCAGCCAGTAGAAGTGATTCCAGTCTTGGCTTGCATCTCTCAGAGAACATAAAAAGCAAACCCAGTTTGTAATCCACAGAAAGACTTTTCACAGTCCCCCCTTCTCCTTTTTCCACATTCATTCTCATTCAGACAGGGTTTCCTCTGTCTGGCCATGATAGTCTGTCTTTCCTCTCCCATCACTTTTCCTTCTGTCCCAAGTCTTTTATCTTCCCCCAAGTTTATTTTGAGCTGCTCTAGGCTCATTGCAGAGGTCTGCCTACTGTGGTCTGGACAAGAAATGGGGCAGAGGAACCAGAAGACTTCATGGCCACTGCAGTCTTTTCCTTGGCAGCCCTGGGGAGGGAGGAGTTGATATGTAAGCCTATTCCTACTGCAACCTTCCTTGTCCCACTTACACTGTGGAGCTCCAGCCTCACACCTGGTCCTTGCTGGCACCTCTGCCTCCAGATTCTGAGGTCACTCAACCAAATTCTCAGAGCACCTCAGCTCCAAGTTCAGAAGATTCTAAAACATGTTGCTAGGAAGAAGCTAAGCCAGTCCATCCCTGGTTCTGGTCAAATCTCCTTTTAAACCAGGCCAGAAAGAGTTCTCCATATCATTTTCTCAGAGATATAATCTCCAGAAGCTTTTCTCTATGCTGCTTTCACCTGATGTGTGAAGTGTAACCATAAGAAATATCTCTTGCCAGGACATTGTTGAGAAAGTCACAACAGATTATGTCCGTGAGAAGATGTGGTCTGCGTCTGGTGATTTGCTTCTTCGCCTTCAAGCCACAAGTTCAGGATCCCTTCTTAAGAAAGAGTACGAAGCTAGGAAATCATATTTGTATGAACAAGAAAAGCCTGTGGCCAAAATACAGGTATGTCAACCACCTACCACTAGTTACAGCAAACTGTGCTATTCTCTGGAGATGCTTCATTTGTTAGTTTGACAATCAACTTCCAGCATTCCAATTAACAAATCTGACTGCAGATTTCCCCCTTAATCATTGCCCCCAAATCTGGCTTATTAAGACTCAGAGATAGGAAAGACATTGAATGATTATTCACCTTTGGAGACCATCAAGGGATCCTGTGGCCTTGCCAAGGTCTGCCTACCACCAACCTAGCTGGAGCCAGAGGGACTTCTCAGATCAGAGTTGAAATCCTGTTTCTCTAAAAAGCTGGATCTCCTTGTGTCATCTACTTTCTATACTAGGTGCTTTATGAATTGGTTTTTCCGTGGCTAGTGCATGTTGAATGGCACCTGTTTCTGTGTTCTTCTAGAAGGAAAGAACAGAAGAGCTGATGAAATGGATTTAGCCTCTCCAAGAAACTCTTCTCCCTTACATCCTCTTCATTTAGGCCTGCAGAAGAAATACTCCTTTCCTACCTGGTTGGCCTTGAGTTGTTCTTAAGCTTGCATGACTCCTCTGAACTTTCTGGTTGCCAGGAGAGGGACTGGTCAAATTTAGATGTTTCTCCTCTGTATTTTCCTACCACCCTCCAACAACCACCATGCTGGCTTCCAAAGGGCTGTGTGTCTTTTTTTGTGCATCCAGAGTGATACTGTTATTGATGGACAGCATTTGATGGGTTTTTGCATTGGCCAATAACTAAGAAATTTCCCCAAATGGAAGTTTTTAAGTTGGAGATTCCTCTTTTGTGACCATTGGTGTGCTTAACTGCTTTCCTCACCTAACTATAATATCATCCAGGGCAGAAAATAAAAGTTTTAAAAATTCTTGTATTCTTGTATCTTGTGAATGATAGGTGCTCAAATATTTGAATCTGTTCAGAGCTTAAGATGTTAGAAGGCAGGAATGATTAATTTTAGAAGAAATTTCTCCCATAAGCTGGACAAAGATGTTTTCTTAGCTTAACTAGTAAGTTTTCCATTTTATTTCTTCTTTAAACAAATGGTAGCTAAAACACACAGGAAATGAAAAAAGCCTGAAGAGAGAATCCTCTATATTGATGCTAAGGCTCTAATTTTACACAGAATTTAAAAGTGTCAGCCAACTTGACACAATTTGGACCAACCCTAAGCTGTCCAGGCTCAGGGCATGGAGCAGTGTTGTATTTGGAGGACATTTGGAGCACACTGGTATAAAATCCATCTGATGTTGGGACCCAGGACCAAAGTCCTGAGAAGGTTCGGGAGAAGAGCAGCAGCTATCATCTGGAGCCGTTTTCCTCCATCTCAGCAGACTTGATAAGACTAAAGAAGCCATGGAACTGTGAAGTCACCCTTCCTTACTTTTGTTTTTGTTTGTTTTTCCCCTCAACTCTTCTGATGGTTTTTTAATGAAGAGAGCCGGAGGTGTGAAGGCAAGCTGTGGACCGGAGAGGAATGCATATTCAGCATAAACTTGCTGACCTACAAAACCAGAAGATCATGAACCAATGGATATTATGCTACTCTCACTTTTTGTCAATGCGGCCGATTCACCCTGAATTAGGGGAATGATCTCAAATGTGAGGACTTCCCCTCCATGAAAGAGCTCAATCTTCCTAGCTGGTTCATTGAGTCCCAGATACAGTAGTCTTAACAAATTCAGAGAAAAGGCTCCCAGGCTAAGGCCAGCCCTTCCTCAGTTCTACTCCCCTCGGTCTCCTCCCAAAGAACTGAATAGTGGTAGAGAGAATATATAGCATCATTAGCCAGTCCTCTGTCTTGAGTACTTAATGGAATATATCAGAATGTACCCAAGGTGTCTCATGAGAAATTCACTGTCATTCATGGGATTTTTCCCCTCTAAGGTAAGGTGTCCTATCTCTCTCCCTGCAGAGAGAGAATCTCTTGAGAACAGTGAGAAAAAAAAAAGCCATACTATTTTTTTAAGATTTTATTTATTTATTTGACAGAGAGAGAGAGATCACAGGTAGGCAGAGAGGTAGGCAGAGAGAGAGGGGGAAGCAGGCTCCCTGCTGAGCAGAGAGCTGGAGCCAGGGCTCCATCCCAGGCCCTGAGATCATGACCTGACCAAAGGCAGAGGCTTAACCCACTGAGCCACCCAGGCACCCCAAGCCATACTACTTTTGAGCAGTAAGAAGGCCCTGGTAACATTGCCTGTATTTATAAATGAGTGGCCCAGAAAATAATCTCAAACAAAAAGGAATATTTTATTTTAAAAAAAAGGAAAAGGATTATAAATTATAAATATAAATTAAGTAAACTAACATTTAAGGATGCTCTTAGCCCAGGAGATGGAAGAATTTCTATGCTGAAGCTCTTTCATGCTTTCAAGGAATTGAATGAGACATGGACTTAGTGAAATAAGACAAAACACTGCAAGATAAGTGATATCACAAGAGAGGAGAAGAAATAGTGACGTTGTAGGATGTAAATGAACTCAGGATTGCAGAATGTGCAGCGAATGCCGAGAATAACTGCAGCACCTGGACAGCTTGAGAAAACTCTCACAGAACGCTGAAGAAAAAAATAGACCATTTGAAACGTACATTCTCATCTGAAAATGGTAATAACTCGTTTCGTGGCTGGGTTGTCAGAATGAAGCGGGATGACTCACAATACAGACTCGGCACATTTTGCGGCCCTTAGGTGCTCAGCAGTGCCCAAAGAGAGGAGATGATGGCTCTAAGGACAGATAATCAGCGGACATTGAGATTGCTGCTGTGATACAGGGAGAGATCAGCAAAACTGAGCGGGAAGAAATAGATAGCTGTGGTATTTTTTTTCCTTGAACTGAGGAATGCTGGAATGCTGCTACTTAGGAAAAACCATAATGGTGGCAAACACCCAAACTTAGCCCGGGAATGAGGGAATTAGTGAATTACTAAACTTCAGAGAGTGTTACAGGCATCTTGGAAAGAAAGAGAAGCAAGCTTCTCTGAAGCAGCTTTCAGATTGCCTGGAGCAGTGGGAGAGTCTGCAGGTGGGGAGGAAGGGGGCAATCTGATGGGACCCTCCCACATCATGTTGTTTTATTTTTTTTTAAGATTTTATTTATTTATTTGACAGAGATCACAAGTAGGTAGAGAGGCAGGCAGAGAGAGAGGGAGGAGGAAGCAGGCTCCCCGCTGAGCAGAGAGCCCAATGCGGGACTCGATCCCAGGACCCTGAGATCATGACCCGAGCCAAAGGCAGAGGCCCAACCCACTGAGCCACCCAGGTGCCCTCATATTGTTTTAATGTAAGTGACTACTCTAGAAGATCAGTGGGCTTTCTCCCTTGGAGCTAAGAACAAAAAGAGATAAATGGTTAGGGTTTTCTTGGCTAAGAGGTCACGCAAGAATTTATGCTTCAGAAGTTAGAGTTGGTAATTTGGATATTACTGTCCTGGGTGCCCAGTTACCAAACAAGGCAACCGATTTAGCAAGCCAGATTTTCTAGAGATTGACAGTTACAAAGGTTGTAAAACAGAGCAGTAACCTCTGAGGTCTAGATATTTTGAAAATGTGCTTTGTTAAATAGGTATTACACAGAAAATACATTTATGGTAAGAAAAAAAAACAAACCAACAAAAAGATGGCTGTTCTAAATTTTCCCACAAGTTCTTAGACCAGCCAGAGAAGGAAATGGACACTACTGTAAACACATTCTGTCTCTAATTGTCTGCAAAAAGCTGCTTGCAAATGGCTTTATGGTTTAGAATTTTGTCTCCTGTTGCATTTTCATCAGTAACTCCTTTCTCCCAACTGTATACCCATAATTGCTTTTAATAAACATTATCTAATTAGAAAAGCCTGCAGTCTCATGGCCTAGCACAGAACTTCTGTTAGCACTGAGTAAAAAAAAAAAAAAAAAACAGTTCTGGCGGAACTAAAACGTAAAAACTGAAAAAGAAAGTATAATTTTAACAAGGAAGAGGCATATAGTATTCTGCTTCTGTAGACCAAAGTCTATACCCACCAAAGTAGCCTTGGTTTGGGAAAGTAACAATAAGTGTAGAATGATTTCAGAAAACTCTGCATAATCAGTAAAGAGATAAAATACTGAATTAAACCTCCAGGAAAATCCTGTTGTTGAACATTGACTCCTTGGTACATTAAAAAATAATACAGAATGGACAAATGGGTTCATTCTACCAGTGCAAGAATGTGTCAATATTACATTAGTCTTTACTATAACAGATTATCCAGAAGGTTTGTGAATCTGAGCTAATAAGATTAATAGTGTTTCTGAAGTTTAGATAATTCCAGAAAAGCAGAAGGAAGAACTTCAGCTTATCCTAATACCTTATTTGCTTTTCAGTTTGAATTTAAAAATGGGGTATGTTTGAATATAGTTTTTCACATTTCTGTGCTTTAAAAGTGTTACCCACAAAAACATAGAAAGCACCAATGAGACCCATCCCAATGAATGTGTTAGTAGTTAATTTGCCATGGCTCCCAATAACCCACAGCTAGTGTTCCCTTTCCCTAGTCTCTATAGCCATCAGGACACGTTTGCAAGCAATTGTGGATGACAGTTTTTCCCATCATCTCAGAAATGCTGCACTGACAGATCCCATGGTGACATTTTCTAAATGGGCCATCAACTAAAAATCCTTTTACTTTGCTTAGATTTTTATTACTTGAAGTGTAGGGCATGTACTGGCACTGTCATTACCTGAAACCCTCACCAAGACCCACTAAATCCTAATCTGCATTTTTTTTAAGATTTTAATTTATTTGACAGAGAGAAATCACAAGTAGATGGACAGGCAGGCAGAGAGAGAGAGAGGGAAGCAGGCTCCCTGCTGAGCAGAGAGCCCAATGCGGGACTCGATCCCAGGACCCTGAGATCATGACCCGAGCCGAAGGCAGCGACTTAACCCACTGAGCCACCCAGGCACCGCCCTAATCTGCATTTTTTAAAAAACCCTCCAAAGATTTTGTATACATGGTACAGTTTGAGAAGCACTATGAAGCTCACTCCAGTTTTAAATCCTCAATAATTTACCTTCCTGTAGAATTCTTTATCATCATAATAGCTTAAAGGAGAAAAACATGCGTTCAATAGTTAGTACAAAGGCAGCTGATAAAGTTCCAGACCCATTGAATTTTCTGTAATAATTACATTGAGATTTTAGTTTATTCGAGGAGATTGATATCTTTACAATAATGAATTTTCTAGTTCAGTAATCAGTGTATCTCACCATTTATTAATCTTTCCCACCATATTGCATTAAATTTATTCCTATTTCTTAACTTTACTCCATTAGTTATTTTTGGTATCATGAATATCATCTTTTTTCTATTGTATTATTTTTCACATGCAGAAAATTAACTATATATACACATTTTTTAACCAATCACTTGGAAGAACTCAGTTTTAATAGTTTTTAAGGTGACCCTCTTGAATCATGACTAATTTTTACACTTCCGATTTTTTTTTAATCTTGTAATCTGTCGAGGAATAAATTCATATGGCCTTAATAGTATAGGAAACTCTAGAACATTGGGTACTTAAAAACCATTTGGACTTAACTCCCACTTCTGGGAATACAGAATACAGCTAGGTTTCCCTATTCTTTACTCTGAGTACAGCTAAAAGCCCCAGACATTATTTGTAAACAAACATAACACTGTGAAAAATGGAGAGGAGAGGCAGACTGGCTTGGGAACCTTGAGACCCAAGGAAGGACATGGAGGTAAGTTCTGTGGTTCTCTTTTAGCTTCATATATCTCAGACTTCTTGCTGCAGAGACTGGCAACATGGACATGCCAGTGGGTGCAGGCAGAAACTCCTACAAAAGCCTGCTATGTAGCCAACGTTCCAGGAAAGGTGCAGCCCAGGAGGACAAAAATTTTAGACAATAACCTCTCCACTCTAGCAAAACAGCACAGGAAAAAACAAACAAACAAAGCAAGACAAATCTGTGACCCCACACCAGTCATGCCACGAAGTCGACTCGAGAGTTTGGCCCTCCACCCTAGTAGACTCTAACAAGGTACCCAGATACCCACAGAGCATGAATTTCCATGCTCACAAACAGTAATGTGGCAGCCCTCCCTTTCCTTGCTGGATGGAATCAAAGAAGGCATGGTGGAGAGTCAGGACTTCGATCACAACCCAGTAGTAATGAGGCCAGCTGCTGCAAAGCCTTCTGCTATCAGTGGAGGCTGTATGAGGAATAGTAGTAACACAGCACTACTGCCCGCCTGGGCAGAGTGGTATTGGCGCAGCCTTAGGGAGTAGTCAGAGTTCCCAGCCCCCACCCAGCAGTAATAAGCAGCCCCCACCTCAGATTTCAATAGAGGCTAGGCAGAGAACCTGAACTTCTACCCCTGCTTGTCAGTAATGAGGCAGCACCACCGCATTCCTCCCTTGCCAGAACAGTATCAGGGAAAACCACCTAGAACAGGTTAAAAAACATCCAGTCTTATTAGTCACCACATAATATCCAATTTGTATACATTTCAATCAATAATAAACATTTCAAGAACCAAACAAAACATAAATTTTGAAAGACAATTACTAGGTGCCAATACAGGAGTGGGGAGGTGGCTCAGTCACTTAAGCATCTGCCTTCTGCTGGGGTCATGATCTTGGGGTCCTGGGATCAAACCCCCGTGTTGGCTCTCAGCTCAGCAGGGAGTCTGCTTTTTCTTACTACCCCTCTGTGTTCTCTCTCTCACACATAAATTAGTAAACCTTAAAAGAAAAAATTGATACCAATACAAATAACAGAGATGTTTTAATTACCTGACAAAGATTTTAAAGCTGCCATGTTATGGTAAGCAATTATGAACACACTTGAAACAAAGGAAAAAATAGGAAGTCTCAGCAAAGAAATAAAAAGATAGAAAAAAACACAATTTTTAGAGCTAAGACAGAACTACGTATTAAAAAAAACTTGCTGGATGGACTCAGCAGCAAAATGGAGGAAACACAGGACCAAATTAGTGAACTAGAGAATAAAATGATAAAAATTACTAGATCTGAACAACAGAGAGAAAAAACTGAAAAAAACAATGAACAAAGCCTCAAGGCATCTGTGGGACCATAACAAAAGATTTAATGGTTGTGTCTTCGGAGTTTCAGATGAGAAGAGAAAGGAGAAGGACTGGAAAAGCCTGAAATAAATAATGTCTGAAAAGTTCCTGTGTGTGGTCCAAGACACAGAACCACAAATCCAAGAAGCTAAGTAAATCCCAAAAAGGATAAACTCAAATGTACCCAAAGACGCATCACAAACCTCTGAAAATAAACAAACAAACAAAAAAATTTAAAATCTTTAAAGCAGTGAAATAGAGATGGCAACTTAGCTATAAGGGGAAAGCAGTTCTCATGACAGAAGGTTTTTCATAAGGACCTATGGAGATGATGAAAGGCACAACATGGAAAGTAACATAGTATTCGTTATCCACCAAAAATAATCTTTAGGAATGAAGGGGGAAATCCAGACATTCTCCAATGAAGAGGAAAATTAACAGAACTTATCATTCCCATACCTGCCCTAAAAGAATAACCAAGAAAGTTCTCTAAACAAAAAAAAGAAAATGATAAAAGAATTTTGGGAAACTGGGAAGGAAGAAAGAACAAGGAAAGTAAATTTGTAGGTAAACATATTCTCCTTCTACTCTTGAATTTCTTTAATTATGTTTAACAGTTGAAGTAAAAATTTTAACATTGTCTTACACGGTTCTAAATATATATATGGACAAAATGAAATTGTATTGTAAATGGGGTAGGGTAAGGTATGTGTAGGAAGGTAAGGTTTCTTCACTTTTCTGGAAATCGAAGTATAAATAAAAATGAAGAGCAATTTTTATCTGTCGGTTTGGACATCACCCATGTTTTTAATTTTTGTCAGTTCAGTGAGACCCTGGGGAAAGAAATATCTGTCCTACACTCTTTGGAGGGTAGTTTGACAGTAGCTTTCCGTTTCAGATATCAATTATGGAGCCAGTAATCCTCCATCTAATAACCTATCTTGACTGGAATAATGCATACAAAATACATAGTAATGTGTGTACAAGGTTGTGTACAGTACTACAGTGTATATGCTTACCCCATGTTTGCCCATTTCAGAGCATACATAACAAAAAATGAAGAGTTTTTTTGTAGAGCAGCTAAGTCTAAGTAGGGGTGGGCACATAGGCACATTGTACTTTATACCTTTTCTCTACTAGATCCTCCTACATCATCATCTAGGCATTGAGTACAGATTCTTTGCATAGAAACACATATTACGATGTTTTTCTTTTTTTCTTTTTTTGTTAACAGGTCATATTGTATGTGTGGTAAACTATAATTTCTTTGCATCGTATCTTGGAGATCGTCTTGTTCCTCAAAATACAGAACACCGCTGTAGTCAATATATCTGACCCTATCTCATCCTTCGTAACTGCCACGTAGCATCCCTCACTAGGAGCGCAGTTGCAGCTGATCTGTTTTCCCATTTGTAAACATTCCGCTCTAAGCACATGTTAGTATTATAAGCAATGCTGCAGCAAAACCCTTACATATAGTTCTTCTATACTGGTGCTTTTCTTGGGCTAGATACGAAGAAAATTAGAAGTACTAGGTGAAAGGTTAAATAGTGTTAAATCTGATATTGCTGAATTCCCTCAAAAAGACTGTATTCCTTTGTACTTTGCCTGAACCCCACACTCCCATCTTTGCTATTTTATTCATGGCTTGGAGTGGATGAGTGGATAAGGTAACAACTTTTTTTTTTTTTTTTTTTTAAAGATTTTATTTATTTATTTGTAAGAGAGAGAGAGTGAGAGCGAGCACAGGCAGACAGAGTGGAAGGCAGAGTCAGAGGGAGAAGCAGGCTCCCTGCGGAGCAAGGAGCCCGATGTGGGACTCGATCCCAGGATGCTGGGATCATGACCTGAGCCGAAGGCAGCTGCTTAACCAACTGAGCCACCCAGGCGTCCCGGATAAGGTAACAACTTACCCAAAGTTATTCTGAGTGCTGCCAGAGGCTCCCTCAAGCTTAGAGCCATCCCACACTGTAGATATTCTTTTGTTTTTGTAGATGTTAATTCTGTGGTTCCCTCTTTAAGTCCAATTCCAACTACCTTCTCTCCTCCAGGATCCCTCAGAGTTGTTCGTCCACGTGCTTGCTTTTTTAACACTGTAGCGAACTGCTTTAACAGCCTATTTTTGAGATTTACCATTAGCGGAAGCTGGGTGAAGGTTACATGGAACTCTTATTTTTGGAGTTTCCTGTGAGTTTCTAATTATTTCAAAGAGAAAAGTATTTTTTTTAAATACTTTGTCATATCCAGGGATTTGGATTGAGTGAAGTCTAGAACAAGTGCTCAGTTGATTTTTATTTATTTATTTATTTGTTTTTACCATACTTACTTTTATTTTGAATCATTACAGGACATATTTTTTAAATGGTAATAAAATTCCACATGCCTTTTTTCAGATGAATGAATGATGTAGTTTGATATATGTAGACATGAAATTTATAAAATCAATTTCACTTTTTATATTTATCCTTTTTAAAAAGAAACTTCTATTTCATTTCTTTTTTTTTAATTTATTTTAAATTTTTTTTTATTTTCAGCATAGTAGTATTCATTGTTTTTGCACCACACCGAGTGCTCCATGCAATACGTGCCCTCCCTAATACCCACCACCTCGTTCTCCCAACCTCCCACTCCCCGCCCCCTCAAGACCCTCAGGTTGTTTTTCAGAGTCCATAGTCTCTCATGGTTCACCTCCCCTTCCAGTTTCCCTCAACTCCCATCTCCTCTCCATCTCCCCATGTCCTCCATGTTATGTTATGTTATGCTCCACAAATAAGTGAAACCATATGAAAATTGACTCTCTCTGCTTGACTTATTTCATTCAGCATAATCTCTTCCGGTCCCATCCATGTTGCTGCAAAAGTTGGGTATTCATCCTTTCTGATGGAGGCATAATACTCCATAGTGTATATGGACCACATCTTCCTTATCCATTCGTCCGTTGAAGGGCATCTTGGTTCTTTCCACAGTTTGGCAACTGTGGCCATTGCTGCTGTAAACATTGGGGTACAGATGGCCCTTCTTTTCACTACATCTATATCTTTGGGGTAAATACCCAGTAGTGCAATTGCAGGGTCATAGGGAAGCTCTATTTTTAATTTCTTGAGGCATCTCCACACTGTTCTCCAAAGTGGCTGCACCAACTTGCATTCCCACCAACAGTGTAAGAGGGTTCCCCTTTCTCCACATCCTCTCCAACACATGTTGTTTCCTGTCTTGCTAATTTTGGCCATTCTAACTAATGTGAGGTGGTATCTCAATGTGGTTTTAATTTGAATCTCCCTGATGGCTAATGATGATGAACATTTTTTCATGTGTCTGATAGCCATTTGTATGTCTTCATTGGAGAAGTGTCTGTTCCTATCTTCTGCCCATTTTTTGATATGATTATCTGTTTTGTGTGTATTGAGTTTGAGGAGTTCTTTATAGATCCTGGATATCAGCCTTTTGTCTGTACTGTCATTTGCAAATATCTTCTCCCATTCCGTGAGTTGCATCTTTTTGACTTTTTGTTTTGTTGACTCAACAGTTTTCTTGACTGTTTCCTTTGCTGTGCAGAAGGTTTTGATCTTGATGAAGTCCCAAAAGTTCGTTTTCGCCTTTGTTTCCTTTGCTTTTGGGGACATATCTTGAAAGAAGTTGCTGTAGCTGATATCGAAGAGGTTACTGCCTATGTTCTCCTCTAGGATTCTGATGGATTCCTGCCTCACATTGAGGTCTTTTATCCATTTTGAGTTTATCTTTGTGTACAGTGTAAAAGAATGGTCGAGTTTCATTCTTCTACATATAGCTGTCCAGTTTTCCCAGCACCATTTATTGAAGAGACTGTCTTTTTTCCACTGGATATTTTTTCCTGTTTTGTCGATTATTTGACCATAGAGTTGAGGGTCCATATCTGGGCTCTCTACTTTGTTCCACTGGTCTATGTGTCTGTTTTTATGCCAGTACCATGCTGTCTTGGTGATCACAGCTTTGTAGTAAAGCTTGAGATCAGGTAACGTGATGCCGCCAGTTTTGTTTTTCAACATTTCCTTAGCAATTCTCTTCTGATTCCATACAATTTTAGGATTATTTGCTCCAGCTCTTTGAAAAATACTGGTGGAATTTTGATTGGAATGGCATTAAAAGTATAGATTGCTCTAGGCAGTATCGACATTTTAACAATGTTTATTCTTCCGATCCAAGAGCATGGAATGGTCTTCCATCTTTTTGTGTCTTCTTCAATTTTTTTCATGAGTGTTCTGTAGTTCCTTGAGTACAGATCCTTTACCTCTTTGGTTAGGTTTATTCCCAGGTATCTTATGGTTTTATTTCATTTCTAATATGAAAACAAAACCAGAGGATTGAAGGGAGTTCCAAAGCTTTGTTTCAATAAAAAACGTTCTCAGAAATGAACTGGAATAAACTTATTTTTGTATTTAATCATTCTAAAGATACCAGTTTGTTTCTAGTTTTTGTAAGTGTTGCCTATATAAAAGTTCTCTTTCATGGTAATAACCTACTAAAGCTTTGTTGATGAAGCGTCACTAACTTCATGTAGATAAGATAAATGATCAGCCACAGCACTCCTTTTTTCAGGGATCCAGAGTTACAAATCAACCAAGCATTTGCCTTCTTTGGTCTGGGCCACAGTGGGTCACTTGCTGGAATAAAGATAGTTACTAACCATTATTTTGAAGCATCTGGTATCGTTACCACATGGTAGCAGTACTCAGTTAATCTCTTTGTATGTTTCAGGACAATTCTATTTTATTATTATTATTTCTTGTCACCCAGAACCTTGGCAAAATTAAGCTTTCAAATGGGAAACTGGGTTCTGGTAAATGTGCTTTCCCAGGTTTGGGACAAGCCATGATCTGGTATGTTCTGCTCAATATAATGTCCACTCCCCAGTGATGGTATCCCCATGAGATTTGGAAGGGAGGGCCCCGACAGTGTCCCAGCTCAGTGTCTCCTGAGATGCACTCTGTTCTTGTGCTTTCTAAAATAAAGTGGGAAATTGTTGCACATAAATAATTCTGTTACTTGCTTTTTTCCACAGGCTTTTTGGAAGGGATGTAAACAACGGAAAGCATATTTGAACAGGCGGCAAATGTTGATTAATAATGTTGATTCTATTGTGAAGGTAAACATCCCTTGCCACCTTATCAAGTGCTTGACTTTTTTTTTAAGGTTTTATTTATTTATTTGACAGAGAGATTACAAGTAGGCAGAGAGGCAGGAAGAGAGAGAGGGGGAAACAGGCTCCCTGCTGAGCAGAGAGCCCAGATGTGGGGCTCGATCTCAGAACCGTGAGATCCTTACCTGGGCTGAAGGTAGAGGCTTAACCCACTGAGCCACCCAGGTGGCCCTCAAGTGCTTGACTTAAACCTTTCTCTTCATTTTAGTTTTACTCTTGGAAGGCAGATTATGGAAAGAGTACATAGGAGTCTTGACATATGAATTATGTCATGGGTTTGAGTCCCATGTCCATTACTCAGCTGATCATCTTCAAGTCTGTTAAAACACTGTACCTGGCTCAGGTCCTTTCTATAGTTTTGAGAATCAATGTGCAAGTATTTCAAAACCTATAAATGCTCTTTCTCTAGGAACTCCAAATTGATTATTTAGGCTTTGGGGAAAACACTGTTATTTCACATCTCTCTTAACCATATTCATTAATAACATTTACAAAACTTAACAGTACAGAACCTTAGTTGTTAGGCATATACAAAACCAGTGACAAGAAAAAGTAGAACTAAGTTAGGACCTGCATGTGGGGGGTGAGTAGGTCTAACCCAGCTCTCCACCCAGGCTGACAGCCCTGAGTTTAGAAAAAGAAAAGACACTGGGGTGCCCACTGCCCAGTGCTAAAAAACAGAGGACAGCTGAGAAATGAACTTTTAGACAATGTGGAAATCCAGGTGAGAATTGGAATAGCAGAGATTGAAATCAAATGAGATTAATTCAAAAGACCTTTGAAACTGTGAAGGCAGAGAATGACATCATCTAGTTCCATTGTGCTCCTTGGTAATATGTTCTGCTTGCCATGGAGCACAAGCCTGTGTTGTATCAGAAAACTGTAGGTCCCACCTTGTCCCTCAGAAGTCGGGATGTGCTTTCCTATAAAGACCTAAAGGATCCTGGATGCTGTTAAAGGATGTTGGAAGAAATCCTGGACTTGTCTTTTGATTCTCTGACCTGCTCCAGCTCTCAGCAAAATCCCTTACCCTCTTGGTTTTTATTTCCTAAGATGAAAGCAAAATGGTACAAAGCTACATTACTTTCCATACCATAAGGTATAAAACGCTTCAAAACCCTAGGAAAAATGTAACAAGAGGAGTAGGAGATGAAGATAATGCGTAGGACGTTAATTATTTGGTGGGCTGTTCACTTTTTCTTTTTTTTATCAAAATATCAATATTATCTTTAGAAAGACTGCGTGAAAAAATATTAAAGGTTGTTTAATAACTGCCTTGATTTCTCCATTTAACTCTTTTAGATTCAGTCCTGGTTTCGGATGGTAGTCGCACGGAGGAATTACCTTGCACGACTGCAGTATTTCAGAGATCATGTAAGACACACAAGTGGATTTCCTCCCGCTGAGAATGAACTGAATGAATGCTTTGTTGAATGTTCTCATTGAATGATTTCTAGTAAATGGTGGAAATGTTTTCAGAAGAGAACCCAAGTAGAAGGCTGCTGGCATATTGTATATGCTGGCTGCATAGTGTTCCTGTGTCGTCTTTGTATTAAATAGCTATCTTGTCAGTTCAGGAAGAGAAAATGAAATGTCTTCATGCACTTGCTTCGTTTTGTCCTAAGACATACCAGAGCTTTTGATGAGGTTGATGTTTTCATGTCTGCCCAGCTGTCTTTGGCTCAGTGTCTAAAACACTAGTGTCATTTAGTTGGATGGATAGTTGGAATCTATACACCAGTAACCTTATGTTTTGTTTTTAATTCCAAAGGTAAATGGTGGAAATGAACAGTAGGAGGAAACAACAGGTCTTAAAAACTCAATGTGATAATATTTGGAGGCTTACTTTTTTTTATTCAGAACTCATGTTCAGAGTGAGACTTTACTAGTCAGGACTGCATAGGAAATGTGTGAGAAGAAACAGATGTGGGCTAGTAATGCCAAAGAGAAAAGATTCCAGATGAGTATTTTCCAACACTACTTGTAAAGTTTTTCTAACTGGTGACTGAAAAACTTAAATAGAAGCCCACAGGAAGAATTTTTTCAGGATCTTTTAAAGAATAGATAAGTGAACATGGGCTGAATCATCTAAATTTGGGGCTAAAATTCTCTTCCCTTTTAGATCTCTTTATAAACAGTGCCATACAATCTTGTCAATACTTTTAGCTGACTTACCTGACCTTTTCTCTGCAAAGAATATGCAAAAAATAAACATTGAATACATTTCATCTAACTATTGTCAGTTCTAAATGGTTTTCATTCTTAAAGAAAAAAACGATTTTATTTTTGAGAGTGTCAGGTGAGGAAGGGAGAGAGCCTCAAGTCCTTCAGTAGGAAAAAAAACAAAGACTAACTTAAAAGAAAAGCCAGTAGAAGGCATATCTCAGAGACCTGTATTAGAGGCATTTCATCAGTTTGTAAGATGTGAGTCTGAAATAGTGAGCAACTTGGTTCTTGAGAGATCTCTGAACCATGTGCAGCTACTTGGGTGAGTGGGTCAGGACTCCCGTCATGAGACGGGTGGGAGGGGAAAACCCAATCACAGTATCTTTTCTAGCAATGAATGAGATGTGGTGGTCAGGGGAGAATGAAGCATACCAAAAGGGTGATATCAGTAAGAAGACACATGGCACAGAATATCAGTATTCCAACCAGGCATCGGAGATATGGTCTATCAGGATGTGGAAAAGGGGTCCCGAATTTATGTGAAAGGGGTCCCGAATTTATGAATGGACAGATGAAAATAACATGAGGTGACAAGCAACAGCAGTCGTAGCTCATAACATAATTCTGAGTGACCAGGAGCACCTGAGCAGCTCAATTGGTTGAGCGTCTGACTCTTGATTATAGTTCAGGCATGATCTCAGTGTGGTGGGATCAAGCCCCGTGTTGGTCTCCATGTTCAGCAGGGCGTCTGCTTGTGGTTTTCTCTCCCTCTCTTTCTCTCTCTCTCTATCTTTGCCCATCCCCATCTATTCTATCTATGGCTCTCTAAAATAAATTAATTAGTTAAAAGAAAATTCTGAGTGACCTGACCAAAGACAAGTCATAGAGTGTATGGTTCTTCTTTGGCCATTGTTTTGTAGTCTCATATCCAAATCATGTACAGTCCTCATAGTTCCTAAGGACAAAAATTAAAATATTCTTTTATATAAAATGAAAAAAAATTAAGTAATCTCTACACTCAAGATGGGGCTTGAACTTAAAACCCTGATATCAAAAGTCATGTGCTCTACCACCTGAGCCAGTGAGGTGCTCCTAAGTAGTGTCCATTCTTAAATACTCTCAGTTCTTGGGTAGTTCTGAATTTTATAATCATAGAATAGATGGACCTTAGGAAGATCATGACTGGTCTCATTCTTTTGCAGAAAAATGAAATTGTGAAAATACAGTCACTACTGAGAGCAAACAAAGCTAGAGATGACTACAAAACATTGGGTAAGTAGAAGTACAGATCTTCCTCCACTAATGATGGGGTTCTTCCTAGTAAGCCCATCACAAGTTGCCAATATCCTACGTTGAAAATGCATTTGACACATCTAATCGATGGAACATCATTGTTTAGCCTGGCCTGCCTTAAATGTGCTCAGAGCACTTAAATTAGCCTATGGTTGGACAAATGATCTAACACAAAGCCAATTTTATAGTAAAGAGTTGAATAGCTCGTGTTATTTAGTGAATACCACACTTCAAGTGGAGAACAGAATGGTGGTAAGTATATGGGTCATTTACCCTCATGATCATGTGGCTGGCAGGGAGCTGTGGATCACTCCTGCTATCCAGCATCCCGAGGGAGCATCCTATGGCATGGTATTAGCCTGGGAAAAGCTGCAAATTCAAAATTCAGAGTACTTTCCTTTTGAATATGTGTGGCATTTGCACCATCATGAAGTCAAAAGCGTCCTAAGTCAAGCCATCACTAGCTGGGGATCATCTATACTCTGCAACAAAGTATGGATTCTTTTTAAACGAGGCAAAAACAAAAACAAGAGACTGCTCCAGGAATAGAAGTTGTCCATTGTTTTCAGTAGATTTTGACCATCTCAGACCCCAGGTTCTGAACCGGTGCACAAAGGAATGTTGATGGCAGGAAGTGGGCCTTCCTGTTGTAAGCGGAAGTGGTAGGTAGAGTATATCCATAGAGTGGATATCTATCCATATCCATATTGGATATCTATATCCAATCATATCCATAGAGTGGATATGATTTCTTCAGAAAGAAAGGAGTTGGCATAAATGCCGATATTTCTATATTACATTTGAGCTAGAGTCAGAAATCTAATGCTAAAGAGCCAGAAGATAAGCTTTTATTCGAAACTGTTTAGTTTTTTTTTTGTTGTTGGCCTACGATTTTTTCCCCTCATTCTAAGAATAAAACATGTTCACGTCAGAAATTTTGGAAACAAGAGTAAGAAGGAAAAAATATGAATAAGAAAAGGAAAAGCTCATCTCCTGACGATGACCATAAACATCTTCCTATAATTTCATTCTCAACTTTCCATGGTCCTTATAGTTTTTAAAATGTTTTATTATAATACGACATGCCATTTATAGAAAATGTTAAAAGAGCAAAATAAAATAAAAATCACCCAGAAATAGCATTGACATTTTGTACTATTTATAATCCCAACATTGCGTATGTTCTGTTCTTTACATAGAGAAGATCTTTTTTAATATGCTGAATTTTTAACATTCTTACTATCACAAGAACATGTGATAGATTAAGAACCTGCTGATAAGCCTACTAGTATTGCACAAACTCTTTACATCTTTTGGTCAGGTTATTCTGAATTAGTTTTGAGAGGGTAAAAAAATAAAAAAATCATGACTTGGCATCTTAGTTGTGAAGATGGCCACTGTGCTGTGTCTCCCTCTGCCTTCCTTCTCATTTTTATTTATTTTTTTTAAAAGATTTTATTTATCTATTTGACAGAGAGAGAGAGATCACAAGGAGGCAGAGAGGCAGGCAGAGAGAGAGGGGGAAGCAGGCTCTCTGCTGAGCAGAAAGCCAGATGCGGGGCTCGATCCCAGGACCCTGAGATCACGACCTGAGCTGAAGGCAGAGGCTTAACCCACTGAGCCTCTCAGGCGCCCCTCATTTTTATTTTTTGGAGGAAGCAGATTTGAGTACTATAGTGAGCACAGTGCCAAGGAAGTAGTTTAACTGGTACCCTTTTCGCCTAAAGTCCATCTGAGTTCTGGGGTGAAGTATACGGCTCAAGAAAGGTCTTCCTTGGTACTTGTTAAGAAAAAGCCTCAGAAAGATTTAGAGAGCAAGTTCTGCTTCCAGCCTGTAGAATGTATTGGGTAACACATCATTCTGCTGGATTCCAGAATTCCCTCTGCAAGCTAAGTAAGGGAAGGCCAACTAGTCTTTGCAGGGCCACACTTCTCCATTGTCGAATTCATGAGATTCATCTCTCAGCTGGTGGATACCTTTAAGTGTTTTCCAAGAAGCCTAAATAGGGATTTTTGTTTTCTGAGCCCCGACATACTAAAACAGGTTTGCTACTGCCCTTGCTCATGAAAGACATTTCAAGAAAAAATTTTCCAGCTGAACACAGGCTGCTTTTCATTTCATTCTAGGTAACATGTTTTTGTGGTCAGTTGTAGGGATGCTTTTCACTTGCTTACATTTTCTTTTAATTGTCATTTATTTACTTGAGAGAGAAAGAGCATGAGAGGAGGAGGGGAAGAGGAGATGGAGAGAGAGAATCTCAAGCAGACTCTTTGCTGAGCACCGAGCCTGATGCAGGGCTTGAGATCATGACCTGAGCCAAAATCAAGAATCAGATGCTTAACAAACTGAACCACCAGGCACCCCTTTACATATTTTTTAAATTTCAAAGTCAAAAGAAATTCCAGTTTAAAAATCCAGGTGATTTTATGTTAAAGCATAGAAGGTAGATAGAAATTATGTTTGTGAGTAAGTTAGATCTCGGCTGCACTGGGCTTTAGCAAACAGGGTGGTTCTGTGGTAACTGAAACATAACTTTTCATTTCTTTCTCAATTCAGCATCTTTATAAGACTAAGGCATTTTTTAAAGGTATTATTTATTTATATGAGAGATAGAGAGTATGAGCGGGGGTGGGGGGAGAAGCAGGCTCCCCACTGATCAGGGAGCAAACATGGGGCTCAGTCCCAGGATTCTGAGATCATGACCTGAGCCAAAGACAGACACTTAACCAACTGAGCCATCTAGGCACCCAAAGACTAAGGCATTTTTAATCTGAAAAAAGAAATTCACTTTTATTGGTCTGTCATCATCAATTTTCACCCCTTCCTTCTGGAAAGAAATTGAGTTCCTTTAGGCTTGTTGGTTATTGCAACTGTGATGTAGCCCACTTCCCAGTGATGACTGTCAAGTTAGGTGATTCTCTGAAATTCAGATATCCCAAAGTGATTCTGAGCCTGAAGATGTCATAGGGCTTCTGCTGACAGAAGAAATATTAAATTTGGGCTGTAATAATTACTAAAGCTAGAATACTAATTTGTTTCTAACATGTTTATTGGCACATACAGAGATAAGCAGTCCTTAGGAGCAGAAAGAATTGGAGACCAGGTGAGCTGGCTCATGTCCTCGCAGCTTAGCTACATATGTGAGCTCTGGAACATCGCTCTGGCTTTTTCTAAAATGGTCATGTCATTAGCAACATCATTGTTGGAAGTAGTAGATGATAAATTCACATGTGCTTCAGTGATCAGGAAAAGAAGGGTCCCAAGAGCCGAAGTAATTTCTGCAATAAAGCTCATCAGAAGTGGCAAAATACAAATACCGATGCCCCTAGACTTGGTTTTCCATGTGGGGTTCTTGCTGTAAGTTCTTTGTGTGGTTGTTTTAACTCTTCTCATTTCTTTTTTTTTTTTTTTTTTTTTTTTTTTTTTTTTTTTTT